>NC_044553.1:23018116-23318116 GCF_007565055.1 Rhinopithecus roxellana
AACTCATTGGTAGCTTGATGGGGATGGCATTGAATCTATAAATAACCTTGGGGAGTATGGCCATTTTCACGATATTGATTCTTCCTATCCATGAGCATGGTATGTTCTTCCATTTGTTTGTGTCCTCTTTGATTTCACTGAGCAGTGGTTTGTAGTTCTCCTTGAAGAGGTCCTTTACATCCCTTGTAAGCTGGATTCCTAGGTATTTTATTCTCTTTGAAGCAATTGTGAATGGAAGTTCATTCCTGATTTGGCTCTCTGCTTGTCTGTTACTGGTGTATAAGAATGCTTGTGATTTTTGCACATTAATTTTGTATCCTGAGACTTTGCTGAAGTTGCTTATCAGCTTAAGGAGATTTTGGGCTGAGACGATGGGGTTTTCTAAATATACAATCATGTCATCTGCAAACAGGGACAATTTGACTTCTTCTTTTCCTAACTGGATACCCTTGATTTCTTTCTCTTGCCTGATTGCCCTAGCCAGAACTTCCAACACTATGTTGAATAGGAGTGGTGAGAGAGGGCATCCCTCTCTTGTGCCAGTTTTCAAAGGGAATTTTTCCAGTTTTTGCCCATTCAGTATGATATTAGCTGTGGGTTTGTCATAAATAGCTCTTATTATTTTGAGGTACGTTCCATCAATACCAAATTTATTGAGCGTTTTTAGCATGAAGGGCTGTTGAATTTTGTCAAAAGCCTTTTCTGCATCTATTGAGATAATCATGTGGTTCTTGTCTTTGGTTCTGTTTATATGCTGGATTATGTTTATTGATTTGCGAATGTTGAACCAGCCTTGCATCCCAGGGATGAAGCCCACTTGATCATGGTGGATAAGCTATTTGATGAGCTGCTGAATCCGGTTTGCCAGTATTTTATTGAGAATTTTTGCATCAATGTTCATCAGGGATATTGGTCTAAAATTCTCTTTTTTTGTTGTGTCTCTGCCAGGCTTTGGTATCAGGATGATGTTGGCCTCATAAAATGAGTTAGGGAGGATTCCCTCTTTTTCTATTGATTGGAATAGTTTCAGAAGGAATGGTACCAGCTCCTCCTTGTACCTCTGGTAGAATTCAGCTGTGAATCCATCTGGTCCTGGACTTTTTTTGGTGGGTAGGCTATTAATTGTTGCCTCAATTTCAGAGCCTGCTATTGGTCTATTCAGGGATTCAACTTCTTCCTGGTTTAGCCTTGGGAGAGTGTAATTGTCCAGGAAATTATCCATTTCTTCTAGATTTTCTAGTTGATTTGCGTAGAGGCGTTTATAGTATTCTCTGATGGTAGTTTGTATTTCTGTGGGGTCGGTGGTGATATCCCCTTTATCATTTTTTATTGCATCTATTTGATTCCTCTCTCTTTTCTTCTTTATTAGCCTTGCTAGCGGTCTGTCAATTTTGTTGATCTTTTCAAAAAACCAACTCCTGGATTCATTGATTTTTTGGAGGGTTTTTTGTGTCTCTATCTCCTTCAGTTCTGCTCTGATCTTAGTTATTTCTTGCCTTCTGCTAGCTTTTGAATGTGTTTGCTCTTGCCTCTCTAGTTCTTTTAATTGTGATGTTAGAGTGTCAATTTTAGATCTTTCCTGCTTTCTCTTGTGGGCATTTAGTGCTATAAATTTCCCTCTACACACTGCTTTAAATGTGTCCCAGAGATTGTGGTATGTTGTATCTTTGTTCTCATTGGTTTCAAAGAACATCTTTATTTCTGCTTTCATTTCGTTATGTACCCAGTAGTCATTCAGGAGCAGGTTGTTCAGTTTCCATGTAGTTGAGCGGTTTTGATTGAGTTTCTTAGTCCTGAGTTCTAGTTTGATTGCACTGTGGTCTGAGAGACAGTTTGTTATAATTTCTGTTCTTTTACATTTGCTGAGGAGTGCTTTACTTCCAATTATGTGGTCAATTTTGGAATAAGTGTGATGTGGTGCTGAGAAGAATGTATATTCTGTTGATTTGGGGTGGAGAGTTCTATAGATGTCTATTAGGTCCGCTTGGTGCAGAGATGAGTTCAATTCCTGGATATCCTTGTTAACTTTCTGTCTCGTTGATCTGTCTAATGTTGACAGCGGAGTGTTGAAGTCTCCCATTATTATTGTATGGGAGTCTAAGTCTCTTTGTAAGTCTCTAAGGACTTGCTTTATGAATCTGGGTGCTCCTGTATTGGGTGCATATATATTTAGGAGAGTTAGCTCTTCCTGTTGAATTGATCCCTTTACCATTATGTAATGGCCTTCTTTGTCTCTTTTGATCTTTGATGGTTTAAAGTCTGTTTTATCAGAGACTAGGATTGCAACCCCTGCTTTTTTTTGTTCTCCATTTGCTTGGTAGATCTTCCTCCATCCCTTTATTTTGAGCCTATGTATGTCTCTGCATGTGAGATGGGTCTCCTGAATACAGCAGACTGATGGGTCTTGACTCTTTATCCAGTTTGCCAGTCTGTGTCTTTTAATTGGAGCATTTAGTCCATTTACATTTAAGGTTAATATTGTTATGTGTGAACTTGATCCTGCCATTATGATATTAACTGGTTATTTTGCTCGTTTGTTGATGCAGTTTCTTCCTAGCCTTGATGGTCTTTACATTTTGGCATGTTTTTGCGATGGCTGGTACCGGTTGTTCCTTTCCATGTTTAGGGCTTCCTTCAGGGTCTCTTGTAAGGCAGGCCTGGTGGTGACAAAATCTCTAAGCATTTGCTTATCTGTAAAGGATTTTATTTCTCCTTCACTTATGAAACTTAGTTTGGCTGGATATGAAATTCTGGGTTGAAAATTCTTTTCTTTAAGAACGTTGAATATTGGCCCCCACTCTCTTCTGGCTTGTAGAGTTTCTGCCGAGAGATCTGCTGTTAGTCTGATGGGCTTCCCTTTGTGGGTAACCCGACCTTTCTCTCTGGCTGCCCTTAAGATTTTTTCCTTCATTTCAACTTTGGTGAATCTGGCAATTATGTGTCTTGGAGTTGCTCTTCTGGAGGAGTATCTTTGTGGCATTCTCTGTATTTCCTGAATTTGAATGTTGGCCTGCCCTACTAGGTTGGGGAAGTTCTCCTGGATGATATCCTGAAGAGTGTTTTCCAACTTGGTTCCATTTTCCCCCTCACTTTCAGGCACCCCAATCAGACGTAGATTTGGTCTTTTTACGTAATCCCATACTTCTTGCAGGCTTTGCTCATTTCTTTTTCTTCTTTTTTCTTTTGGTTTCTCTTCTCGCTTCATTTCATTCATTTGATCTTCAATCGCTGATACTCTTTCTTCCAGTTGATCGAGTCGGTTACTGAAGTTTGTGCATTTGTCACGTATTTCTCGTGTCATGGTTTTCATCTCTGTCATTTCGTTTATGATCTTTTCTGCATTAATGATTCTAGCTGTCAATTCTTCCACTCTTTTTTCAAGATTTTTAGTTTCTTTGCGCTGGGTACGTAATTCCTCCTTTAGCTCTGATAAGTTTGATGGACTGAAGCCTTCTTCTCTCCTCTCGTCCAAGTCATTCTCTGACCAGCTTTGATCCGTTGCTGGCGATGGGCTGCGCTCCTTTGCAGGGGGAGATGCGCTCTTATTTTTTGAATTTCCAGCTTTTCTGCCCTGCTTCTTCCCCATCTTTGTGGTTTTATCTGTCTCCGGTCTTTGATGGTGGTGACGTACTGATGGGGTTTTGGTATAGGTGTCCTTCCTGTTTGATAGTTTTCCTTCTGACAGTCAGAAGGACTGTCTGTTGGTCTGTTGGAGATTGCTTGAGGTCCACTCCAGACCCTGGTTGCCTGGGTATCAGCAGCAGAGGTTGCCGAAGATAGAATATTGCTGAACAGCAAGTGTACCTGTCTGATTCTTCCTTTGGAAGTTTCCTCTCAGGGGTGTACTCCACCCTGTGAGGTGTGGGGTGTCAGACTGCCCCTAGTGGGGGATTTCTCCCAGCTAGGCTACTCAGGGGTCAGGGACACACCTGAGCAGGCAGTCTGTCCGTTCTCAGATCTCAACCTCCACGTTGGGAGATCCACGGCTCGCCCCAAAGCTGTCAGACAGAGTTGTTCGCGTCTGCACCGGCTCCCGCTACTTCCCCTGTTGGTCTTCAACTGTGCGCTGTCCCCAGAGGTGGAGACTACAGAGACAGGCAGGCTTCCTTGAGCGGCTGTGAGCTCCACCCAGTTCGAGCTTCCCAGGGGCTTTGTTTACCTACTTAAGCCTCAGCAATGGCGGGCGCCCCTCCCCCAGCCTCGCTGCTGCCTTGCGGATAGATCGCGGCAGACTGCTGTGTTAGCAGTGAGGAAGGCTTCATGGGCGTGGGACCCTCCCGGCCAGGTGTGGGATATATTCTCCTGGTGTGCCTGTATGCTTACAGCGCAGTATTGGGGTGGGAGTTACCCGATTTTCCAGGTGTTGTGTGTCTCAGTTCCCCTGGCTAGGAAAACGGATCCCCTTTCCCCTTGCGCTTCCAGGTGAGGCGATGCCTCGCCCTGCTTCAGCTCTCTCTGGTCAGGCTGCAGCAGCTGACCAGCACCGATTGTCCGGCACTCCCTAGTGAGATGACCCCAGTACCTCAGTTGAAAATGCAGAAATCACCGGTCTTCTGTGTCGCTCGCGCTGGGAGTTGGAGACTGGAGCTGTTCCTATTCGGCCATCTTGCTCCGCCCCCCCAGATGCAGTTTTATAAGATGGGCTGTTTCATGTTCGACACTGTTCAAAGAAGAACTTCAAAATGTAAGTGAATTTCTTTCTCACTTTAAAAGGGAAGATGCATCTGCATTAGCTGAATGCACCTGCACTGGACACCAAGGGTTGAGCTGAGTTGCACAGGATTAACCTGACTCTTAGGGGTAAAGCTAAATGGAAAAGTGTGGAGCACCCATGTGCACTCTGAGGAAGCTGCATGCAGTATAACAACCCCATGTATTATCAAATGAGGGATCTGAGTAGATTAGGCAGCACCCTCAAAATGTTAAAAATTGAAAATGTAGTCACAATTTCATTTATTGGGAATATAAAGCATTCATATCCACAATTTGATATTTTTAACACTAAAAGGTTTTCATATTTCATCTTGGAACCTTTTGTATTCTCTCATAACTAAAGAAAACTATCCAAAATTGTTTAAAGCTAATTATTTAAGCACAAAAGCAAGAATTGGTAATAACAGTTCATGAAAAATTTTGTATATTGTAAAGCCATATAATGTAATACAATGTTAAGCTAACCAGAAATCAATGAGAAAAGGAGAAAGTATCTCAATAAGCTATATTAGGCAAATGTCTTCTATCCTAAAATTTTGGTTATCATCAATTAAAAAGAATAATAAGTATCAGTATAAAAATCTGGATAAAGAAAATGTAGTACATTTACACCATAAAATACTATGCAGCCATAAAAAAGAATGAGATCGTGTCTTTTGTGGGAACATGGATTATCCTTAGCAAACTACCATAGGAACAGAAAACCAAATACTGCATGTTCTCACTTATAAGAGAGAGCTAAGTGATAAGAACTTATGAACACAAAGAGAAAAACAACAGACACTGGGGTCTACCTGAGGGTGATGGGAGGAGGAAAAGGAGCAGAATAGATAACTATTGGGTACTGGGCTTAATACCTGGATGGTGAAATAATCTGTATAACAAACCCCCAGGACACAAGTTTACCTATGTGACAAACCTTCACATGTACTCTGGAACCTAAAATAAAAGTTAAACAAATTCTAACTATAAGAGAAAAATTGTATATAATGTGACAAGAAATACAAATTATCAGTAAATATAGGAAATGCTAACTCTCATGAATGATAAAATAAATAAAAAATTAAAATAGGTCTTAATGTTTTCTTCCAGGAAATTGGCAAAAATTGAATAAATGTGATAATTCGGTAGTAGATATTTAGAGAGTGCAATAAGGCAGGCTATCTTATACACTGCTATTGGAAAAGACATTTGGTATTATATTTCTAGGAAACAGTTTGTTAATAAGCTTAAGGTACCATATAAAAATGTCATTGCTTCAAATTCTGTTTAAGAATCTATCCTAAGGATATTACTATATATAGATCATTATTAATGTAAAACAATGCATCAATGCTTATCAAAGCTTTATATGTGATTGTGAGAAATTAGAACTAAGTTATATGCCAGAATATAGATTGTGCATGGACAACTTGCAGATTCATTTCTAGATAAAAAAAAATTAAAACCATATGTAGAATAATTTAAATATTTTTATAATTTCAAGCTTGCATATTTAAAGATATTTAAATGTCTTGCATACTTAAAGACACTTGAAGGAAATACATGAATGTTAACCTTGGTTTTGTCTGGGAGGAAGGGTAATAGCTGATGTGACTTTTCTCTATTTAAAAATATTTTACCTTATTTTTGTGTTTTCTTGTTCAATTTTCTATCAGTGAATGTGCTTGAATTCCATAAATAAAAAATATAAAACTTTCATTACGACTCTGATTTTAGCCAAGGTGGTACAATTCAAGTTTGAAGAAACAATGTTGGTTATATTCTTTCATATACTGAAACTAATCAGCACTTTTTTGTTACTTTCTTAGTATGTGACAAACATTCTTTTAGTTTCTCAAGATACTGTGATAAATATTAGGTAGTAATTAGTGCTGAGAAAAAAATAATAAAGTAATGTAAGGTGGTAGATAGAGATGGGGGTATTATTTTAGATTAGTGGTCATGAAAGCCTCCTTTAAGTCATGCTGTTTAACCCAATAATTGAATGTAGTCGAGAGAGTAAGTTATTAAAATATCAGAGGAAATAACAAGTGCAAAAGCTCTGAGGTGGCAACATGCCTGGTGTGTTCACAGAATGTAAAAATACTACTATGGCTGTGGTAAAATGGCTGAATAGAAGAAAAGTAGGAGATATATTCATCATTTGATTGATATTGTCAACTTTAAATTAGCCTTAACTATTTATTTTCTTGATGAAATTTTATTAAGTAATGTTTTAAAATTACATATCAAAATTAATACTGAATTACTTGTTCTTGAAACCTATTCACAGCGTCTGGAAGAAAACACATATTAAAAACAGAATAGTTAAAAAACCTCTGGAATGGTAGAATGAGAACTTCTTTAAATATACTTCTTCATAAAATCAATAAAAACAGCAGCCAACAAAATGGTAAAGTCAAGTTTTACAGAACTCTGAAAATTAACTGAATGTTTGCAACATTCTGGGAGCAATTATTCAAGAAATAATGCTGAATCTCAGTAAGAACAGTGGGCTTTGTCACCTTTTAACTTGATCTACTGCCACTGCCCTCTGACAAAGCCCTCAGCAGACTTGAAAATAAGCAGCTCACAACCACAGTAGCTGAGAAAACTTGCAGTCTTGCAACCGATAGAGGAGGTAGACTGATGTTGAAGCTCCTCACAAAGTCTAATTTCCAGAACATTGTCATCTTTTGAAATGTCTGGCAGCTCAAAAGATGACAGTGTTCTGGAAGAGGCCAATTGTAAGGATACTGATACTATTTGAAGTTATTTAGAATTCATACTGTAAGAAATTCCCACATGCAAGGTGTTTGCTAAAAACAATCAGTAACAATTGTTTAGCACCATAGCTGCCTGAGATTATAATAGCAGATAAGGCAAACAAAAGCCCAATAAAAACCTTAAAAATATCCAAGGAAAAGATGTCCATAGGAGGCTCTGAAAAGCCCTGTCATATTCCTGGGAATCTAAAAGGCTACATGCATCTGCAGGGCTGTGTGTAATCACAGAAAGGATCTAAACGGGCCCTAATCTGTCACCTCTGAATGTTCTTAAAGCCCTGCATAGGCAGAAAGTGAAGTCAAAGACAGAGTTTAAAGCTACCTGAGCATTTGATGATCTGTCTCAACTTTCTGATTTGAATGCCTTCAGTGAGAGAAAGAGATAAAGGACATCCATGTTGGAAAAGACACACACACAAAAGATCTCTACTTGTAGATGGTGTAGTCTTGCATATAGAAAATCTTAAGAAATCCATCAAATTTATTATAATGAGTAAACAAGTTTGGCAAGGTTACAGGATACAAGATCAATGTAAAATATTAATTATATTTATATATACTATCAATAAAACTTTGTAAATAAAATCAAGAATGCAATTTTATTTACAATATCAAAAAACTGAAATCCTTTATAAATTTAATAAAAGTACTTGAAGACTGTTAAACTGAAAGTTACAAAACAATTGTTAAAAACAATTAAAGACCAAATTAAATAGAAAGGCACCCCATGCTTATGGATAGAAAGGATTAATATTTTTAAGATGGCAGTACTCCTTAAATTGATCAACAGGGTTAACATAATCTATATAAAATCCCAAATAAGCTTTTTAATAGGTAGGTGTTAATAAAGTGATTCTACAGTTTATATGAAAAGGCAAAAACTTAGAATACCCAACACAATACTGAAGAAAAAAACCAAGATTGGAGAACTCATGTTATCTAATTTCAAAACTTATTATACAGCCAGAGTAATCGAGACAACCTGGTATTGGTGAAAGAATAATGATCCATATGATAACAGATTTGAGTTGTAGACATCAGTACGAAGTCATATTTAGCTTAAGATAGATACAGATGATTATATATAGAAATATTTACAGATTGGTGTATATATACTGGTTAATATACACACATATATTTCCTTGTTTTGTCAGATGAGAGGACCTATATGAAAGAACACCCCAGTAGAAATGAGCACACCTTATATTCAGATCGTAGCTTGGTTTCTAATACCATTCTCTAGAAAAAGAAACCAAGGTTCCTTGGAGAAGTGGCCGATTCTTGGGCCAGTTGAAAATATGTAAGATGAGCCTGTCACATCTTGTAGTGACAGAATAGAA
This sequence comes from Rhinopithecus roxellana, assembly GCF_007565055.1. Lineage (NCBI taxonomy): Eukaryota > Metazoa > Chordata > Mammalia > Primates > Cercopithecidae > Rhinopithecus > Rhinopithecus roxellana. Next base: position 23,026,938 of record NC_044553.1, read on the forward strand.
CATGCTCAAACACATGCACACACACCCCCCCCCACACACACACACAGTGATAGGTGTATATCAAAGGGACACAATAGTCAAATGAGAGGGCTCCTAATAAACAAAGTGGAAACAATTTGAGCCTCAAAATAAATACACAATGTCACAATGAATTAAAATACAAACTGTAACAAAATTCAGTGGCCCATATTATTCTAAGTAAGTGAATAAAAATATAAACGAGTGACAAAGACAAATGTCACATGCAGAAGAATTCCATGTAATTTAAATAGTATTTCACCCCCAAGGAGGTGGTACATGACTCATAACTCCTTTAGTGTGAGTTTTTCTTTTTCTTTCTTTTTTTTTTTTTTTTTTTTTGAGACGGAGTCTTGCTCTGCCACCCAGGCTGAAGTGCAGTGGCCGGATCTCAGCTCACTGCAAGCTCTGCCTCCCGGGTTCACGCCATTCTCCTGCCTCAGCCTCCCGAGTAACTGGGACTACAGGCGCCCGCCACCTCGCCCGGCTAGTTTTTTGTACTTTTTAGTAGAGACGGGGTTTCACCATGTTAGCCAGGATGGTCTCGATCTCCTGACCTCGTGATCCGCCCGTTTCGGCCTCCCAAAGTGCTGGGATTACAGACTTGAGCCACCGTGCCCGGCCTAGTGTGAGTTTTTCATACTGACTTCCTTTCAAATAATATAATACAGAAAGGGGGAAAAAGAGTAACTTCACAACAGATAAATCTGACAAATACTACTTCAGCCACGTGGTCAAGGTTAACATTAACAATGATGTTATGTTGATACTATGTATCTTTGATATGATGTGATGAAAAAGTCACTTAATCTCTGTGGTTTTCCTCCATAAACCTTATAGCCCCAGTCAAATCAGGAGAAAAATATAAGACAAATCCCAACTGAGGGACATCCTACAAAATGCCTGACCAGTTTTTCTCAAAACTATCAAAGTCATCAAAAACAAAGAAAGTTTGAGAATTGTCACAGCTAGGAAGAATCTAAGGAGAAATGACAGATAAATGTAACATGGTATCCTGGATAGAGTCCTTGACAGGAAATGGACATTAGGTAAAAACCAAGCAAAACTCATTAAAGTACAAACTTGAGTTAATAATGATGTAACAGGATTAATTAGTGATAGCAAATTAACACGCTAATCCAAGATGTTCATAAAAGGGAAAACCAGATGCAAGGTATTAAAAACTCATTTTTTTCTCAAAATCTAAAACTGTTTCAAACTAAAAAGATTATTTTTAAAAAGCACTACTAGAGACAATTTCTGCTTAACATAATGGATCCCTGTAGAGACTCAGGAGCCATACTACTCAGGTTTCAATTTAGGTTACCACTTAGCATTTGTGGTTTTAGATAAGTTGCTTATCTTCTTTGGCCTCATTTTCCTTCTCTGTAGTATGAAAATGGTAATAACACCTAACTCATAGTATTTTTATAAAAACTCACGTATGTTTAAAACTTAAGTACAGCATGTATCACATAGTAAGCACCATGAAAATGTTTATTAAATGAAAAATATGCTAGAAATCCTTTAGGGAGAAGACTGAATTAAAGAAAAAGATCTTTGATAAGCCCCACAAGATACAGTGAAATAGCAAATGGTTAGACTTAAAAACAGAGGCTGCGAAACTGCTTTCCAAGCAGGGGAGAGTTTTATTTTGCATTTAAGAATAGAAGACTCAATGCCCACACAAAAACTTGCACATAAATGTTTATAGCAGTATTATTCATAATAGCTACAATGTCAAAACAACCCAAATGTTGATCAACAGACAAATGGATAAACAAATATGATTCACTGGAATATTTGGCCATAAAAAGGAAAGACAGTGATAAATGCTAAAACTTGGATAAAGCTTGGAAATGGTCACAAAACTCCACATACTAAATGATTCCATTCATATGAAAATACAGAATACAGGAATCTGTAGAAATGGAAAGTAATTAATGGCCGCTTAGTGATGGAAGGGGAGGGTGGTGATAGCAAAATGGTACATGAGTTTTTATAGCTGATAGAACTGACTGTGGCAATGGTTGAACGTACATGTGAATACTCTAAAAATACTGACTAGAATACTTTAAATGAGCAAATTGTATGGTATGTGAATTATGCTTTAATAAAACTGTTTAAAAATAAATAAAAGCAAAGTGAAAATATTTTCTGGTAAAGAACAAAAACCAAAGAGCACTCAAATTATTATTATTATTATTATTTATTTTATTTTATTTTTTTGAGACGGAGTCTCGCTCTGTTGCCCAGGCTGGAGTGCAGTGGCCGGATCTCAGGTCACGGCAAGCTCTGCCTCCTGGGTTTACGCCATTCTCCTGCCTCAGCCTCCCGAGTAGCTGGGACTACAGGCGCCCGCCACCTCGCCCGGCTAGTTTTTTGTATTTTTTTTGTAGAGACGGGGTTTCACCATGTTAGCCAGGATGGTCTCGATCTCCTGACCTCGTGATCCGCCCACCTCGGCCTCCCAAAGTGCTGGGATTACAGGCTTGAGCCACCGCGCCCGGCCGCACTCAAATTATTAACTTGTCTTGCTTTTCTACATTTCTTATAGTCTAGAAGTGGTCTAGATATTTGAAATATAAATACAAAGTGACATGCAGAAAGAATTTAGTATCTTGCCTCGTAACATAGCCCAAATCTGCTTCTTCAGTCTAAGGATATGCGTGTTTACTTTTAGAAGAGAGAACATGAACTGTCGTCAGTGTAGGCAGAAGGTCTACTTTTAATCCCTGATCTCACATAACTGCATAAATTACTGTCCTCGTTTGCAGTCAGGATTGGGTGATCTGATAGCAGTCGAATGCTAAGCCATAGACACTATTAGTAATTCAATTCTTTTTTTTTTTATTCAAGAATGGAAGAAGTCAGTTCTAGGAATACCAAACAAAATCTCTCTGAACTCTGAGAGAAGAACATGGCAAAATATAAACAGCTGCATGAGACACTTAAGCACACTGTTATACAATCTGTGTTCACTGCTTGGTGTGTCTGCCCTTCCTCTTCTATGTCCACATCTGCTCATCCACTTATTCATCTGCTTGTAGACCCAACCTGCCTTTTCCAAGCATTGCTTATGCTCTTCCAGGCATATGTGTGGCTAAGGCTATGTGCTTCCACTATGCTATATCAAGGTGCTGCCTCTAGTTATCTACTGACTTTGACATTTCTTTATTAAATAGCCTCTCTGAAAAACAGAATGAGTCCTCTCATTACCTCAAGAGCCAGATCAGTGTATTGGAGATAATAAGAGGTAAATAAGTCTTCAAAGTTGATATATTCATGATTCGAAGTTGATATATCTTCCTTTCTGATATGAAGAACAAAATGCCCATAGGCATTCCCTTATATGAATCGATGATTTTTTTGGTTGAAATGTGAACTTCTAAAATGTAGGAAATAGTGAAGTAGACTTGAGACATCAGAGATAATGAGTAAAAAGTAGCTGATAAAAAGTTGTACAAAATTAAGCAATGGAAGAATAAAAAATTGAAAAAAATAATAACCCATTGCCTTTATTCCACATCTCTTACTAAAACATATTATCAGATCACAACACAGGCATCAAAACTATTGAGCCTTCATCACCTACAAGGCAAAAAGTCTTCACACTATTATCCTCTGCCACGTCCCATCAACCTGGAAACATCAGCAATGAGAAAATGATTGTACATCCCTGAATTACGCTTTTCACAGTCCTTGCCTTTCCACAAATGTTTTTGTGTCTCCTGTCTCCTGAGAAAATATCTTTTTATTTCAAATTCCAACTCAGAATTAGCTTTTCCAGAAAATTTTCCTTGGCCATCCCCTTCCCACTAAAATAGTTAAGTACATTTTGTTGTTGTTGTTGTTTATGCTGAGTATTTTACCTACTTCTGTTTTTGCATTTATCCCACTGAATTTCAACCACAGTTAGTTTTTCTAATTCAATGGAGAGATCACCATGACCAGGAATCCTATTGCTCTTCTTTCGCACAGTATGTTGTAAATAGTAAGTAATCAGTAAGTGTTCGATTTTGGTAATTGAATGATGAATAAACAAATTAATGCTTAGACACTTTTTGTTTCTTAACATAATGCATCATATCATATATTTTTATGTCCACACTGAATTAGGCATTTTAAGTATCAAAGTCCTTTTAAAACCAAGAAAACCAAGAATCTGAAAAGTGTAGTAACAACCAACAGTAGAAATCTAGCTTTTCTGGCTTCTGAATCCCATGATGAAAGGACATCCAAATTTGAGACAACAATTCGGTGAGCATGGGAGCTACAGAAGCAATAAAAATGAGAAAGAAATGAAAGTAACTCAAGGAAATATATGTCGTTGCCATCTAGATTGTAATATTTCACTGTTCACGGGGAAAACAGTCTTATATAAAGATTTTCTTGGAGAGTCACATTTCCTCCAATCACTATTAAACTCATTTCCATCAAATGGAACTACTTATTACTAATGAATTAATGCTGCTTTGGGAACATTTACTTCCTAGGTCAATTTTTATTCAAGAATTGCAGTCTCTTGATTAAATCAGTATAGATTTACCATTGATTAGATCAGCAGTCTCACGTCACTAGGTATCTACACATCCTAAAAAATGTATGACAATCTTCTATCTAAAAAACTAATTTTAAAAAGTTAGAAGATTGTGATTATTTAAAGTGAAAGAAATCATCACCAGCTCTTATTTTAATGTTAAAAAGAACAAAGACCCTAGGAGGTGAAATAATTTGCTTAAAGTGACTAAGTGGCAATATGCCCGGGAATTGACCCCGATCAACTGACCTTAATATGGGATTTTGTTTTACTCTTTGTAGACACTTTTTGAGATGGAATCTCACTCTATCACCAGGCTGGAGTGGAATGGCAAGATCTCAGCTCACTGCAACCTCCATGTCCTGGGTTCAAACGATTCTCCTGCCTCAGCCTCCCAGGTAGCTGGGACTACAGGTGCGCACCACCACACCCAGCTAATTTTTGTATTTTTAGTAGACACAGGGTTTCACCATTTTGGAAAGAATGGTTTCAATCTCTTGATCTCGTGATCCACCAGCTTTGACCTCCCCAAATGCTGGGATTACAGGCATCAGCCACTGTGCCCGGCCAATCATCATATCCTTTTCATCAATTGAGTTACCCCAAATTTTGTTATCATCTAAGAGTGGCTATCTCTACTGTAGGAAAATTCCTGAATTTTTTTAAAAGGCTCCCCATTTTCATCATGTTACCATTGTAAAAGGACCCATACAGTATAACCTTTACATGTAATTATTTGGACAATTACTACCTATGACTATGCCTAGAGATTGTATTGTTAAAAGCAAGTGTGCATTTCTGAGTAACTTGCAAGATTCATTTGAAAGGCATTGGCTTGGTCCTTGAAAAGCAGCTTTCAGCAAACACACAAGTCAGCGTAAATTCAGTTGTTTGACCTTATAATGCTGCCTTCAGTTACCTTCTTGGCTTTGGCCATTTTCTGGTTGTAGCTCTGGATTTTAAAACTTTTTCCACTTATTTGTTGGCTTCTAACATGGATTTAGTTTTCTTCCTAATTCTGTAGAATTCATAGACATAGACTCTCTGATACTAAGTAGCTGTGAAAAGTTTGGGAAAAAAGTCTCTGAGATTATTTTCCATCTGATAAATGTTGACAATATTAGTACCTACCTCATTATATGAACTATTTTATATAAAATATGAATTATTTTATATAATTCATATAATTATATGAATTATTTTATTTAAAACGAGTAGCAGATTACACAGTATTTTAACTCATTAATAAATGTTAACTATTAGTATCATTATTACATAAATCTCTATGAATATAGAAAATGACAAATGTGATTTTACCCTAAGAAACATCATATATGTGAACATATGATATATGTCAATTTTTCTTGCATCCCTTTGGTAAACATTTGTTTAAGAATAAACAACATTAAAATGCAATCTTGAACCAGAATCACTGCTAAATACTGCCACTGGAAAAATATTACAACAAGATTATCAAGGTAAAATTGTTAGAAATTCCCCAAAGATTAGATTAAAAACAAGAATATAATGATTTATCATATTCATAAAGAAGACAAATGGTTTCATTTTAAGGAGAATCTGACACATCATTATTCTACAGTAATGTGATCAACTTGCATTCCTCAATTGTGCAAACATACAGGCTAGATTGATGAATGAATTTTTTTAATGCAAATGCTTCATAAGTATTGCCACTTGTATGGCAAAAGAAAAGCTGAGTATGATTCAGAGTAATGACAGAGGAACCTCGAAATAATTTTTACATTTTCTAACAAGTTAAATATGCTGTTCTCTGCAAGGATCTTTACTGTTGTATTATAACTGCAACTTGAATGCATAATCAATGAAAGTATCCCTTCCTTATAAAATACACAATTCCTATTCAAGTATTTTAATACAAAATCTCATCTGTGCCTAGAGCCCTACTATTCAGGACTGGAGAGAAGCTCTGTGATAAGACAATGAAAACCTTTCGCTGGCGCTCCTGGTGTTTTGGCAACAGAGAGAGAGGTGAAAAAAAGCCTCCTGGTGTTTTTGAGCACCTCTTCTCTAAAGCCAATGCAAGAGAATAGGAACTGCTTCCTCTGCCATCTGAGAGGGGACAAAGGGGTGGAGATTGGCTGGGACAGGAGGTATAGAAAGATACTTTCTTCTCTGGAGTATTTCTCTCTAAATATTGATTGTTATCCTAGACATTGCAACTCCGTTCACCTTTCCCTTGGCAAGCAAATCAGTGTTCTTTTGCCTTGAACGCTCTGCAGACTACAGTCACAGGGACAAGAAGGAAGATGAGTCACTGCAAACTTGACATTAAAGATGTGACTTTTTTTTAGCATTTGGATGCTTCCTTTTTTTATTTCCATTAAGTGCCTCCTTGGAAAGAGTTACTTAGGACATGGCATTTAATTATTAACGATCAATACAGCAGAACAGCTATAGGTTAAGAGCCAAGTGTTTTTTATTTTTAATTATGCTTCAAAGTTTCAACTCATTAAATGTCCATTGAAACAACCTGAAAATTGTGATAGCTAACTTTACACTGTATAAAAAGAATATTTGCTAACTTTCAATCTAAAATATTATGGACATTCCTTAAATATTGTTTAGTTATCCAGGCAAATAATAGTGACACTTTGAGTAGTGACGTTCACCACTATATTATGTTCAGGTCATACTGTTATGAAACCACAGCAAAAATAATTTTATTTTCAATCCACAGTTAATCTATTTCTGGTTCCACTTGCATTTAGGCATAGACACCTTCTTAAACTAAGAAACAACAAAGCTACAACCAACAGTAATAGACAACAATCAATCAGACACCTGATGCTTTCTGGACAGAGCCAAGTTATTTCCTTGTGTTGTGAACCCATTGTTGATTCAATGTCGATATCAGAAGAAACAAGACAAACATAAGCCAGAGGTCAGAGAAGGAGTTGTTATCACACTGGAGAAAATAAAATAAAATAAATAAATAAAGTAAAATAAAATAAAATTACTTTTCTTGTTGATCAAGGAAACTTTGGGTATAGGTATGACTTGCAGAGATATGAGATATTTATGCAAGGTGAGGATGAGTTTAAATGGATGAAATTTAGGTGGTTAGATACAATATGGACCCCCCCTGTAAAATTTCTCATAGAAGAATTTCAGAATGTGGGACATTTACTCTAGTTATCTTGGCTCCCAGCTGCATTCCCACCATTCTGGATTCTCCTTTGCATATCAGGGGCCTCTAGCAGTGTTGGCAGCAGTTTGTAAAGAGCAGAAGCAGGAGTGCAAATTCCAGCCCCTTAGCTGAGATGCAGCTCAGTGGCAGTGGCTGCCTGAGAGTGCAGGCAGAAACATGGGAGAGCACTCCAGGCTCAGACAGAGAACTGGGATGCCAGTAATTCTGTCCCATTGTCTAAAGGCAGGTAATACGACTGGACCCAAAGTCAAGGAGTGGGAAAATCTATTGTGATCCTTTCATGCAGGGTGTCAAATCTTTTGGCTTCCCTAGGGCGTAATTGGAAGAAGAATTGTCTTGGGCCACACATAAAATACGCTAACACTAACAATAGCTGATGAGCTTTTTAAAAATTGCAAAAAAGATCTCATAATGTTTTAAGAAAGTTTACAAACTTGTGTTGGGCTGCATTCGAAGTCATCCCGGGTTGCATGCTGCCCATGAGCCGTAGGTTGGACAAGCTTGCTTTAATGAAAGTAACTGCAAAATCACACACGAAAGACATCAAGGATTGGAGCAAATAATGCAATCTGCCGCGTGTGCTTTCTATGTTCCTAATTAGACAAGAACTAACATTAAATGCAAATGTTGGAAACGTATCATAATTGTCTGGCTTGAGAAACATAGTCTGCAATTATTCATCTTTACTGTTTCTTTAGAAAACAGGGTCATAGGAAGAAGGTGAAGATTCTGAAAGAAGAAATTTTTACCAGAACAGATTTAAATGTTACATTTGGTCAGAAAACAGCAGATAAATAATCTGAAACCTAATTTATTGCTGAGGATTGTTTTTGCTGCTAAATATAATCTGAGTCAAAAAAACCCCCTGATTTCTATAAATATTATAAATTAGTGATGATCTGTCAGAAGTTGTTTTCATTTCTATACATGGAGACATTAAAAAATCCTTATATCAGTATATAAATATTTTCCATCATATTATTTTGTATAATGCTATTTTTTCTGTTTTTATTTTCCATAAAGTGATACAAAACCACAGAGATTATAGCATTTTTTAAAAAACCATCCTCAGATGATGCTAATTTGGGGCATACTCAAAGACTAAATAGAACAAAAAATGAAATAAATTCTCTAAAAAGATATAAAAGGGCTATGAAAATCCTCAAAAAGACAGAATTCTATCTTATGCCCAAAGGCATGCTATAGAGAAGGCATAATTAGTTTCAGGATTTAAGTCTGCCTTTTTTAGTCAATAAAAATTATGACTGCATTTCAGCTTTCTGACATTTTAACTACGTAAGAAATTACACAAAGGTTCTTGAAACTCTGCAGTATAATTAAGAAGCATTAAGAGGGAACTAGGAACAACTACAAAGAGAAGAAGCAGAAAAGCCTAGAAGGCATTTTTATAATTTCATATCTTAACTAGAGTGTTTACTGGTGAGCTAAAAAGTACTTGACACATGTGAATATAGCCCAAAATGCAGTAGCATTCAAGAACGTGGGAACAAATCAGTTGATTATCAATATTCCAGTAACAATCTGACAAATATGTACACTTAACATCATTTATTCCAGTATCCAAAGACAAGAATGCAATTTTCTATGAAAGTTGAGGTTTACACATTGAGAAAATTGTCACTTTTCATGACAAAAAAATGGAACTAAAAGATTGGGAGATGCCAAGTCAATGCTCTCCTACTGAGATGAACATACCTCTCTGTGTTTTTAATTAAGCTTTCTGTAAGGAGTCCTTTCATCTCAATTACTGACCCTATTATGGAGAGGTCATTTCACCATGGCAAATGGTAGTCAGAGACAATGCATTTGTATGCCATGATCAATTTTTAGGCATGGTAAAAGTCCTATAATTTAGAAATGACCTCTAGTTTTACATGCGTGTGTTAGTATTAGTTTTCTTTGTTTTTAAAAGGAGATTTTTGCTTTTTGCCATGGTGGAGTAACAGAAACTGGATTTACCTTTGTGTTGTAAAAGAAAAATAAGAAATCTGGGCAAGATATATGAAACCATAGGTGTAGAGAGTGGAAAATAAGCATGGCATGACTGATTCTTGAGGAAAGAGAAAAATAAAAATACTAGGTGAACCTTCAATAGCCCCTGACTTTATTCATGAAAGCACACTCCGGAGAGATGGCCGGGCCAAGTGGACTAGGGTGTTCCCACTGAATCCAGGACACAGAGATTGGAGTTAGTGACACTGAAGTGAATGGAAATAGCAGCCTGAGGTTCCAGACATGAAATGACTCTACAGATAAGTTCCAGAACTTTGTGTTGGGGTCTTTGAAGAGCTTTGCATCTTTGCTAAATACGAAGTATGCATGTATAGGTTAACATGCTTTGAAATTGGGCAAAGAGTGATTCTTGAGGTTTTGCTGAATACAAAGATGTGCATCTAACCCCAAGATGGGTTAGATCTCAAAAAGGCCTGACACAAAAGCAACTGGGGAGCTGTGCATTGAATAGTCCTCAGAGCTGGCATGCTTTGGAGTTCTAACTAGTCATTGTGGGGAGCCTCATCTGTCACTCACTGAACTCAGTAGAGATGCCAGAATAACAAACTCTAATAGTAGGGCTAAGTCCTCCCTAGAGTAAGGCTACCAACTGTTCACCCCAATGAAGATCGTTCACAAATCCTGAAAGGATTAAAATGAACCATGAGTAACTTAACTGGCTACCCAAATAAATCCTTCCATTTTTGAAAAGGAAAACAAAATCCAAACACTCAATAATGTAAAATCAGGATATCTATCATAGCAGCCATCAAAATGTATTAGATATATTATGGTACAGGGAAATATGAGCCTTAATCATGAGAAATATCAGTCAAGGGTGAGAGTTTGATTTACGTAGAAATCAAACTACTAGATCCCAAGAAGGAAAACCAGAAACTTTCTCAGGTAAGTATAGTTCTTTTCCTTCTTAGGAACGCTCACTTCTCCCCCTGCTGCTTGCTTTATTTTTCCCCTAGCATCTGTTTTTATTATTTTATGAGACAGAGGCTTGCTCTGTCACCCAGGCTGAAGTGAAGTGATGTGATCTCAGCTCACTGCAACCTCCGCCTCTAAAGTTCAAGTGATTCTTGTGCCTCAACCTCCCAAGTAGCTGGGATTACAGGCACCCACCACCACGCCCAGCTAATTTTTGGATTATTAGAGATGGGTTTCACCATGTTGGCCAGGCTGGTCTCGAACTCCTGGCCTCAAGTGATCCACTTGCCTCTGCCTTCCAAAGTGCTGGGATTACAGGTATGAGCCATCACATCTGACCTATTTTTCCCCTAACGTCTGATATTCTAGTAGTTGCATCTTTTGCTCCTCTTTCCCAGTCTGCAAACTGTATTATAAATTCTGTTATATCAGGAAGTTTGTATATTTTGTTCACAATTGAATCTTTGCTTTCTAGGATACTGCCTGGCATAAAATGTTGACACTCAACTGTGTATGTGGGATAAACAAAGAGTGAATTATTTATTTGAGAATAAACCTGTTACATTTCTCAAAAGAAAACATTTATGCAACCAACAGACATATGAAAAAATGCTCATCATCACTGGTCATTAAAGAAATGCAAATCAAAACCACAATGAGATACCATGTCATGCCAGTTAGAATAGCAGTCATTAAAGAGTCAGGAAACGACAGATGCTGGAGAGGTTGTGAAAAAATAGGAATGCTTTTACACTGTTGGTGGGAGGGTAAATTAGTTCAACCATTGTGGAAGACAGTGTCGCAATTCCTCAAGGGTCTAGAACTAGAAATACCAGTTGACCCAGCCATCCCATTACTGGGTATATACCCAAAGGATTATAGATCATTCTATGATAAAGACACATGCACACGTATGTTTATTGCGGTACTATTCACAATAGCAAAGACTTGGAACCAACCCAGCTGTTCATCAGTGACAGACTGGATTAAGAAAATGTGGCACATATAGACCAAGGAATACTACGCAGACATAAAAAAGTATGAGTTTGGCCAGGTGCAGTGGCTATGACTGTAATTCCAGCACTTTGGGAGGCTGAGGTAAGCAGATCACGAGGTCAGGAGATCGAGACCATCCTGGTTACAATGGTGAAACCCTGTATCTACTAAAAATACAAATAATTAGCCAGTGTGTGGGTGGGTGCCTGTAGTCCCAGCTACTCGGGAGGATGAGGTAGGAGAATGGCATGAACCTGGGAGGCAGAGCCTGCAGTGAGAGGAGATTGCGCCTCTCCACTCCAGCCTGGGTGACAGAACAAAACTACAGAACTCTCCACCCCAAATCAATAGAATATACATTCTTCTCAGCACCACTTTGCACTTATTCCAAAATTGATCACATAGTTGGAAGTAAAGCACTCCTCAGCAAATGTAAAATAATAGAAATTATAACAAACTGTCTCTCAGACCACAGTGCGATCAAACTAGAATGCAGGATTAAGAAACTCAATCAAACCTGCTCAACTACATGGAAACTGAACAACCTGCTTCTGAATGACTACTGGGTACATAATGAAATGAAAGCAGAAATAAAGATGTTCTTCGAAACCAGTGAAAACAAAGACACAGCATACCAGAATCTCTGGGACACATTTAAAGAAATGTGTAGAGGGAAATTTATAGCACTAAATGCCCACAAGAGAAAACAGGAAAGATCTAAAATTGACACCCTAACATTATAATTAAAAGAACTAGAGAAGCAAGAGCAAACACATTCAAAAAACAGCAGAAGGCAAGAAATAAGTAAGATCAGAGCAGAACTAAAGGAGATAGAGATACAAAAACCCTTCAAAATACCAATGAATCCAGGAGTTGGTTTTTTGAAAAGATCAACAAAATTGATAGACAGCTAGCAAGACTAAAAAAGAAGAAAAGAGAGAAGAATCTAATAGATGCAATAAAAAATGATAAAGGAAATATCACCACTGATCCCACAGAAATACAAACTACCATCAGAGAATACTATAAATGCCCCTATGCAAACACACTAGAAAATCTAGAAGAAATGGATAAATTCCTGGACACATAACACCCTCCCAAGACTAAACCAGGAAAAAGTTGAATCCCTGAATAGACCAATAACAGGCTCTGAAATTGAGGCAATAATTAATAGCCTACCAACCAAAAAAAGTCCAGGACCAGACCGATCCACAGCCGAATTCCACCAGAGGTGCAAGTAGGAGTAGGTACCATTCCTTCTGAAACTATTCCAATCAACAGAAAAAGAGGGAATCCTTCCTAACTCTTTTTATGAGTTCAACATCATCCTTATACCAAAGCCTGGCAGAGACACAACAGAAAAAGAGAATTTTAGACCAATATCCCTGATAAACGTCTATGCAAAATCATCAATAAAATACTGGCAAACTGAATCCAGCAGCACATCAAAAAGCTTATTCACGGCCGGGCGCGGTGGCTCAAGCCTGTAATCCCAGCGCTTTGGGAGGCCGAGACGGGCGGATCACGAGGTCAGAAGATCGAGACCATCCTGGCTAACATGGTGAAACCCCGTCTCTACTAAAAAATACAAAAAACTAGCCGGGTGAGGTGGCGGGCGCCTGTAGTCCCAGCTACTCGGGAGGCTGAGGCAGGAGAATGGCGTAAACCCGGGAGGCGGAGCTTGCAGTGAGCTGAGATCCGGCCACTGCACTCCAGCCCGGGCGACAGAGCGAGACTCCGTCTCAAAAAAAAAAAAAAAAAAAAAAAAAAAAAAAAAAAAAAAAAAAAAAAAAAAAAAAGCTTATTCACCATGATCAAGTGAGATTTATCCCCGTGATGCAAGGCTGGTTCAACATGTGCAAATCAATAAACGTAATCCATCATATAAACAGAATCAAAGACAAAAACTACATGATTATCTCAATAGATGCAGAAAAGGCCTTTGACAAAATTCAACAGCTCTTCATGCTAAAAACTCTCAATAAATTGGGTATTGATAGGACGTATCTCAGAATAATAAGTGCTCTTTATGACAAACCTACAGCCAATATCATACTGAATGGGCAAAAGCTGGAAGCATTCCCCTTGAAAACTGGCACAAGACAAGGATGCTCTCTCTCACCACTCCTATTTAACACAGTGTTGGAAGTTCTGGCTAGGGCAATCAGGCAAAGGAAAGAAATAAAGGGTATTCAATTAGGAAAAGAGGAAGTCAAATTGTCCCTGTTTGCGGATGACATGATTGTATGTTTAGAAAACCCCATTGTCTCAGCCCAAATCTCCTTAAGTTGATAAGCAACTTCAGCAAAGTCTCAGCATACAAAATCAATGTGCAAAAATCACAAGCATTCCTATACACCAATAACAAACAAACAGAGAGCCAAATCATGAGTGAACTCCCATTCACAATTGCTTGAAAGAGAATAAAATATCTAGGAATCCAACTTACAAGGGATGTGAAGGACCTCTTCAAGGAGAGCTACAAACCACTGCTCAACGAAATAAAGAGGACACAAACAAATGGAAGAACATTCCATGGTCATGGATAGGAAGAATCAATATTGTGAAAATGGCCATACTGCCCAAAGTAATTTATAGATTCAATGCCATCCCCATCAAGCTACCAATGACTTCCTTCACAGAATTGGAAAAAACTAATTTAAATTTCATATGGAACCAAAAAAGAGCCCACATAGCCAAGACAATCCTAAGCCAAAAGAACAAAGCTGGAGGCATCATGCTACCTGACTTCAAACTATACTACACGGCTACAGTAACCAAAACAGCATGGTACTGGTACCAAAACAGAGATATAGACCAATGGAACAGAACAGAGCTCTCAGAAATAATACCACACATCTACAACAATCTGATCTTTGACAAATCTGACAAGAACAAGAATGGGAAAGGATTCCCTATTTAATAAATGGTGCTGGGAAAACTGGCTGGCCATAAGTAGAAAGCTGAAACTGGATCCCTTCCTTACACCTTATATAAATTAATTCAAGATGGAATAGGGACTTAAATGTTAGACCAAAAACCATAAAAAACCTAAAAGAAAACCTAGGCAATACCATTCAGGATGTAGGCATTGGCAAGGAATTCATGTCTAAAACATCAAAAGCAATGGCAACAAAAGCCAAAATTGAAAAATGGGATCTAATTAAACTAAATAGCTTCTGCACAGCAAAAGAAACTACCATCAGGGTGAACAGGCAACCTAGAGAATGGGAGAGAATTTTTGCAATCTACCCATCTGACAAAGGGCTAATATCCAGAATCTACAAAGAACTTAAACAAATTTACAAGAAAAAATCAAGCAACCTCATCAAAAAGTGGGCAACGGATATGAACAGACACTTCTCAAAAGAAGACATTTATGCAGCCAACAGACACACGAAAAAATGCTCATTATCACTGGCCATCAGAGAAATGCAAATCAAAACCACAATGAGATACCATCTCACACCAGTTAGAATGGTGATCATTAAAAAGTCAGAAAACAACAGGTGCTGGAGAGGATATGGAGAAATAGGAACACTTCTACATTGTTGGTGGGATTGTAAACTAGTTCAACCATTGTGGAAGACAGTGTAACAATTCCTCAAGGATCTAGAACTGGAAATACCATATGACCCAGCCATCCCATTACTGGTTATATACCCAAAGGATTATAAATCATGCTGCTATAAAGACACATACACACATATGTTTATTGTGGCACTATTCACAATAGCAAAGACTTGGAACAAATTCAAATGCCCATCAATGATAACCTGAGTAAGAAAATGTGGCACATATCCATGGAATACTATGCAGCCATAATAAAGGATGAGTTCATGTCCTTTGTAGGGACATGGATGAAGCTGGAAACCATCATTCTGAGCAAACTATCGCAAGGACAGAAAACCAAACACTGCATGTTCTCACTCATAAGTGAGAATTGAACAATGAGAACACTTGGACACAGGGTGGGGAACATCACACACCGGGGCCTGTCATGGGGTGGGGGGAGTGGGGATGGATAGCATTAGGAGATATACCTAATGTAAATGATGAGTTAATGGGTGCAGCACACCAACATGGCACATGTATACAAATGTAACAAATTTGCACACTTAAAGTATAATAAAAAAATTAGGCACAGTGGCATATGCCTGTAGTCCTAGCTACTTGGGAGGATCTCTTGAGCCCAGGACTTCCAGGTTGAAGTGAGCTATGATTGCACCACTACACTCCAGCCTGGGTGACACAGTGAGACTCTGTTTCCAAAAATTAATTATTAAAAAAAAAAAAAAAAAACTATGGAGGGGAGGTTGATTAGAAGTGGAAACTGTTGAATTTTATTCATATATTTTTAATATCTTAACCAATTATAATTGTAACCTAATTTTCCATTAATAGACAATATATAGCTGTATACTTAAGATGAGAAAGGAGATAATTAGACATGAATCGGGGTGGGGTTGATCTTCCTCTACTTTCTCACCCTCTCCAGAGAAGATCAAGAAAGCTTCCATCTCTCATGGAGATCTTTGTTATCTTTTGATAAAGGATGTTATTTTCCATTCCTATGTCAAGGTAGCATAGACACAAAATTCCAGCAAGTTTGCATATCTTAGTAGTGCAGAGAGAGTGGAGGAAACTTAAGATGATACAGAAAAGGCCATCAAAATGATTATCAGGGAACCTAGAAACTGCCATATAAATGTATTTCCTAATGAATTTTAATATCCAAATTCATTTAACTTTTAGTGGTCTGACTATATTTTGACCTGCTGAACTGTTTCACAGATTCAAATTTTCATCATTGTCCTTCACATCAAATAATGAATTCGGAAGCAGAATTTCCGTCTGTCAGTTTAGAGAATGCAGCATCTCATCTCTGTATTGAAATCAAGTCCCTCTCACCTTTCAACAGCCAAAGAACCACTTCATCGTTAGCAATGTGGAAAGCCACAAATTAATTAAACTTACCTCGCGTTTATGAGTACCCATGAATTGCACTTACAATGGTTGTACAAAAGGGTATGGTAGTGCCGGGTTCTCAAAGACGGCTCCCAAGTCAGGTAACAGCACATCTGGGGTCAGTGATACTTTCCCTATTTGTCCTGTCTGTGACTCAAGCAGAGTTCTTCAGTTTTTTTCTTGGGCCCACCGCCACATCAACATTGCAGTATTCCTTGTCACTGTATTTAAATCTAAGAAGAAAACCGCATGCAGGTTTTTGAAGAGCCACATGTGGCTAAGAAAGCCTCAGGTTGGAATGCGGCCTTGTAATCCTCTCACAGGGGCGGAGAGGAAACAGCTCCAGAGAGGGTTCCAAATGCACACCAATGCCCCTTCGAGCTACATTTTGCATTTCGTTTTCTGCTTTAAAATCTCTATTGGCTTCACATCTGAGAAGGCTTAAGAACATAATTTATTCCATATAAGGTTCTCAGTAATTTATGCTCAGTAAATTGGCAACATAGGAAGAATTTTTTCATTGACTACCATGAAAGATTATTAAAGGCCATGTTGTGCAAGTAAAGACAGTTCAAGCAGCCATACATCATACAAAAGGAAATTTCCTAGCATCCTGTGTTTTAAATGAAAACAATTTATATCTTTTGGATTTATAAATGTATAATTTTAGTTTTTACACAATTGCCCATTCACACAAAATTCTTCTCTAGACAGTCCAACTCCAGGATATACTTCACCTTTTATAGTCCCTCTCCCTCAAAACCAGGTAAATCCAAGAAAACCTCAGGTCTATAATTCACTCTACTTCTGTACTTTTTTTTTCAGTTTTAGATTTATGCCAAGATAATAGCTCACTGTCCTAAAATGCTGGCTTTCTGGACAGGTAAATATTAACTCTTTGTTCTCAGCTTTGTCTTTCTCACCAAGTGATAGAATAGTACCAGCTCTTCCATTGTTTTGTTCCTTGATGAAAAATGGATTGAATTTGTGTGCACAAGGCCAGGTTCTATGGTTGTAAAGTAGGAACTGTGTTCCATTATTCAGGTACAAACTCACAAACATCTAGATATTTATAGTTTTTATTCCAATGATTAATGAATGTTTCATTTTCCTCTCTTTTTGCTTTTGTATCCAATAAATACGGCTATGGGTTGAAGGATGTTATTTGTAACTATTCCATAATGAAGTAATAGAACTTCTGTCCTTATTATTTCGTAGGAATGTTTGCACTGAGAGTATTAAATTGATGTATTTGTTGTAATAATTACTTAGATTCCTAGATATAGGCATCTGTGCATGAACATAATTCTCCAAAGTGGCAAAGGGTATTATATTGGTTTCACATTAGAATCATGAAAGTGAAGTTGTCAGCCAGGCACAGTGGCTTATGCCTGTAATCCCAACATTTTGGGAGGCCAAGGCAGGAGGACTGAGCATGAAGTTTGAGACCAAACTGGACAACATAGTGAGACCCCATCTCAACAAAAAATTAAAAATTAACTGGGTGTGGTGACAAGTACCTATAGTTACAGCTACTCGAGAGGCTGAGCTGGGGGGATCACTTGGGCCCAGGAGGTCAAGGGTGCAGTGAGCTATAATTATGCCACTGCATTCCAGTCTGGGCAATGAAGCAAGACCCTGTGTTTAAAAAAAAGAAAAAAAAGAAAAGAAAAAAAAAGAGGCAGAAAGAGACTAAAGAAAGAGACAAGAAAGATGAAAGGAACGAAAGAAAAAAGAAGAAAGGAAAGGGCAGGAACTGAGGAAAGAAGAAGCAAGAAGGAAAGAAGGATCAGCCCACGGAGGAGCGAAGTGAGAGGAGAAGGAACAACTGGCAAAGGAAGGGGAACAGAAGGAAAGAAAGATTCAAAGGAAGAGGCGGAGAAACAGACAGGTAAGGAAAAGAGGGGAGGGAGCCCTGAAACCCCCAGGGACGCGAGAGAAAGAGTGAGAAGGGGAAAAAAGACAGGTGGAAAGGACGAAGGAAGAAAGAAGCAAGAAAACGAGAAAATGAAAAGTGGAAAAGAAAAGAGCAGACTGGAAAGAAAAGAGGGAGAAAGAGAGGAGAAACGAAGGACAGACAGGAGCACATTGAGGCTACAGGCGAACAAAGAAGACTGAAGAAGGTCAGGAACAGACAGCCAGGAAGGCAGAAGCGAAACGGACTCATAGCGGAAGGAGGAGAACAAGAAACGAAAGAGAAGATAGAAGAAGAAAAGATCAAGACAAAAAGATCAAGCAGAAGAAAGTGAAACAGAAACGAAGTAGAACCACGACACATGAAAAATGTAAAAGAACCGTTAAAGACAGAAGAAAAACGGAACGAGGACAAGAGAGTCCGAAGTTAAGGAATAGAAGGTAAGAGCTACGGAGAAACAGAAAAGAAGGAAAGAACAAATGACAAGCAACCCTAAGAAAGAAGAAGAAAGAACGACCAAGAGAAGAATTGAGGACAAGTAAGAAGGAAACTAGACGACAGAAGAACCAGAAACAAGAAGGATTAGGAAGGGCAAGACCAAGAAGAAAAAGCGCACAAGACCAAGAGACAGAATAAGGCTAAGACAGATGAGGAAAAACGATAGAAGAAAGGAACGAAGAAGAAGGGGAACAGAAGGACGAAGCCAAGAAGAGGAAGGAGGAGAGTAGAGAAAACGGAAGAAGGAGGAGAAGAAAAGAAAAACGACAGAACCAAATGAAAGAAACAAAGAAGGGAAGAAGAAAGATAAGAAAGTTAAGAAGAAAAGATCAAGAGAAAAGAATGGAAGGAAGGAAGGAGGACAGGAGGGAAGGAAGGAAGGGAAGGAGGAAGGAAGGAAGGAAGGAAGGAAGGAAGGAAGGAAGGAAGGAAGGAAGGAAGGAAAGAAGGAAGGAAGGAAGGAAGGAAAGAAAGAAAGAAAGAAGGAAAAAAGAAAGAAAGAAAGAGAGAGGAAGAAAAGCTAGTCATTTTTTTAAAGAAATTTTAGACATGGGATCTCACTATGTTGCCCAGGCTGGACTTGAAATAATGAGTTCAAATGACCCTCCCACCTCAGCCTCCTGAGTAACTGGGACTACAGGCGAATGCCATGGTACACAGGTAATCCATTTTTCATAGACTTGCAACCTAGTGCAGGAGGATTGCCAATTGACAGAAAACTAGATTTCCCATCTTTGGCATTTTTGTCATTCAATCTCATCTGAATCTCTTACAACAGACTTTCAGGAGTCATATTTTAGTATTGATAATAAGAGAGTTTGATTCTGTCCTTGTCACTGAAGTCCCATAACCCTCAAAATTTGGCCTGTCTTTGAGTCATCTGTTGGTAAGTGGATGATATTTGTACAGTACCTCAGCTATCTGGATACAAAGACACAAGCCAGTATCTCTGAAATGATTATCAAGGCTAACATGGTCTTTTCAACTCAAAGCAAACAAAAGCTATAAATTTCTTTACTGAAAATGTTTACTGCTCCCTAGAGCTATGAACAGCAGTAAACATAGTGCTCAAAAATGTATTCTATTTCACTTGTGAAGTCCTCTGCAATTTGAATTTTTAAGAAGAGAAATCACAAGAGAGACAAAGTGGTAAGGAGAATTTTTTTTAATGAGGAATATATTTAGTAAAGAAGAATGAGAAGATGTCTTGCCACTGAGCCAGTGGGAATTTGAAATTACTCCAAGCCAGGGAGCCAATAGAGTGTCTAAAACATAAGGTAGAATTCAGAGGGAGCTGATCGTGTTTTGATCTCATGTAATGCTTTTCTTCACGCTTGTTTCCAAGATCTAATTGGTGTCTACCTTGGAAAATGTTAACTAATGCGGAGCCATGGTGAAAAGAAGAGCATCAGAACTTCTTGGGTGAATTCCTCTACCTATGTAGATCTTGACCTTTCCCTGGGACAGTAACCATAAGATCCTAACTATTAAGAACCCAGGTGGGCAAGGCACAGTGGCTCACGCCTATAATCCCAGCACTTTGGGAGGCCAAGGAAGGAGGATCACAAGGTCAAGAGATAAAGACCATCCTGGCCAACATGGTGAAACCCCGTCTGTACTAAAAATACAAAAATTAGCTGGGCATGGTGATGTGTGCCTGTAGTCCCAGCTACTCGGGAGGCTGAGGCAAGAGAATCACTGGAACCTGGGAGGCAGAGGTTGCAGTGAGCTGAGATCACGCCACTGCACTACAGCCTGGTGACTCCATCTCAAAAAAAAAAAAAAAAAAAAAAAAAAAAAGGAGAACCCAAGTCATTGCCATTCCCTAAGTTTTCTAAACTTTATATGGAAGCCATGGGGCAAAGAAAGAGTGCAGTGGTGAAATCATATGTCACTGCAGCCTGCAACTCCCCACAACTCCCCAGGCTCGGGTGATTCTCTCACCTCAGCCACCTGAGTATCTGGGACTACACATGCATGCCACCATGTTAATTTTTGTATTTTTTGTAGAGGTGGAGTTTCATCATGTTGCCCAGGCTGATCTTCAACTCCCGGGCTCAAGCAATCCTCCCACCTTGGCCTCCCAAAGTGTTGGGATTACAGGCATGAGCCACCTTGCCCGGCCAGATACTGTCTTCTTAACCCACTTTTTAGTCCAACTAAGAAAACATCTTGATTAATGCTCAGACTATACATAAAATGACAAATAACAACTACAAGAAAACATACACATAAAGATTATGTTACGTTTCAGTCCTGTAAGATCCTATCATGGCTCTGAATGGTAGAACGACCAATATAAAGAGCACTCTGAGAAGTGACTAAAGCAAAAAATGTGATGATATTGATTTAAAGCCTCTTGGCCAGTGATTTTCACATTGGGTGCTCTTGAGTTTCTTGGAGGTGACTGTCCAAGGTCAATGGAGAGTACACAGTTTAACATCTGCATTCAGGCCCTTCAGTTCTGCCAAGCTGGTCCCGCCATAAATAATAGCCAGTTGGACAATGGCTACTATATGCAATCCCAATTAAAAACCCCAAATGCAAACATAAAAAGATATTCAGATGCTCCAGCTATCATTAACACAAATTAAAAACCAATATTCTTAAACTTGCATCATGCATTCATTCATAATGTACTGAGCTCTTATGTGACTGGCCCTATTCCAGGGGCTGGGAACATAAGTGAATCAGCCATATACCCAGACTCCAAGGAGCTTCCAGCCTGGAGGGACAGAGAGACACATAGGGAACTAACCAAAACAGCATGTTTTATCTGTTCTGATAGGCACAAGCACTGAGGAGGAAGCCAAAGGTACCAATACTTCTGGCATTTGTGCAAAGTTAGGAATACATTCTGGCAGGATTTTTTTTTTTTTTTTTTTTTTTTTTTGGCCGTAGTTCTCCATGTACTAATCTCCTCTGATATTTTCACAACCTTGTCTACTTTTATGTGTTCTTCTCTCTTCCTTAAGCCTTCAGGTAAATGTCCAGGACACAAAGAGCTGAATTTACTCACTCTAAATGAAAATCTAAATTTGACAAAAAGAAACTCTATCTTCTTGGAAACCATTTCAAATCTACTCCTGTCTTTATTCCCCATGAAATTTGACAGAGATAAGACACACCTTAATGAAGAACTATGTGACAGAACCAACAGGATGGCTCTCACGCCAGTAATCCCAACACTTTGGGAGGCCTAGGTGGGAGGATCACTTGAGGCCAGGAGTTCAAGACCAGTCTGGGCGACATAGTAAGACCTGGTCTCTAACAACAACAATAACAAAATTAAATTAGCCAGGCATGATGGTGTGTGCCTGTAGTCCCATCCACTGGGGAAGCTAAGGCAGTCCAGGGATCTCTTGAGCCCAGGGGTTTCAGACTACAGTGAGCTATGATCATGCCACTGCACTCCATCCTGAGCAACAGAGTGAGAAACTGTGGTGGTGCCGGGGGTGGGAGGGAACCTATAAAGAACAATGTGAGAAACCTATAGCTTATTTGCACAAATCCCAACATCTTTGATTGTCCCCCCAAGAGAAATAAGAACATGGTCTGGGCTGGGCGTGGTGGCTCACTCCTGTTATCCCAGTACTTTGGGAGACCGAGGCTGGTGGAGCACCTGAGATCAGGAGTCAAGACCAGCCTGGCCAACATGGTGAAATCCCGTCTCTCCAAAAAATACAAAAATTAGCTGGGCTTGGTGGCAGGCACCTATAATTCCAGCTACATAGGAGGCTGAAACAGGAGAATTGCTTGAACCTGGGAGGCGGAGGTTGCAGTGAGCCAAGATCGCGCCACTGCACTCCAGCCTGGGCAGCAAAGAGTGAAACTCCATCTCAAAAAAAAAAAAAAAAGAACGTGGTCTGACCTCCTCCACCTTTGCTTTGTGCTTCCCTCCAGTGGGATTACCATCTGTCTCTTGTCTCATCCTTGCTCTGCTCCTACTTCACCCATCTTCGGAGATCCAAGTCAAAATCATCTGCACTGTGAAGTCTTTCCCAGGCAGTTATTCATGGCAGGACAGATCACTCTCTCAAACTTCCAAAGCACTTTGTACTAATTACCAGGGTGTATTATATTAAATCATATCAGCTTTCTTGCCTCTCCCTCACTGATCTAAAAACTCCTGGAGGGCAGGGACTGTGACTTATCAATCTTTGTATCCACAAGAGCCTGGTACCATGCTGGCCATATCTTGCCTGCTTAATAAGTGGAGGTTAAATAAATGCACAAATGAGAAAGTTTCCATTTGTGTAGGAGAAGAATTATTGTTTTTCACCCACTCGATTCCTGCATTCTCCATGCTATATGTTCGGACTCATGGCTCCACCCACATTTCCACCTCCTCCAAATTTCCCATGACCCACTTCCCAAACCAGGAAGGTCTAAATCTGGAATAGGCCTGGGGCATAACCAGGTAGACACAGCTGATCTTGTCTTTGAATATTCCCCTAGGACAGGCTGACCATCTCCAGATGGTCACACACTTAAATGGCCAGATGAGTAACACACACTTGAATGGCTTATTTTTACAAGCTGAAGATTTGAATGCTGTCTCTCACTCTGTTGCTTTGAGTCAACAAAATAATAATTAACTAGGTACAATGATTTCTGCTTCACTGTGGCCTCAGGGATATTAGATGCTTAGCCTCATGGAGAGCTAACTTTTGTTTGCATCCAGCCACCAAATTTGAATCTGAGTCACCAGTTTACTTTGTTTGAAATTTTCGCTTCAGTTTCGCTGAACGTATACTTTCAGGTGGCTTCCAGTACTCTACTGACCAAAACAAAGAAAGTTGGAGTTTTCTCAACTTTGTGAACCAAGCTTCAAAATTCTGGTTTGCATCAATAGACTCTGTTAGAACCAGCCTGGGCCAGCTACCCAGGGAACAAGGCGTTGACTCCTTAGCATCCTGGCATCCATGTAGGTCCCAGTCATCAAGGATCCTCTCCCAGCAAGGCCGATATGAGCAGTAGCATACCTGTGAGGAGCAGGCAAAAATCCTTCTCACAGAGGAGAAAAAGACCCCAAACAGGCAGCAAAACAGGTAATAATTCAGGCAGCCTTCTGAACATTTGTGAAAACCTATGCATGTGGCATTACACCTGAGACAGAAAAGGCATTTGAATATTTTAAAGCAGTGAAAATTTTGAAGACAGAGTTATGAAATGAAGAGTTGAGGCAATTTGGGGTGGGAGAGGGAATACAACTATCTTCACATTCCTTGCCTTTCAATCCACCTAATCCCCACCAAAAGAACATAATTTTGAAATAAATGTCCTTGCATATAGCCTTCCCATGGACTTGATTGAAATGTAAAACTTTATGATATGGTTTTTTTTGTTGTTGTTTGAGACAGAGACTCTGTCACCCAGGTTGGAGTGCAGTGGCATGATGTCGGCTCACTGCCTCCTAGGTTCAACCGATTCTCATGCCTCAGCCTCCAGAATAGCTGTGACTGCAGATGCACGCCACTACACCTGACTAATTTTTGTATTTTTAGTAGATATGGGGTTTTGTCATCTTTGCCAGGCTGGTCTCGAACTCCTAACCAGGTGTTCTGCCCGGCTCAGCCTCTGAAAGTGCTGGGATTACAGGTGTGAGCCACTGTGCCTGGCCTGTGATACAGATTTTATGAGCAGAAGCTCTGTGGTCAGATGGTTTTGATTCAAACCTTGTCTCTGCCACTGACTAGCTGTGTATGACTGTGGGCATGTGAGTTTTCTGTGCTTCAGTGTCCACATCTGTAAGATGGGGATAATACATCTAACTGTATCATAAGTAGTTGCTAGAGTTAAACTATATGACAAATAAATGAAGTAGGAGCCTGCCTGGATCATACAGCTGAAAGGTTCTTCAGATAAGAGGTAATACTTGATGCTATAGGTTATAATATGAGAAGTGATAGGATACAGATATAATTGGCCTGATATGGCTCACTTGTTTCTAGTTGCTTTTCCTGGCTCTACATGGCTAATATCAGAATAGCCATGGGCTTTGTTTGTTATTTGAATGAATATATATATATATACACACACACACACATACCCTAAGACACACCCTATTTATACATACTTGTAGGGTATTTTAATATGTGTGTGTGTTTGTGTGTGTGTAATATATAGATAATATAGAGTTCAGTCTGGGACCAGAGCTGGCAGCAGCCAGAAGGCCTAGCCCTGTTTCATCCAGACTTGGCCTGTTCCTAGCTGGCTGGGCTTGGTCAGGGCTCTTAACCTCACTGAGCCTCAGCTACCCCAGCAGCAAAAAGTTGACTATAGAAGTATTGTGAGGCAGCCGGGCGCGGTGGCTCAAGCCTGTAATCCCAGCACTTTGGGAGGCCGAGACGGGCGGATCACGAGGTCAGGAGATCGAGACCATCCTGGCTAACACGGTGAAACCCCGTCTCTATTAAAAAAAAAATACAAAAAACTAGCCAGGCGAGGTAGCAGGCGCCTGTAGTCCCAGCTACTCGGGAGGCTGAGGCGGGAGAATGGCGTAAACCCGGGAGGCGGAGCTTGCCGTGAGCTGAGATCCAGCCACTGCACTCCAGCCTGGGAGACAGAGCGAGACTCCGTCTCAAAAAAAAAAAAAAAAAAAAAAAAAAAAAAGAAGAAGTATTGTGAGGCTATAAAAGAGATAAAGCAAGTAAGTGGCTTAGCATTTTACACAGTTGCAGGGTATTTTATATATGTGTGTGTGTACGTGCATGTGTGGTGGCTTAGCATTTTACACACTTGTAGGGTATCATATGTGTGTGTGTATATAAGATACATAGATAGATAGATAGATAGATAGATAGATAGATAGATGATAGATAGATAGACAGCTGATAGGATAATCTCTTAAATTCACTAAACATGAACCTCCTTAGCATAAGAAACCACCCACATAAGAAAGGTGAAAAACGCAAAACTAAAAAAGACAAAATTTTAGGGTGGACACTATCCATACCAATTTTGTAGGATAATTAGTGGTTTTCTGTCCTTGCTACTACACAAATCTGTTGTTACCTGAAAGGCTTAATCTGCTTTCCTGGCAGGAAAAAAAAATAGTTTAAAAGTCTTTAATTCCTCATAAATCTGCAAAAACAGCATGAAAGTAGATTAAAAGAAAAAGTAGAAAGATGCCCTCTTTGCCATTTGTCCCTCCATTAGCACCTGCAGACAGGTAGTTATAAATGGACAGCACTGTGCCCCACTCTGAGAACATTCCTTGGGTCCCCTAAGGAAAATGGGATGTCTTAAGACAAGGAAAATTCTCCTATGTGTGTTTCCATCAGTGTCTCTCCCAATCATAACAGGGGGCATGTTGGAGTGTTTGAAATGTGCTTGTTTCCATGGGGCAGATTGTACCGTTAGCCATTCACCAACCTGTGTTCATCTCCCAGGAATAATATGTTGCCCTGTATTATAGGCGCTTTCCTTTATTTTTCTCTCTCCCCCTCTTCCAAATGCAAGTGGTCTTTTAATGGGTTTTCACAGAGGGATAATTTAATGGGAACATACTTGTTTAAGGGGTACAAAGCACAGCAAGTACCCCTCGTTCATTTCTAAGATGCAAAAAGGTCACACTGACTCAGTGCCCTGGAAGCAGCAGACTGTGCTATGGATGGGGATCACTTGCCCTCCTGCCTCCTACCTCTCAGCTGAGCAGTCAAGGAACTGGAGACTGCTAGAACTGAAGCCTCAGTCTGGCTCCCTGCAGGCTGGGACAGCTCTCCTGGGATGAGCTCTGCTCTGCCTCAGAGAGAATCTGTATTTAGCCATCCAAATGATCTGATTTATCTCCTGAGTCCTGTCTGAGACCACAGCTGGTGGCCAGAAGAGACAGCCCTGTTCCATCCAGGCCTGGCCTATTCCTAGCTGCCTAGGCTTGGTTGGACAGGGCTCTTAAATTCGCTAAGCCTCAGTTTCCCCAGCAGCAAAAAGTTGACTATAGGAGTATTTCTGTCTTGTCAGTGTTGTGAGGCTTGTCGGTGTTGTGAGGCTGTAAAAGAGAAAAGGCAGGTAAGTGGCTTAGCTTTGAGCAGGGATCCTGACTTATGTCAGTTCTCCTTCTTTCTATTATTCTTCCTATCTTTTCCAAAAGAACTTTTGTAGCTGTTGACAATCGACTTTGTTGGCAAACATTAGGACTAGGCAAAATTCGCTCCAGAGGAAAGTCTAGAAATGGGAAGGTCAAAAATGGAAGGGCATGGATTCTGTCAGGATGGAGGGAGTGGAGATGGGCAGCCAGGAGAGATGGAGCAGTGAGTGAGGTGGGAGCTGGAGCTGCTGAGCGCAAGCCCAGCCTTGGCCAAGGTTCCAGGTGATGGGGTTCTCAGGTCAGCCAGACCACCACAGCCTTGCTATTGACCCAATGCGAGCTTGAGGCTTGGTCCTTGAGTCCTTAATGCACTAGGAAGCATTTTCTCCCTCTGGTGCCTGCTAGTGCTCGCCACATTTCAAAGAGGCAGCTGCCAACCTGCCTCACCTCTCAGACATCAACGTGAAAATTGAAGACTCTGGGACTCCCTACAGAGAAAACCGAGTCCAGATGCATTTGGGTAGGACCTGCTTTTTCCCTGCCCACAAGTGAGCCTTAAAGCAATCTACCTCCAACACAGCCTCAAGGCCTCCCCATCAAGCCAGAGCTTTGCTTTCCTGAATTCTTGCAGTTATTACTGCCCTCTCCAACTCCACCTCCAACCTGTTCCACTCCACAGGAAGCCATGGAAGGACCAGACAGCGGGGAATCCTCCCACACCCCATCTTCCGGCACACAGGAAAGGAACAGAACTTTGTTTTGCAGAAAAGTGGATGTAGGTGTAGGTGTCTGGGAGTGGGTGCCGGGGTTGCTGCATGCCCTCCAGCTCTCAGGACCCAAGAGCAATGCTTCAGTTGCCAGACGCCTCCAAGAGCAATGGGCTTTTTGGATGCAAAAACAACTTTATGTCTAGCAAACCCTACAGGAAGCTGAAGAATCCCCTAGGAAAAGGGATCAACTGGTGTAATATTGGAGTGTGATGGATGCCAACCCCTCCCCAACCATCTTCCATCCATCTTACCGGCATTGGCACCGACGCCCCGGCGCCCCGGGGCACACACACCCTATAGGTGAATCCCAAACGACAGTTATAAGGGCCAGGCCCCACTCTGTTTCCTCCTTTCCAGGCCTGTTTGCTCCTTGTCCCCACGTCCTGCCCTTGGATTGCAATCTCAACTCCCCTGGACAGTACTTTTTTTTTTTTTTTTTTTTGAGATGGAGTCTTGCTTTGTTGCCCAGGCTGGAGTGCAGTGACACGATCTCGGCTCACTGCAAGCTCCTCCTCCCGGGTTCACGCCATTCTCCTGCCTCAGCCTCTGGAGTAGCTGGGACTACAGGCTCCCGCCACCATGCCAGGCTAATTTTTTGTATTTTTAGTAGAGACGGGGTTTCACCGTGTTAGCCAGGCTGGTCTCCATCTCCTGACCTCGTGATCCGCCCACCTCGGCCTCCCAAAGTGCTGGGATTACAGGCGTGAGCCACCGTGCCCAGCCTGGACGGTACTTTTGAGACACACTTATTTCTACCACGAACCTTGTGGGTCGCTGGGGGTCCAGCGTAGTCGTGGAAGTCTCTGCCTTCTCCACCAGACCTGCATGGGCAAGACTGATCATCCCCAAGTCCATGGAGTACCCTCTGGGTCCCGTGCACTCTTCTCAGCAGCACTCTGGACACCCGCCCAGCACTGGTGAGGTGCATTCTAACCTCTAATTATTTTATTTCCTTTGTAGATAAGTTTTGTTGTTGGTGGTGGTGGGTTTTGTTTGTTTTTGAGATGGAATTTCACTCTTGTCGCCCAGGCTGGAGTGTAATGTCACGTTCTCGGCTCACTGCAACCTCCGCCTCTCGGGTTCAAGCGATTCTCCTGCCTCAGCCTCCCCAGTAGCTGGGATTATAGGCGCCCACCACACGCCTCGCTTTTTTTTTTTTTTTTTTTTTTTTTTTTTTAGTAGAGATGAAGTTTCACCATGTTGGCCAGGCTGGTCTCGAACTCCTGACCTCAGGTGATGCGCCTGCCTCGGCCTTCCAAAGTGCTGGGATTACAGGCGTGAGCCGCCGCGCCCTGCCTCCTTTGCAGCCTTTTTAAGCTGGACTTTGGGACCCGATTCGGGACGGCGGGGTGGGAAGACCGTCTTCCCTCTGCCACCCAGCCGCTTCTTTCACCCTGTTGTGCCCCTGGAGACCGCATCCAAGGCGGTGCTGAAATTCAGCACCGTGGCTGTCCTGGGGAGCGTCAGAGTCTATGGTTTGCTCTCTGTGTCTGTGGAGCTCTGTGGAGCCGAGAAGGGCCCACGAGGGGCGAGGAGTAGCAGAGAAAAGGATTGGGCCCTCCTGTCCAAAGAAGAACACTGCTGAGGGATAGAGGAGAGGAGACAACGGGTGGGAGAAGTGAACAAAGGTTTGGGAGGCCAAGAAAAGCGGCCAGAGGCTGTGTCTGAAAAACCGAGGTGGCGGATCCTGCAGCTCCCAAGTTCTTCCCCGACTCGCAGAGTGGGAAACCGGGGCTGAGGAGATGGATCCCAGCGGGACTGGGCACCTGAGACAGGGCAGGGAGCACAGGACTGAGCGTCACACTCAGCAAGGAGCCCCAACCTCGGGCCCCTAACTCCAGGCCAGGAAGCTTTCCTAGTTCCTTAATGCGAGTATGTTTCCGGAGAGATCCTGCCAAGGCTGGGCAAAGGGGGTGGCAAAGGTGGCGCTGTCCAACTACCCCCACGGCGGGCAGCTCCCCAGCGTTCGAATCAACGGAGAGAGGGAGCGCAGAGCCCTTGGTCGCGCGCAGTTTACTCCTGACCACATATTGATTTTCTATGTCTCTGCAATTTCAGGTCCTACCCCATTCCTTATTCAGGTTCAGCTTCGGGTTCTGGCCCACTAAGTGTCCCCAGTACCCCTAGGCAAGCCTAGGGACACCGAATGCCCGGAACGAATTCGCCTGAAACCAGGCTCCTGGAGCCCCACCCGAGGACCCACCGACCCCTGTGTCCCCATCCCCGTGGGGCAGCTCTATCTAGCAGGCAACCAGTGACTCCAGGAGGAGCTTAGGCAACTGCTGGCCGCGCACGCAACTTTTTTTTTTGAAATGCATTGCTGTCCCCTTGCAAGGTGTTATAACAGCAATTCAATTACAGTAAATGGCGCGCATCGTCCTCGCAGCTGGAAAGTCGGTAACTGTGACCGAGCAGTGTAAAAGACTCCGGCTAGACAAACGTTACTTTTATTTCCCCCTTCCTTCTGAATTTTCTCCTTTCTGTCTTCGCTCCGTATTAATTGTTGTTCTACCACAGGTTAATTAACTCCAAAGAGCTTAGTCTATCTGGACAGAAACACACTGGGAAATTGGCAAGAGATCCTAAAAAATGGAACGTGGCCTCAAAAAGATTGCCTGAAGTTCCTCGCGTTCCCTTCCGTGGTTAAAGTCCTTGCCTTCAAGGAACACAGCTTCAGTCCCCTGTGGCAAAGACTCCTGGGGGTGTGGTCATTCAGGCTTAGATCTGGGCTTAGGTCATGAAGCGTCCTATGGGGAGATGGTGCACACTAAATCCCACTTGGCGTGGTCTGCGGGCATCCAAGGAGAGGTCAAGTCTGCTCCTGATGTGTTTCCACTCCTAGTTCATTGACGATAACTCGCCACTTGTGTTATAGCACGTGCACTTCATGCTAAACTTTAAACAGCATTCCATGAAATTAATATCAACCAAAGGGGAAAAAAAAAGCAAGATGGGGATTGGGGAGGTGGCGGCTCGCTTTCCAGAGTGGCGGTAAATCGTGACTGTACTCCATATGTTAAAATCCGGAGGGAGGGCTAGAGGAAGGGGAGAATCCCTCACCAGTCAGCCTCTGCAATCATTTAAATAAAGGTAAAATTAACATTCGCTCCTTTGAAGTTAGAGTGAAGATGGCTTAAAAGGGGATTTTATTTAGTGGGTGTCATATCAAAACGAGAAGAAAGGCGATGCCTCGCCTGGAGTTTTTAGTTTCATAACATTTTTTAAAACATTATTTTAGAAAAGGCCAAAATGGCAACTCAGGTATCCCACTGCGTTCTCATGGCCCCCTAGGGCGGTGGACCTCTCCCTGCAGGCACAGAATGCTCAGTTTTTTCCGCACTGGAGGTAGAACACCCAGAAGATGCCTCGCAGGTTCCTTCCTCCCGACTCTACATTTGACCAGGACACGGAGAATGTTTGTGTCTGACTCCTGGAGGGGGCAGGACCCAGGGCACCGCACTTGGGACCTGGCGGCTGCCCAGCCTCTAACCCACCGCTTGATGATCCACCTGCGCCTGGCGCGTTTCTTGCTACCAGTGGCACCCCCCACAACCAGCGTGTCGGGTCAGGAGGTGCAGAGCAGATGAGAAGAAGGTTGCATTCGGGGTGTCTCGACTCGGGGCCAGCCAGACAGGAGCGAGCTGGGGCCCAACCCTTGATATAGCTCCTGATGGGGCCGAGCCCTTGATATAGCTCCTGACGGCCCCGAGCAGAGTGTTTGGCGACTGCCCTGCCTCAGGCGCACCGGAGGAGCTCTGGCCCATGCGCAGTCAGACTAGTTAGAGTTGTTTTCGGCTTTGTTTGCTTTTAAATCTACAGGCGCCGTTTCATCTCAAGTTCTGCTCAGCCTCTGACCTGCTGTTGGCAATTCTCCTCTGGACCCTGACTTTTTTGGAGGGGGGCGGATTAAAGTGAGAATGGGGTGGAGAGAGAAATGTTACTCGCGTGTCCTTGGCTCCCAGGGCTGGCGATGGCAGGAAAAGAGGACTCATCACTATAACCGGAGGTCGCCGGCCGCCTGTGATCTGGGGTTGCCGCCCTCGTCCCCCTGGAGTTCCTACGTAAGAAGTTGCAGAAAACACATCCGGCACAGGTCCCTAACCGAGTCCAAGTTGCCTGGGTCTCGCCGCCTTTCCTGGCTGGAGAAAACCCTGTTTTGTGAGCAAAGTAGACGGCCCTGAAGACCGCTTCTTGTAGTGTTTTTACGGAGGCTCCTGCCAGCTCTGCATTCTCACGAAGAGTTATCCCAAGACCTCCCACATCCACCAGAGGAGACCTGAATCCTTCTCCGGCCTAGTTCAGGGGACATTCCGGGCACTCAGCAAGCCCGCGGTGGCGTACATCCCAGCGAACCCTAGCCAGGCTGCGAGGCCTCCCTGCTGGGGCCAGTTCTCAGCTCAGGCTCCGAGGCTGCACTGTTCCTATTCGGTCGAGGGTCCCCTCCTACCTTTCCCTGCTCCCTTGCGGTCATCCTGTCGCCCGTTTTTCTCTTCTAGAGCTTCTCCTGGACACCAGGACGGGCCCCATCGTATTTACTGCACAAAACCCCGCTTTTAAAGCCCGGTTAGGGGCCTCCGTCCTTTGTAGGAGACTTAGAAAAAGTGAAATTGAGTGCCCTGTGGGTGGCCCTTCTAAGAAGGGAAGACTCTCCTTCGTTTGCGTCTCTGCTCAAGTGCTTTAAAGTTACACTAAGGACCTGCTCTCTATTCCTTTACTGTGACGGAGTGGGGGTGGGGTGGGGCGGGGGTGGGGGTGGGGGGTCGCGGGGGGGTGGGGAGGAGAAGCAGATCTGAGGATAGTAGCTACCCTGTAGACATTGGCTGTTCTCCTCCAAAGCTCCAGGGTGGGAATTTCTCCACCAGAATTGCAATGTGGGTGCCTGGAAGGTTTCTGAATGTAGGACTTTAGAGGCACTCATTCTCCATTTCACCTCCCCAGCCCTCCTCCTGGAGTCACCAAACTCAGTGTCAGGGCCAAGTTGTCCTCCCTGGCTTTGCATACCAGAGCTGTTCATCTGGGACCTGTCTAGCCTGCCAAGCAGTTTTTGGGGTTCTGCCTCTGCCTCCAAGTCCTGGTGCTTGTGGTGGCTGCCCCAGCCTGCAGAAGTGAGAGGAGTAAAAGCTTTGAGCTTATAAATCTACTTAAAGCAACTATTACACTTTTCTCTTTCTGATCATGTATGAAACAACACATATTATTAACGATTTGAGTCTATAATTCAGGAAACAGGAGATATTTTTTATACGGGTCTCTTCTTTCTCCACTGTGGGGTCCCTCCTCAACAGAGATCCCCTAATATATGCAGTCAAGGAGAGGTTTCAGGAATCCAACATCTGTTCCTGTTGGTTTGAAAGTTAATGAAACTCGACTATAATTCAGATTATTTCCAAAAGTATCTTGTTCATTCGTCTGAAACAGCCAGGTAAAAATTACAGCCTGCAAACTGATGCTAAATTGGTCCTTTTTCTGCTCACCCTAAAGTTGGCCAAACTAATAGCAAATAATTTTGGATGATTCACATTTTGGCGTAATTGCCATCACATCTTGTTCCCAAGGTGTTCTCCAGTTGGTCCGCTGACTGTCTAGCCAGGTCTTCTGCATCTACTCAGCCTGGTTCCATTCCAGAGTTCCTTAATTTGATTTGGTCTCATAGAATCCCCGTCTCCAGGTCCCCTTATTTCCCCCCCACCCCCCCCCACCAGATCAATCACAGAGACAATTGATCTTTTTGTGTCCTGTTCAAACCAAAAAGTGCTGACATCTTGGGAAGTGGGCAATAACTCTCATGGAATATCAGACAAACAGGCCAATGTCCAGATTTAGGGATTAAAGTTGTGTGTGCACACATATATGTTGAAGTACATATGCATGTAATCATATTCATACACCTGACTGTGTATACAAATGATAGTGCTGAGAAATTGAGACAAATTTTCAGTGTAATGCCAGAATGTAAACTGAGTGAGAAATCATATTAATCTGGACAAATGAAGAGGTGAATCACACCTAAATGTCTAGGAGTAGATCATTAATTATGAAATCTGAGACTCTTTTGAGCATCCTATGCTTGCTAGAAATGAATCATCTTTTTTTTCCTCTCTTTTATTGAAAATAAGACCCTAAATTCCTTTTGACTGAAAGGAAGTTACCAGACAAGATGCAATTTTCTCTTTCTTTTCTGACAACTCTGTCATCCAAAGGATCACAGCCATGTCAGGGTGTCTGTCTTGGAAAGAAAAAAAAGAGAGAGAGAGAGAGAGCGCTAGTGAGAGAAGCCCTGAAGCCCGTGGCCATCTTTGCATCAAAATTTTCCAGACCTCTATTTTTGATTGTGATCCCACTGATCTGAGTTTGAAATGCGAACGCAGTGAAGCCCCTAAGCCTTCAATCGTGTGAAATTTTCAAAAGATCTCTAGAAGCAATCTCAGGCTGCCTGACCCCTGACAGGCACCGATCTCTTTATTCCTCTCTCTGCCAGCACTTCATTTGTCGGAATATCTTTCAGATTTGCACCTCCAGATGACAAACCTGAGTGTTTATTATGTGTACATGAATCGGAAATCTTCAAGCCCGCACAAAAGCACCATTTTAAACATAATATTTAATTTCCCAGCCTAAGTGTCTGCTTCTTTATTTGCTTTTCATTAGCTTAAATATTTTTTCCAGGTCTCCCCATGTGTCACTTTGATATTTAGATGATTCTCTCTTCTAATCATCATTTCCCCCTTGAAAAATCCCCGGTTGCCCGCGACTGCTGGGCTCACACAGCAACGTCACCATGTGGCGGATGGCGAGGACTCATAGCTTGACGCATAGCAGTTCAGGGAGTGCGGGGTGGGGGGCGCATCTCCAGACAAGGTAAGGGCCAGTGGGGTGCCAAAGAAAGACTTACTTTTTAAGCCAGAGGCCAGGACAGGGCCCCAACGCAGTGAAGACCTTCCCATCTCACTCCACCCTTCTGCTTCAGGCCTTTTTAATTCCCCATATTACTTTTGAAAAAACAAAACAAACCCTCAGGTGTCTTGAGAAAGTGCTGAGGGCAGCTTTAGTTGATTCAAGTGTGCTCCGCTACTGGTCCTCTGAGCGTGGACGTCAGGTTTAGCCATTCCACCCGAACCAGTCAGACTCATTCCTGTCTCGGGACTTGTTTTTCCGCCTGCCTTTCTGTGGGTACCTAAATCCTGGGAGCTTGAGGGCACTAGAGGGCAAGGGGATGGAGGGCGCTTCTTGAAAGAGGGCTGCTTTGTTAAAATGTCCCATGCCAAATAATTCCAGGGACAAGCCTTTGGGGTCGAGATGCCGCCCACCCCTCCCCCAACCTCAGCCCCAGATCGGGGCTTTAGATCCCAGCCTGGCACCCAGGTGGACTGAGTTGAGACAGGGACAAGCTCCAGCTCTGCAGAACCCAGAGGTGACTCGCCACTCTCAAGCACAGTCCCAGGTCGAGAGGTGGTGGGCTGAAGCCTGAACCCCCCTCCCTGTGTGTTTGGATGGGCTATGTTGCTATGATTAACTTATTAAACCCCCTGATAATTATTTTAATTTGACTCGAAAAAATACTTTGGGCGGCGTTGTGATGTGTTTGTATTTATCCATCCCCCCTATAAAACCTGTGTTAAAACAAATGTTACTTTTCTCTCTCTGTACATAGACCCTCCCTTTTTGAAATAGACCGCAGGGACTGCCATTAGATCGAATGGCAAGTCTTTATGGAAAGTGTTTTGCATAATTACATACCAAAGCCAGAACAGTCACCTCCACATTTTATGGGTCACAAACCATCAACAATTGCCACATTATTGTCCACGAAACCTTAGTCTCTTCATTGATGGAGCGGACTCCACTGCCTAATCTAGAACGGGAGAGGATGGAAATTTCTTCTAATAAGAACCTGAGAAGATTATGTCCCCACTGACAACGTGTTTACATGTAGTTATAAAGTTCAGAGGACCGACCGGGAGAGGAAAGGAAATCGGACTAGGCCTGATTAAGAACGGCGCATCGGTCTAATATAGATAGCGCATCAAAAGGAGCGGCTGAATGCCTCTCCCCTTTTCAGATCCGGCCCCTTTTCTACCTTTGTGATGCAGTAATTAAGATATTCTTATTTAGACAGACAGCTTCTCTGGTAACTGAATAATATTAGCTCCTTTGATGTCAAACTTTTGACAGTTATCACACCAGCACTGGGCAATTTAGCACAAATGCCCTCCTTAAAAAAAAGAAAGAAAGAAAGAAAGAAAGAAAGAAAGAAAACCCCCATCGGCTTTGAAGAAATCTAATAAGTGTGATCCTTATCACCAAATGATCTAAATCGCCGCCGACAGACCGCCTAGCTATAATTTACATTCGGTTGTACATAATGAAGTCGAATTTGGGTTTTAACTCATTGAGGCAGCATTAGTGGAAAGTGGGGTCGGAGCCTCACACTTACAGCTCCCCCATTCCAGACACCCAGAACTGCTGACGAATGCAATAGAAAAACCCCACATTCTACCCGGTCAGGGCGGGGATGGGGCAGAGGTGGGGGCAGGTGCGGGTAGAGTCCACCGCCCTTGCCCCAGCTCCGGAGAGTCCGGCAGGACCAGCCACCTACTCCCGGGATGAGCCGTCGCTGTTGCTTTCCGAGCTTGGTCGCCAAATTTGGGATTTGCCAGATGGCAGGATTATCTTCGCGTCTGTTATATTATGTGTGCATTGCGGGGGGAGCGGGGGTGGAGAGCGAAGACAGGGAAGTCCAGAGACCGCGCTGATCCCTTTAAAATACACGCATGTTCCCTCTTTGCCCACTCCCGGGCTGCCGCCGCCGGGACCCTTACCGGAGTTCCTGGCACCTCGGAGCGGCCCCACGGCAGGCAGCAGGCGGAGCCTCTGCCACCCCTGCCCTTCGGTTCCGGCCCCCTGCCCGCATCTCTAGACCTGGGGCCCTGTGCCCAGATGCGAGGAACTGGGGGTTGGGAGTGCGAATGTGAGAACTTACCCCAGAGGAGAAAGGGGGGAGGTATGAGAGTTGGAAGGGAAGGGGGCAAAGAGGGCGGGTTACGAAGGATGGGACTGTGACAGTGGCACCTGGAAGGCATTGTCCTAACGAGCGACACCTGTCAATCTCCGCTCCGGGGTCCCGGGGCCGGGGGCGGGGAGGCCGCGGGTCTCTGTGGTGATGTCATCTCAGAGTCCTTTCCCGGCTAAGGGCGGGAAGGCTGGGAGGGGCGCGGAGCTAGTAGAAGGATGGGGGAGGAAAAGAGAAAATAAACAGAAGTCGCTCTCACTTGCCACATCCTCTGTTCGCAATTTACATGGAAATCAAAAATCCAACTTTAACGTTATTTCTAATTTTGATTGATCGTCTTGCCTTTTCACTGGGAGAGGAGAAATACGGTTGCTGCATCTCATCCCACAACCCACACAATCTGTGGGGAAGTCTTGTTGCCCGAAAGCTCGGAGGTGACCGACTCTTCTAGACCCAGCTCCCCTCTTTCCCTGGCGGTTGTTCCAAGCTTTAGGCTTAAAGAGGAAACACTTGGAGATGAGTTTTGAAAGTCTTCCGATATTGCAGGGGGCAAGGAGGGGAGTTAATTAACTCTGGGTTTGTTCAGCGAGTAGGAGAGGGGGACTCGGCGTGGGTGGGCGGGCCAGGTCGAACGCGGGGGAGCGCAGTGCGGGAGGCTTGTGAGCCCAAAGCCCCTGCTTGCAGGCCCAGGTTAGGGGGAGGAGGTCTACGGTGGCCTGGGCCGGGGGTGCAGGGCGGGGGTGTTGCTGAGGTACCCCAGGGAGTCTCCCAATGGTCCTAGAGAAATTCTGATGTCCCACCTACTGAGTCCCCACCCCCACCCCACAGTGCGCTACCGAACTCTCCCTCTTTCTATTCTTTTCGGCCCGAGCTAATTAGCAGCCTGCCAGCGGCCTGATTTATGGAAAAGCTCGGGCGGGCGGAGACCCGCCGCTAGCCTAAGCCGGGCTGCCCCGGGGCGGAGTAGAGGAGGAGTCTCGACCGGCCCCCTCTGTTGAGTTTCCCTTCTCGGGGTCGGAAAATGGAAGTTGCCGGTCCCCTACCGCCGTCACCCGGGCTGGTCTAGGAGACCCCCACGCCCTCGCTGCCCCCGCCTGGGGTGCGGAAAGCCCTGGCGCTAGCGGAGCGGACGGAGGCCAGAGGCCGCACAGCTTGCTGCGGACACCCGAGGTCGCCAGGTTCCAGCTCTAGCTAACTCCGAAGGCGGGCTGGACGCCGATGGGGTCCGAGCCGCCTATGCCCGAGTTGGGCGCCTAGCTTCCCGCGTCCAGGTCCCCAGAGAAGGGAAATTAGACCTGCAAGGGGAGGGGCGCTGCCCGAGATCGGCTTCACCTCTCCGCACCCCTCCAAGGCCGCAGAAAATCACTAGGCCAGGGTGGTGCCGAAAGGAGCCACTGGCCCTGCTGGCACGGGAGTCGCTGGCTAGCGCCTCGGGAGGGCGTGGTTCTTTCCACTTTCCCTCTGGTGCACTTTCTACAGGGGCGTATCCTCAGAGGGCTCCTCTAAGTAGGAGTCTTCAAACAAGAGTTGGAATTTCTCCGAGGCGAGTGCAGGTCACAGGCCATTTCTGGAGCCACCCGGCGGGGCATTTGCCCGAAGACCCGGCACAGTCTCCTTGCCATCTTCGGGCTGCTTTGGATAGTCAAGGGGAGAGAGAGGTCGAGGAGTATTCCCTCTTTCCCATTTGATCCCAGAAATGAGGATGGAGAGCAGCGGAGTGAAGGAGCTGGGAAAGAAAGTGCAGTAGGACCTGTTGCTGGCGCTCAAGCAGCCTCACCTCGGAAAGAATGTTGGACGCCTTAATTTCTCCAAGGAGCACCAGTGCTCTCCCCACCTCGGGGAGTCTTGGGGGAAAGAGACTAGCAGACGCAGAGGGCCAGAGGCCTGGGGAACTCTCCCGGGCTTAGGCTTGGAGTGCAGACAAGGACAGAGTGGGGTGAAGTCACTGAGAAAAGGATAGCTTCCCTACCCCGGCTAAGACTGAAATTGCAATTGTAGGGAACTGAGATCTCCAAAAGAGTGTGTAAGGTTTACTTTAAAACACTCAACCAGTTCATGTTTTTCAGAAGGCATTCTGGATGCCCTGACGGGGGAATGGGACCCTTCTTCCCTCCCCCCAAGAACTTCAGACACCTGCTCTATCCTGCCTTCAGCCCCCAGGCCCCCTCCTTCCCGGGTTTCCCTCACATAAGAGAGTCATTTAATGTGATACATAACTCAGCCCCGGCCCAACTCACCCACCCACACCCTGGAGAAGTTTAGTCTCCTCATCCTCCTCACCCTGCTGCCACCATTTCTAAAGGGTTAGTAAGAGTCCGGGAGTCATGCAGGCCCTGGGCTTTCCCCAACCGGCTAGAAGAAGGAAGTAGACGCCCTCAGCCAGCTGGGGAGCTGGGCTGGGCGCCAATCTGTATTTCGGGGTTCAGTCCCATGGGTGGCAGCCTGGCTGAATTACCAACTGTGCTAAGGGCTGGGGTCACCTGCCCAGATACGTTGCATAGCCCAAGCCCATGACAAAAGTCTGAGTGGAAATGGAACCCTCCTTCTCCCACACACCAAAATGTCGCCTTTTGGCAGTGCGGCCCCCAATCCTGCAGGTCGCCTGAGGATCACGCTGCAGGCGCAGGGCTTCGCTGTGTCCTGCCTCCTGGAAGGTGCTGGCAGACCACCAGGGTCGACAGCCGGCACAGCAAATGCTGGCGGTTAGGTGCTCAAATAACATTCTTCATTCCTCTTTTTCAAAGTTGATTTAGAGCAATCGACAGGTTAAAGCCTCATCTGACTTCATTACTTTTAAAAGCTGTCTATTTCACAACTGTCACTTTTCATCACTTAGCTCAAATAAATACCTGAAGAAATGAATTGAAAGAGACTTTCAGATCATGTTTATAATTCTTGGTCGCTGCGTTAACATTCCTAATGACCTGACCCTCTGAGTTTCTGCAGACTTCTAAATTGGGCCGAAAATTCCTCCTTACATACTAGAAAACTTCAAGGAAGGTGAGGTGGCCGGAAATGCGGCTCAAGGGAGAGGTGCAGCGGCTGCATGTCGAAGGCGCAGCAAAGCATCCCAGCAGCTTCGAGAGCCCAGGCCCGAGACCCAGGGCCACAGAGAGGGGGACAGCTCACAGGTCAGGGGATTCCCGTGGAACCAGCTGCTGGCAGGAGGGCCCCAGCCTCCCAGCCGCTCCGCCCGCCCGCGTTCCTCGGGTACCGCCGACCATGCTGCAAAACCACGAGAAAATTCATGCCAGAAGGAAACGCTGTTCATTGGGACTATTACTATTATTATTTCTATCACTGTTTCAAAAATGATTTTAAAGGGCCCCCACGACGGCAGATTAGGAGTGGCAGAGTGAGAACCATTTTCTCCCAGTCATCTTTGACTCAGAGCTTGTGAGACACTCAGAAAGAGCAGAAGCGTGGAAACGAAATCGTACGCACTGAAGTCCGTTCAATAAATTGAAATAGTTTCTTCAATTTTGCTACCATTTGCTCAAGCCTTCTAGTATTACCAGCCGGTGGTAATACTTTCACTTTCTCTCTCTCTCTTTCAAGCTCTATCTCTATCTCTGTCTCTCTCTCACACAGACAGACAGACAGACAGACACACACACACAGAGAGAGCGAGCTCTAAGAAAATAGGGGGAAGAATACAGAAAAAAAATAAACGAAAGCAGAGGTAAGAAAAAAAACTACAGAAAATAAAAGGAAAAGGAAGGGAAGAAAAAGGAAATGAGAGAAAAGAAGAAAGCCAGGAAAAAACAAAAACTATTTTTTTTTTCTTTTTTAGTTTGGGGGACAACTATAGAACACATATTTTCCTTCTTTTATTTTTTTCTTTGAAAAAGAACAACAACAAAACCCTAAGCTGCGTCTCTGAGCTTGTAGTGGATTGGGCGCTTGCTCGGTGTGCCTGGGCCGAGGCTGACTCCAGCTCGCCGCTCCCCGAGCCTGGGGACCTGCAGCCCCAGCGTCCGCCCCGCCCGGGAATTTCGAAGATTTCTCCCGAGCGGCGGCGCGCGGAGTGTGCCTCGGGCCTCTCGCCACCACAGCTCTCCTCGCCGCCGCCAACCTTCCCCAGTCGTGGCCTCAGACCTTCGCCCACCCTGCGGACCTCTCGGCCTAGGTGGGTCTGAGCGCTCCCGACTTTCCGCTCAGAGGCTTTAGGAACCCCGAGTTAACGTTGCTCGGTGGCCGCTGCCTCGCTGCGGGGACGCGGCGGCGGATGCGCTCGGTGGCGAAAACCTGGGCGCGCTGCCGTACCTTGGAGCGCCACCTAGCCGCAGAAACTGGAATGACGCCGCCGAGCCTCCCAGCCTGCTGCAGCCTAACTTGAACGTCACCCAGACTTTTTCCCTAATCGAAACCCTCAGAGAAGTCGCCACGCACAGGCCTTCTGACGGGTTAAAAACCATTATCTGTGACCGACAGATCCCACAGTGGCTGCATTGGGATGAAGGGAAAATAACAGGAGAAGGAGAAAAATATATAGGCACAGTTTCACCAAGTCTAAAGTAGTCACTCAAGCTGGGGAGCTGCTTTCCTAGAAAGGATAAAATAAATGAGACATGGTCTTTAGGAAGCCACTAGTTCGGGCCGCCGTGTATTTCGGGTCATGCAGCTGCGGCCAATGCAGATATCTCCCATGAGGTGGTGCCTATAAAGTCATCCCTTCCCAATTATGATTTCCACCAAAATTCACTTATTCTGGTCAGTCCAGCATTAAAGGCGTTCTGCAGTGCCAGTCGCCAGCCTACTGGGACACTGCAGCCACAGCTTTTGGCTCTGCTGACTAAATAACCATAAAATATAGCCCCCAACATGTACACCTATCCGCTGGTGAAAGTAGAAACTGACAAGAATTGCAAATTACACAGCCTTTCTTTCCAAGGTGCAACTGGGTATTTGACACTATTTTATCCAGTTGATAACTTAACAGGTTTGCCCCAATCTTAACATCCACACGACCATAAAATACACAGAAAACTTAATCCACTTATATGGTGAGCCTTTGCTTCAATTTGTCTTCGAAGTGCACCATCCCAGAGATGGGTGTTTTAAGTTACAACAAATGTTACATGCCAAAAATGGTTTTAAAGTAGAGCATCTCTCTCACAGTCCAGTGAGGATTTGTGTGGTTTCTTTGTTTTGAAGGGAGGAGCAGAACCTTTATTTAATGTAGTTTTTATTACAAATTTCAAATATTTTTTTTTTTTTAAAGGAGCTCTGTGGACCCTACAGATAATGGGAACTGAACTGGGGACTATAGGGTGGAGTTAGAGTTTGAGTTAGAGTTTATTTGGTGTTGTGTAAGCCCCTGTATTTCCCTGCCCGAGCAATCCCAACATAGAGATCGCTTCTTGAAACTCCGCAGTCCCCTGAGTTAGTGGAGTGAGTCCCCAAAGGGCAGGCAGGGGATAGAGTGAGTGCCCCCTCTCCCTGTAACCAGGGCTCCTCCTTGCTGATTAGGAGCTCTCAGATCTTGCTCAGAAATTACGCCAGAAAAACAGCCAGGTTGGCTTTCTGGCTGGTTTGTCTCTTCTCCATCAGGCTAGGAAAGATTTCTGTGAGACCACACAGAAGAAAGGCCCCAATTTCCTAGCAGAACTTGAATGAGCATTCCTAATAACTGCCAGCTAAGGAGGGGTGGCCCGGGCCCTGGGGGTCTTGAGGCCTGAGCATGGGGGTGGGGGTTGGTGCTAACATGGGGAGAAGACAGCTGATGAAAGATAATAGGGGGAATTCCCAAGAGGGTCCTGGGGCCCACTGATGGCCAGCAGTGAGAAACTAGGACAAAAACGGAGGAGAGGAAAGCATAGAAAATGATATGTGTGAATCTGCATGCCTACAGTTTGGAAAAGGAGTTCTGAACTGGAAAAGGTTCTCTCTCTCTCTCTCTCTCTCTCTCTCTCTCTCTCTCTCTTCAAACTCCACCCCACCCCCTTCTTCTCTCCCTTCATTTCTCTCTCCTCCACCCCTTCCTCTTCTCACATTCAGGTTTTCTGTTTGTTTGTTTGTTTTTTTTTTTCACCCAATAATGCCTGGAGATGAAAAATGATTTTTATTGCTATTACACTTCCTACCGCAAGATGCAGTGCAAGGCGGCCGAGTTTGTATTACAACTATGTCACAATGTTTCACTGATGCAAAACATGTAGCCAGAGGGTGTTGCTAATGACTCCTGGATTAGAGTGAGATTGAGACTGGGAGAAAAAGAAAAAGAGAGAACAAGAGACAGAGGAAGGGAGGAGAGAGACGAATTTCATTAGAGAACGGGGAAAATCACTGTATAATCAGCTCTAATAATCTAATCAGGAGATTTTCAGATTTCCAGGTTCTCTCCACGCTTAAGACTGTGAGCTAGAGAGAGACCATTATCCTTTCAAACACCACAAAGGTTTTTTTGCATGTTAATAACTATTAATTATGTT
Organism: Rhinopithecus roxellana; assembly: GCF_007565055.1. Lineage (NCBI taxonomy): Eukaryota > Metazoa > Chordata > Mammalia > Primates > Cercopithecidae > Rhinopithecus > Rhinopithecus roxellana. Next base: position 23,070,258 of record NC_044553.1, read on the forward strand.
TACAGCCAGTTAAGTGAAGAACTCTCCTTTGGAAAGAAACTTCGGAAAACGCTTAATAGCAGATTAAAGCTTTTTCCTGGAGCCAAGGTCGCTTGGAGGGAGGTGGGGGCAGAGTAATCACCCAAGGGTGTGCCGAGCCCGAGGCAGCTAGCAGAGGCTTAAAGCCCCTGCCCGTGGTCGTGCACACAAATGTGCAAACGCCTGTGACTGCCTGTTGGGGTCCAGGGTGCCCCGTCAGACCCGTGGCGGAACTCATAGGCGCAGCCAGCCGCCCGGGCTCGGCTTCCGCTTGGTCTTGGCAAAAATGTCCCTCCGGGCTCCGAACTCCCCGGCGCCCTCCCCCGAGACCAGCTCTATTTAGGGAATCGGGAGGTTTCGCGGTTCCTACCGTGGCCCAGGCAGGTCCCACCGCCCAGCAGTCCGCTTCTGCCCCCCGGGGCACAGCAAGGAGGGTGTTCCCTCGGGGCTGCGGCCCTTTGAACCCGGGGAGCCCTCGGCTCCCGCCAGGACTCGCGGAGCTCGCTCGGGGCCCGGCTGCGGAGCCGAGTGTGGGTGGCGGGTGGCGTTGAAGGGGAGTGGGGGAGGCTGGAGGGGATGGAGGGGCGGGGGCGGGAGCCGGGCGTTAAGCCTGGAAGCTTGGCTGTTTACCCAAACGATTTTCCTTTCAGACCCGAGACGTCAATGAGACAAGATCAAACTCCCCTTCTCATAGTGCTTGTGTGGGGTTTGTGTGTGTGTGTGTGTGTGTGTGTGTGTGTGTGTGTGTGTGTGTGTATGTGTGTGTCCTCTTCCAGGAGGGGTTTTGTGAATGGGGGCTCCAGGATGTCGGCTGGGAGGGACCAGAGGCCGGCCCGGGCACCAGCGCCTCCTCCCGGGGACTGGGAGAAGCCGGTCGGAGGGCTCGAGGTCTGAGCGCACCGAAGGGCGCTGCGCCCCAGACACAGTGGTCCTCTGGAAGAGAAGCGAACAACAGGAACACAGGCCACGGAGAGCGAGGGGCCGCGTCCCCAAAGGCCCAGCCAGCAGACACATGGGCGTGTGCAGGAGGGGGAGGGGGAGAATAATATGAATCACATCCTCCTTCCAGTCCCTTAATTTCCGATCCCTCCAAAGCCACTGGTTTCTTCCCGACTCCCTCGCTCGAGATCTATTAGCTGCAAATTAGGCCAAGGTTTTGGCGATTACGGTGCAATTCAGGCCGAGTGACACGCGCCGCCTGGCCTGTGCCTGGGTCTCTCTTCGCACTGCAAAATGGTTAGAAACGAAGAGAGGATGGGTAGCCTGTATTGATAAGACATTGGTCATTTTAAAAAGGGCCCCGACCGAAGAATATCCAATAGCCTGGGGAATCTGGGGAAGAGGGAAGAGGAGCTAAGCAGGCTGAAGTATGAGCTGTGGCGCAGCAGGTGACAATAGTCCTGGGCACGGCTCCTGCAGTTGCTCTGGGGACGAACCAGGACTAAAATCTCGTTTAAACAACAACAACAACAGTATTAATATTACTGATAAAAAGAATCAGAAGGCAGTATATTTATTAAGATCATAAATTATTAAAATCTTACATGAACATTGTATGTATAGTTAATGGCACTACCTCCCACAACTCATTGCTCACCAAAGATCGATTAAAGGCTTAACTAAAGAATTCTTTCTGGAAGAAAAAGGTGTCATTGCGATGCTCTGACTCAGCCTCTATTGCTTCTTCTGCATCAGCCTGGCTCTACTGCCCCCCACTCTTCCCATATATGCATCCCTTACTGAAGGATTCTCTCTCTTTTTTAACTGACCAACCACCAACTCCCTGTCCAGAATATTCTTATTTAACCAGAATTCCCCTCTGCTGGTGCTGACATGGATGGGGCATATTAGGAACCTGCTAACTCTTCTTCAGGCCTCTGTGTCTTCTGCTCAGGTGTCCCAGGCCTGGAAAACACACTAGGGGGGGCTCTAGGGGCCTCTGACTTTCTCCCGCATGTCAGGGGTAGAGGGCTGCAGCTCCAAGGCTCAGAGGGGGCAGAGGCAGCTGATGGGCCTCTGGGTATGAGTAGAGGTGCTTAAGGACCTAGCTAGGCATGTTATTGGCCTGGAATAAATGTGTGTAAGAGGGGAGATGCTCATGGAGGAAACCGGATGTGCCTAATAATGATTGACACCACCATCTAACATTTATTAAGCGCTTACTACGTGCCAGTCACTGTGTCCACATCTCTGGGGCCTCCAAGCCTGAGGACAAACCACTATGGCCAAGGGTAGGCCTCTGAGCCGGGTGGCTGGGCCAGGGCAGGCAGCCAGCCAGATAGGTGTCCTTGTGTGGCTGAGGTCAAGGTTTCCACTTCCCAGTCCGTCCTGGGGTGGCATCCAGGAGCCAGACCGAGGCGTCCTCCCCACCTGCCCGCCGTCGTCCCCTGACAACCACTCCGTAGCGTGTGGCCACGAGCTGTGCGGACTTCCAGGCCAGAGGGGAGGTCAACAGGTTCTAGCCACGTTCGCTCTTCTTCGAGCTCAAGTCCTTAAAAAGAACGTAGACTGGGCCGAGAGAGCCGCGAAGGCCAGGCTCAGGCAGATGGGGAGCGCTCAGTGCACCGAGGCCAAGTCCACAGCCAGTTCAGGAGCCCCGCGTCCTGTGCCTCCTCCTGCTCAGGTCGCGGCAACGCTGCACCAGGAGAGGTGCGCCTCCCTCGCGGTGCCAGAGGGCGCTTGACTGACTCCCAGGCTTCAGCAGTGGAGAAGGCGGCCCCCGGCTTTCGCGGCCTGGTATGCTCCCAGGGCAGGGGCCAGGCGCGGCACTCGGGCCGCTCTCCACGCCCCACCCCGCCGGGGTGTTCTAGCCTCCAGCTCCAGGCAGCCAGAACGGGAGTTTTCCTCCATTCTCCGACTCTTCCTCCCATCCCCCTAACGCAGGAGGCTGAGATTCGCCGGTGACCCAGTGCCGCGCCCCGTGAGAATGGAAAAAAGCAGGCGCTGCTCTCTGTCTGGAGACAAAAGACCTCTGCTTTCAGGCTCCCTCGGGCTTGGCCACTAGGTCTTTCGCACCGGCTTCCACCTATGCAGAGGAGGTAGGAGCAGGTGAAAGCGGCGATGCAGCGAGGGCTCAGCCAGCGAGTCTTAATTGATCCCAGAAACTGAACACCTCCGAATCCACCGGCATAGGTACGACCAGGCATCTGCTGCAGAAATACACAGTCTGCCCCCAGCACCCCTCAGCAGCCCCCATCCAGCCATCTTCCTATAAAGGGGCCCCTGGTTGCCGGTGTTTTCCTTCTAGTCTGATTGCAAATCACCTGGCAGCTAGAAACCCTCGCCCCCTGATATCGACCTGCAGAGGTTACTCCTTTCCCTAAAAACGACTCTGGCTTGCTTTCTTCTACTAGACCCACGGGAGAATTCACTGGTTTTTACATTAAAAAACAAAAACAAAAAAACTTTAAACTCTCTCTGGGTGTGAGATGTGGTTGGAACTCTCCGAGTCTCCTGGTTCACCACACTAACTCTCTGCTGCTCCTGAAAAGCTAGTCCTCTGAAGAAGAAATAGTCTTTTCCTGCAGTCTATCATTTCGGTATTACAAATAACTACCGTGGAGCGAGAAATACCCACGGCTTGAGAATATTGATAGATGATAGTAGCGATATTCACAATCGATCCCTTAATAGGCAGACGTCATAAATCATGTTCAATGCCCTGACAGCAGAGTACTTCACATAATAATATAATTAAGATTAAAACTCGAGAGGTATTGGAGGCAGCGGGTATTGATAGCTTCAAAAATTACATTCTGGATATGACGATGGCACGAAAAAGGACCTTGGGAAACTATAACCCCAATCCCCAAAAGTGGAGTCTTCTGGCTGCTCCTGTCTTGTGCTGAGCCCCTCCCGCCCTCCTGTCCCTGCACACACTGTTTTTCCCCACCAGTAACTCGAATCTCCCATAGGTCTGAGCAGAGAGTAGGCCCACTCTTTCTCAGAAATGCTATCCAGTAGGATAAGAATTAATAGGGTTCGGATGAGTTCCTTCGATTTAGGAACTGTTTAAAAATTCATTCCTTCAGCCTCGAATATTAAGTTTTTAAAAAACGTTCGGCAGACCTAGGAAATTATGCTGTTTGTTCTTTCAATACAATTAGGTTCCTGAACAAAGTTTTCAAAATTACATATAAATAACTGAATATATGCAGATATGCCAATCCACTTCATCCCTGAAACTCAACTGCCTGTACACCTTCTCAGAACCTTGGGCCTCAGGACAAAACCCCAAACTTCACATTAAGAGTAAAAGCAGAGTGGTCACATCCCATGCAGCAGTGATAGTCTGCTCTTTGCTTCATGAGCAGAACTGATTATAAGTGCAGCTGAAATTATTTCAGAGTGGAATATTAATCAAATCAATCAGAGCTGACATTTGAGAAATATTTGAAAGTCAGTGGCAATTTACAACTTTGTTATTGGTTAAAAATCTTTTGCCTTGTAACAGCAATTAATAATGCTTAGAAAAGAACGATTTGGAAATCCCCTTCCCATTCTTTTTATTTTTCTCTGGCTCTTAAAGAAGGAAAGAGAGAAAGGAAGCAAATGAGTGATCAGTAGAAACAGGAAAAACACTGAGTCGTTTGTGGGGAGAACAAAACTGGAAAATATAAAAGAAAGGGAAAAAAGATTAACCCCATGGGAGGCCATCAGGAAATAAAGAAAATACAGGAGGAGCGGTAGTAAATCAGAAAATGAATTCTGTAACCATACCCCATGAGCAGGCTGGCTAGAGGTTGAATTTCAAATGGCCCAGAAACCCCATCAAAATGAACAGTGCTGCTAAAATATCTTGAAAGTAGCTCAGCTCTGAATCCAGGCAGAACTCAGGGTATTGTCTGTTTTGTTGTTGTTAACAATGTATTTCTTTATGGCCCAGGAGCAGCCGTGTGCAGGCTCTTTCCCAAATTCAATCCCTGGAGACCAGACTGGCTTTCATGTTTCTGGTGTTAACTCTTCTTTTGGTCATAGCCAATCCCCCCACCCACCCATCTTACACTGATTATTAGATTGTCTCAGCCCCACCTAAACAAAATACCCAAATAATGACTTGTTGAATAACTATAAATCATTTTGGCCTCTGAGTTTGGAAAATCATTTCAGTGAAAAGGCTTTGCTGTGAAATGCTAAAGAAATTCCCAACCTTCTGCTCACTGAGGAAGAGCTGCTACTTTTATTTGTTGAGCTTTAATTTGTTGGATGTGGAAATTTTTCAGGTTGGTTAAAAAGGATGGAGGAGAAAAAACAACTTTGGCAAACTTTATCTGGACTTTACTATAAGCCCCAGTTTTGTCTCATTGAACCCAAGCTGGGTCTACAAAAAGTAGCTAGAGATTGAGATTTATTGGACTCTAAATGAAAAGATTCATTTGATATAAGAGGTTAACTCAAAGTTCCTACACCGTGACTAGCTTCAGCAAATGCCTTTGTTGGGTCAGCACAAAAGCAGTTCAAAGAAATCTTAAAAACACACCAAGATATAGACACACAAACACATTCTCCCAGTTAAGCCACAAATGCAGTTCTCTTTTCTTCGTCATTTTTTTCTGTCATTACAAACCTCCAGCTTCTTTCTAAATGGCTGGGATGGTCTCCCCTAACCCATCAAACTTTGCCATTTTGTATTTTTTGCTTTTGCTAGAACTCAATGAAAGAATGAGGGGGTATGAGAAAGTAAAAGGGGGGAAGTGAACTAATTTGGATAAAGCAGAACACTTTGTAAATGAGGTACATGGAGGATAGAGAGATACAGATGGAGGAGAGGGGCTCTAGGACTAAAAATAGGCATACTGGTTGGAAACTGATGAAATGGATTTTCAGCGATCAGTCTATGGATTCAATAGGAACCTGACAGAACGTAAGGATGTGATGAGGAGACCATGAGTGAGAGTGAATTCGTCAGAGAGAGTGAGAAGGGAGAAAACAGCAGCAAGGACCTGAGATCCCTTGCAAGGAGCAGACTATGGAGATGCTAATGAGGGAAAATTAACCTTGGGGTTGGGTCTGTGACATGGGCCTTCCACTGAATGTCTGATCCAGGGGCTGCCAGCAGCTTCCCTCTGCACCAGCGAAATGAGATAATCACTCTGAAACCTCCCAACCTTGGTGCAAGCAAGCTCTGAGACTGTTGTGGAGAGCAGCTAACTAACAGCTCTTTCCAAAGAGACAAACAAATAGCAACTAGGACCACAACCAGGCACCAGAGCAAACCTGTAGCTGTGGGTACATTTGTTCAACTCTAGAGCCCCTCTACGCTGGCACATTGAAGGAAGGGAGGAGCAGGTGTGGAAAACGAAAAAAATACCTTCATCTCTGTTTGTTCCAGTCTGTCGCCAAAGGCCCTGGATAACCGGGCCTCAGTGAGGCAACACAAGGGATAAATGGATTTTATCTCCAGGAGCGTGGCCACTGGGCCAGGGGATTATTGCCTAGCCAGAGAAAATGTAGTGGGGAGGGGAATAAAGAAAAGAGAAATTGAGGAGGACAGACACAAAAACAAACAAAAAAGAAATTCAAAGGGAAATTCTGAAAGTGGTTTCCTGTCACATACACTGAGACATTAAAACACACACACACACACACACACACACACACACACACACACACGGATTTTATTAAACAAACAAGCCAACAACCAAACGCACATCAAAACCACATTTGCTCCTGCTGTCATAGGAAAAGAGGGTTTGGAATGATTGTAGGGTTCTGGTAGGAACCCTTCTGGCCTTCACTACTATCAGTACCTCCCCACCGCCCCCACCCCCAACCCTCGCCCCAGCATTTTCATAAATGCTCTGAAGTCCCCGCTGGAGAAGGGGCCGCACTAAAGGCTGCAAGCAAGGGGAGGACTCCCTGTTGGAGGCGAAGGGGTCATGTTTCCAAGTAGAGACATCAGCAAACCACAATCTTAGTGACAGTGACAGCGCAAAATTATGTTGAATGTTGCAAGGGGAAAGGGGAAATATAAAATTAGCGCAAAGAAAATGTTTCCCAGACCTTCCTCACAATTAGGGCAGCAGCATATGGATGGGCACAACGGCGGGGTTGACAGCGGAGAGGGTGGGGCCTAGCAGGGAGACTGTGTTGGAGGGAGGCAAAGGCCGGAGTCCTCACTCCCCAGGAGGAAAAGGAAAGCTTCTGGAGAGAGATTAATGACACTCCGCCCAGTCACTCCACTGGGTTCGGAACCTTTTTTGCAGAAGAGGGGATGTTCTAGATTTCCCATCCTGGCGGAGATGACAGTTCAACCACCGGCCTACTCAGTCCCAAAGCCACAGGGCGTTTTAATTAGTGATGAGGCTGGTGAAGGGGCTGACGGAGCCTGGAAGGCGGAGAAGGAAATGCGGAGGGGGAGATTCGCAGCCCCAGACCCCTCCCCCTCCTCGCCGGAGCCTCGGGAGCTGTAGGGAGAAGATGCTGAAGCGAAGTAAGAATTACTTAATAAATTAGCTGCCCCTCTTTAGAACTTGCTGTCAGCCCCGCCTCGGCAGCCACACGTCGGCGGGCGAGACCCCATTGCCTTCTCACTACGCCCCTGGATCTCCATAGGCGCACCCCCACCCCCAACCAGGGCCTTGGACAGGCAGACAGCCGACAGTCCAAGGGATTGGCCCAGAGAGGTGGGAACGGTGGCATTTTCAAGGAGGAAGCAGTTTCTCTTCAATGCGGGAGATTATTTCCTAAGCTGCTTATTTAAAGAGACAGAGATGACAGAGAGAAAGAGAGGTTGATTCCCTTCTTGTGGTTAAAAAAAATTTTAATTTTGCCTTTGTCTAGAAATCACTGTATTATTGTGATTATTAAACAACATAGTTTCCCTTCTTACTGCCAGGCGAGGGGAGGGGGAAGAAAGAGAGAGGATAAGGAACAATTTATTTTAAAAATAATACATATTACAAATAAATGCATTTTTAAAATCTAAACCAGGCAGGTAAAGGCAGATGAGAAACTGCAATGAGAAAAAAGGGTGGGGGGGGGGGGTGGAGAAAATAGTTTGATTATTTAAAGGCTAATCTATGCAGAAGAATCAGAAAAAAGAAACTTGGGGAAATAAGGCAGCTGCCATTTCCTATGTGATAGCTATATGACTTGAAAAAAATAGGAAAAGAAGCTATTCTTAGGTATAGCCAGGGTTGTAGTTTTATACTTTGATTTTAGCAACAAGTATCAAAAGATCTAAACTAATTGATTGCTGAGTTCCTTGGCCCTTTTCCAAAGAGCAATATAGATTTAATTGTATGTTGCTTAAAACTCCATTTCTCGAACAGTGTGAAGCATGTAATAAAAGTCATAAACCGTATCGGAGTTTTTTTTTTTTCCTCCACAAGCATAAATACCCAACTGACACTTGGAAATCTTAGCTAATACTCCTAATGGGTTAAAACAAAACAACAACAACAAGAAAGGCATCTTCAAGGGGTAGCCACATAATAAATTCCAAACTGTTAATCCATTTTAACTCATTCAAAAGAACCTGTAGTTGCAGATGGATGTTTTGCAGAGGCGGGATTGGGGTGAAGAGACCACTCATCAGACACCTGATTTGCTCAGATTCAGTCCATCCAAACCACACTCCCCCAAAGGAAAGAAGTCTGGCCTACAAAAAGACACCAGAAATGTCTCCACCAGAGAAAATGGATCTGAAAGTTGCAGCCGAACTGCCTGACCACAGCTCTCTCTGGCCAAGAGACAGGGAAACCACTCCGCGGCTTTCGCTCCCCGCTGCCCCTAGCCTGGCATCCCCCAGGGAAAGAGACCGGCCTAGAGACTCCGCAGGAGCGCTCCAAAGCGGTGCAGCAAAATCCACCCCGTCCCCCTCCTAGGCAGCTCTCCCTTCCCCATTGTCCTCCGTTATCCCTGACCCCCAGTTGCTGTTGGGGTCCAAAACCACCCGCGGGTCCCCCTCGGCCAGCTGTATCTTGGAGAAGCGAAGAGTCCCAGCCACGCCTGCGATTTGGTCGGAGATCTGCCGCTGCAGCCAAGTTCGCCGCCGCCATCAAGCTGGCGGCTGCGCGCGTCGCGGGCCGTGCCCTGGCGTGGCCAAGCGGGCCGGCTGCAGGCGGAGATCTGTAAAAATCCACGTGAGCCGCCCCCTCCTCCTGCTGCCCGCGGCCCCTGACACTGCAGCATTGAAGCCTGCCCGGAGGTCCCTGAGGTCTCCGAGTGTGACAGTACTCAGCATAGCGGGTAGATGGCACAATTTTCTAACATTTAGAGAGAGGAACCCACGCTGGGAGCAATAAGTCCATTTAAAAGCCCTTTATTTAAAAGGAACAAAGATAACTGACAAGCGAAGTACAGAGACATCTCAATGAAATTTCCAAAGAAGAAAGAGAAATCAGAGGCTAAAGCAAATGCGAACTGGGCTTGATGGAACAGGCCAGCACTTTCCTCCCCCTCGAAAGGAGAGCAGATAAAAGACAAAAAGAAAGAGGTGGTGGTCACTGGGTCTGTGCGGTAAGTATCACAGCCCAAACCAAATTCTAAAAGTCCACAGCCACTAAACTTTAAAATGGCCGGGTGGCCTCGGTGGGGGAAGGTAGGGGAGAAGCCAGATCAGTTTGGGGGAAAGAGATATGGAAGTTTTGCCCCTACCTTGGAGGCTCTTCCCCAACCTTTGGTAACAGGCACCTCTGCTTTGGCTTGGGGTCTGGGGAGCTCCAGGAGGATGGGCATGCAAGGCACTCGTACTGGGCACACCTGAGCCCTTCCAAGGGGCGGGGCACCAGAGGCTTCTGTCCTACAGTCACCTTTCCTACAATGGGGCCCAGGGCTGGGCCGGGTCAGCCACGATCCCAGACCCTAAGATTTGGTCAAAAGCAGGGCACTTAAGCTCACATTCAGAGACGTGGGTACAATTGTGCCCCTTCCAAACTAAGAAGGGCACGACGGCACCCACTGATGTCTCCTGGCAACGCCAAGACAGCCCACACTTCATCTTGTGCTCTGGCACCGCCACCACCCTCTCCCTCCCCACCAAACCTACACGCCAGATCCGATCCCCTTGGCCAGGAGAGCCTCAGGCTGAGAGGAGGAAACAGAGGAGGGGGCGAGAGGCCAAGGGATCGGTGAGGCCACCTCTCTGGTCGTCCAGGTCGGCCTCTGTCCCCGAGAGACCCTGGCCAACCAGGACCAGCGGTGGGAAGGGGCGCCGCAGCTATCGCCCGCAAGGGGTCAAATGATTGCATTTGGGTGGGTGCTCGCCGACATATTTGCTGAGTAAACCTTCCTCGCTGGGCTGAAGGCGAATCCCCGTTGATAAATCCATCATTACCGTTCGGATTCAGGGAGGCAGCCGCGCCACTAAATTCATCTTACATTTGTAGCGCTTTAATAGACATTTATTAAATGCTTTTAGAGAGAGGCATGGGGCGCGTGATTACATCCTAGTTATAGACAGAACATAAAGACCCACGTTAACACCCATTTGCAGGAAGGAAGGAAAAGGTGGGGAGGGGGTGGTAAGGCAGAGAGATGAAGTGAGGAGAGGCAAGGAGAGATGGAGCGGGCAGGGACACGGTGTCCAGGCATTATTAACGAGGGCTGCCTGGCGGGAGCAAGGCTAGAGCCTTGGGAAGTTGCAGGCTGTGGAGAGAAGTACTAGCTCCCCTCGCAGTTCCTGGAGCTTCCCTTCCCTTGTCCCCCACCCACAGTCCCAGCGTGGTGGACTCGTATTCTGTCAGGGAACAAGGGACGCCGCACTGCCGACCCTTTCTGTCCCTCCAACCCCCACTGCTTCTTCACTTTATTCCAGGCCTCTCCAACTTCGACCCTTTGGAGTGGCCAAACCAGAAAGAGAAGAAAGGAAGTCCCCACATGCCCAGGACCCCAAGAACCCCTTTAAAGCAACCTCTTCACCCCATATCACCCCCAACCCAGACAGCAACAGAGCTGGGCCAAGCCTCCTGCAGCACAAAGCAGACGCCCAGGCCACCGGGCGGTGTAGATCTGCTTGCTCAGAGGGCTCCTTGGCCTGGCAGTCTTGCGGAAGGGCCCCCTGCTCTACGCCAGGAAGAAGCCATGCCACTTTCGCGCCTTCGATCATCTCGTGCCTGGGAACTTGCCCTGGACTTGCCCCGCGCCCCCCGACCTCATCCTCAGGGAGCTAGTCCTGTAGGGATGCCTGGGCCTCCAAAGGGCCTAACGCCTTCCTGAGGGCCCCATTAGCTTCGCCTAAAAGCCCAGTCCCCGAGCTCTGCCGGCTCTCCGTGTGCTCTCACCGCGCCCTCGATCCCCCGGGACGCAGCCACCAACCCGGGCCGGGACAGCAGGTCTCCGGGCCCTCCCTGGCTCTTGGTAAAGAACACTTCCGCTATCTCAAAGTTGCCATAAGAAAATAAATACAAGTGACATTGTACTGGGCCAAAGCTCATTAGTTCGTTGTCCAGGCCTAATAAAGGAACAGAAGCGCAAATTATAGAGTTCAGCTTCAACACACGCTCTGTCACCCGAGATCAGCGCACCGAGAGCCTGATTCCAATTGCTCCGAACTTGCTGCGCAGTTCGCCCCCCACCCCCTCCTCTCAAGCAGGAGGTTGGGTGGAAAAATATAGTTCCAAAGGGGGTAATGATCAAGCTTTTCCTCTCGGAAGCCTGCGCCACCTCATTTCCCATCAGTAATCCCAATAAAATTAACGTCGTGGCTGCAATTGAAAAGAGGAGGGCCCGCAACACTCCTGAAATAACACACTCTCCCCAGCAAAAGGTAAAAAGCAAAACGGCCCTTTGTTCAGCTAATTAACGAAGGCCCAACTCCGAAAGCAGATGTGTTTGCTTAGCTAATCACAAGCATGTTTCTTTCAAGGAACGTCATTTCGAGGGGGCCACTCCGGGGGAGATGGGAGAGAGGGACACCACCCCCCAGGCCCATTCTGCCTCGGGTGTCTCACCCCAGTCTAAGATCCAGAGGCTGAATCCAGGCAGCCCGTCTTTCACACCTTTCTTCCCCTCAGCCCTACCCCAGAGGCCCCAGAGGCAGAGACTTCAGCGCTAGCCCCAAGGCCAAACCTGCAAGACACGAGGGGGAGAAAAATAAAAGTTTTAATGACACAGATGCCATATTAAATGAGGCAGTTTTACAATTCACTTTGAATAGGACGCTAACTTATTACAAGTGTGTTATCAGAAGGACGATAAGATTTATAACTCCAAGAGTCAGCTTTGTGCCTTAATGACAATGGATGTTAAGAGGAGGAAATCTGTTCTCTATTAGAGGAGATGAGAATCCTTTCCCGGGTTTGGGGGCATTTACAGAGGCCTCCAGGACCAAGCTCTTTGTGTCTCCACATGAAAGATTCTCCCTTTCCCCTCTGACTATGAAATAGGGTCTCCTTGTTGGGTTAGCACCTTGCTCAGCTTTTTAACGTGTGCTTGGGATAGAAAAAAACAGAAGGAAAACGACATAGAATTGGGGATGGAGATAGAGGTGGGTGGGGAGCGGTTCTTAGCCCTCTGGTTCCTACAGTAGAACTATTTCCCGGTGTTTCTTTACCATACAAAAGATAGCTTTCCCCTAAACCAACACAGTAAGCAAACTTTAAAAAACTGGGGTCCTATTACAAACCAACGCCCAGCACTAACTGCTTTAAAATTACTGCATAATTAGATTTAGTTGAATTTCACCATTAATTAGGCAGCCACACTGCAGGGAGCCTTTGAAATCTGAGAAAATGGGAAAAATCATCTGAAGCACGTTTTTTAAACCCAACTTCAATAAATCTTGACGAGGCCTGGAATTCAGAGAGTACCTCGCTCCCCTCCCAGGCGGCTGCGGGATAGGGCTGTCCTGGCCGGTGCTGGGGATGGAGCTGGACGTAGCGGGGCGATTTCCCCATCGGCCCGAGAACGGGGCCTGGGCCCGGATCCACTATCTCTGCAGAGGCCCTCGGAAGACCCTCTCTAGGAGGCCAGGTCTGTCCCACGGCCGCCCTTGCCTACTCTCAAACCTATTAGAGAAAGAGGATCCTCCGCTGCAGTCGCTCTCCTGCCAGGGGCACAGTCCACGCGGGCTCACACATTTCTAGGGTCTGCGACCACCCGCCTGGAACCGGCCCTCAGCCCCTGCTAGATTCTCCCACCCCCCACTCAACCTTCCTCCCAGAAAGCCACCTTTCCCACAACTTGGACGTGCAAGCAGCAAGTTCTGCCCAAGTCCAGAGGGGTTCGCATTCCGCCCTCCCTCCATCCCCCCGCGCGCCCCAGCTCCGCTCCGGCCCGCGCAAACCCCGGCGCAGCCCCTGCATTAATGAGCGCGAGAACTGACCGAGGTCTGTGAAGACCGTCCTCTCCCCCTCCCCCTATATCATTCAAACATTTAAGATCATTTGCGGATACAGACTTTTTATTCTTCTAATTTGGTTCTTGGAAGGAGAGGAGACAGGAAATCAACTCTCCTGAATATGGGAGGGGGAGGGGAGAGGGTACAGCGTTACCAATATTTTCCTTACGAATTCTGTTGCTTTAATTAAAGAATCGAGGATCGGACTCACTTGCCAGCAAGAGTTTAAAAGAGGGTTTTCGTCCTGCAGACGGAATGGTCTTTAGCGCCCCCCGCCCTCCTTTTTTCCTTTTTGGTAACCAATGTGTTTTCTATTACCCGGCCCTGCCGTGCCTGGCAGCCCGGCGCTCACGGTGCAATGGGAGACGCCATGTTGGCTCAGCTCATAGGACCAAGTCAAAAGCGAGCTTCGAGGCAGAGTTTCACACGCTCAAGCTCCCCCTGACCGCCCCCCGCCCCCGCCCCCCCCCCCCCCCCCGTCTGTAGCCGCTTAATGCACATCCCAGGAGTGCAGCTCCGCGCGCTCTGCACCCCGGACTTTCCCGGGGCGCTGGCGGAATTCTGCCGCACGTAAGTGGGGGCGGGGGCTGGGGGGCAGGCACTTTCCCGCAGCAGCTGCCAACTCCAGGCCCCCGTCCCTACAGCCGGCTGGATGCTAATCCAGCCGTCTCCGCGGAACCAGCTTTGGACGTCGCCTGCTAACTTTGAGCCCCAGCTCCTCGCGGCCCAGGGAGAGCTAATGGTGAAAGGCCGAGGCAGGGCGACCGCGAGCCGAGCGAGCAGGCTGGAATCCCCCCCGGGCGCAATCTTCCCCCAGGTTTGTTTGAAAGTGGCGAGAAGCAGCGAGCGCCCCTCTCTCTCCTTGCACTATTGTTGCATTTCGCGTCTAACTGGGTTCTCTCACACCCCCGAGCGCCACGAGGAGGAGGGGGAGCGGGGTTGGGAAAAGAAATAAAGCGAGCTCAGATCAGATGAAAAAAAAAAAAAAAAAAAAAAAAAAAAAACCAGCAAGGAAAAAGAGACACTTAAAGGGAAAGAGTCGCCATGTTTAGCAGCTTTTTTAAAGATCTCGTCAATTTCACACAGAACGCGCTCGCTGGGTCCCAGCCCTCGTCTTTTGTCCAATTCAGTCGCAGCAAAGATCTTTTGTTCTAACTCAGCGTGAAAAGAAAAACTTTCTTTAAATGCAATAAACTTAAACCGAACTCAAGACTCTAAACAGATCCTCCTCCGGCCACTCTAAACATATACAAGGGGGTTTGTTTTAACCGGTTGAAAAATTTTGGGTCCTGTTTTTCTGCCTCGCAAACCCCAAGCTCATTGCTGAAACTTAAGAGTGTGAGAGAGATTTCCAACGTCTAGGACACATGCTTAAAGCATAATAAAACAGGGATTGTCTTTTGCTTTGAAAATCATAAATTATAATTTAATGCCAATAATAATTTACAACAAATGGCTGTTTACAATAAGCTAACACAAAACAAACAAGGAAAAGGGCCTGTGTTTTACTTATTAGAGAAACTTCACACACTCACATGGATAGCACTTGCAAGAGGAAGAAAATAAACAACAACCGACAAAACCTCGAACTAAAGGTCAGCAATACTGTGCCGTAAGAACATACTTGTATTTATATATGTATATATCTACAGAAATCAGTGAGAGTCAGATGGAAAACTCTGCACAAATCAGATTTTACTGGTCTGCATGTATTGACGATCTGAATATTAACGTTTAATACACTTTACAAAATGATCCCTTTTCACCTCTCTCACTAGTTCCCTCCCCCCCTTAAAATTAAACCACAACATGATGAAGTACTGGCGGTGGGGGGTGGGTTGGAAACCTTGAATAAGAACAAAATTGCAAGCTCCCAGCACTGAGCTTCCTCCAAACCAGGAAAAGAGAAAGAGGAAAAATGAAAAAAACTCCAAAAGAAATAGTTACTACTTTTAAATCAGCACACCCTGTAAAGTTTCCTTCCTTCCTTCTTCCTTTTTCTGTCCTGCTTTCTCTTCCTTAACTTGGCTTCTAAGGACAAAGGATCCCAAGAGCAGTACAGATTGTAGCTACACAATCTGAAATGTCAAAATGTCGATGTGTTTTTATGTACATAACTCCAATGGAAAAGATTCCCTTGACCCTGTGGTCATGCTCTCACAGACTGAAGGTAAAGTGAGGAGGGGAGAGGGAACCCAACTGCAAGTTATCATATATACATTAAAAATAGACCCTTCAGTCTTATAACATGTATCACTGAATTTGAAACTCTATCAACAACCACGCTAGAGTAGAACCACAGAATATTTTTAAAAATCGCACCTACTTAAGGAAAAACTCATTGCAAACAACTGTCCTCTAATTACAATGCTGTGATTAGCTTGCTTGAACGATCTTCTGAGTAACTGTCAGAAATGTACAAAAGAGTATTTTTTTTCTGATCATAAAATAGATACTGATCTCAAGATTTCTAATACTTTTTCACAATACCTTCCCTAAGCAGGCACTTAAGTGTGACAAATATAAGGGCCTTTTTTTTTTCCTGGAAAATCCATTTTTAATTAAAAGGAGGATTAGGTGAATGGGGGTGGTTTACTATATCAGTATGGCACTTCCTAAACCATAGATAAACCATTAACTTCAGCTCCCCCCCACCCACACACACACCCAAATTAAACAGGCAAATACACTAGTCCACCTTTGAACAAACTGACTGAGGGGAGTAAACAAATGCCCTCCCCCCACTGCCCCCCACCCGGCCAGCTAAGCGAGAGCTCACAGGGGCTCTTCTAGATGTAAAGACAGTGAGTGGGGACAGCCAGGTTTCAGATATCAAATAATATTTTAATTTCTGAATACTTTCAATTTTCCTTGGAATATAACACACAAAGACTCGACCAAACAGTTCAGTTATTATAACTTTTACAGTATACAGAAATGTTGCACTTAAAAAAAAAACCTTCAGTTTTTTTAAAACACAAACTGTAAACTCTAAGATACTGAATCAATCACGTTACCTATAAGTGCCAACAGTGTTATTTTTGTCATGCTGATTTCAATGGTATTTTTTAAAAAGGGAAAATATCAACAATTATAATACAAAGGGTTTGCAAATATACAAACAGATATAGGATTTTCATAACAATTCAAGAACTAAGCGGGACCCAATTCAAATTACAAAAGTTCACTTTTTATTCAAAACCTCAGCATGTGTCTTGGACACATTCCTTGGCTGCCAATAAATTCCACAGTTCATTCTCTTTCTTAAAATATTTTTTAAAAGCTAGGTTTGTCATGGTGTCTTTTGGGGAGGGGCAGGGTAGGGGAAGTTAAGTGTTATATGTGGTTCCTCCAGTTCTCTAATTAGAGTGCTCAACTTCACCTAAAATTTTTGGTCACCACTTGTAAGTGCGTTTCCATCATCTTTGAGTTGCCTTTTAAAGTTTTATGTCTTCCTATGATATTTTCATGGACTCAGTTTTAATTCTTGCAGAACATATATTTTAATGATACACAGTTTTTAAGAAGCCAAGATTATATCAAAACTTATTATAGAACCACAGAATAAACTGGTTTGGAACCAGAAAAGTACAAAAAAGAACAGCTAGAGGTACATAGACACAGGACAATTAATAATTTGGAAAAAAAAAAAAGACTTACTTTCTCCATTCTGCTAATTTTCTCCCAATCTCCTTAAATGCACTTTTAGCAATGTTTTTCAAAAATTTAGCAAAAAAAGAAAAAGACTAATTTCCTTTTTATACAAAAATGATAAGTAGCAAGTTGTTCTGACCGACACAGGAGTTTTTTTTTTTTTTTAATGCATTCTGTAAAAGTTCATTTGACAGTCTTTTTTTTTTTTTTTGAAATTCACAGTCCATTAAATTCTTCCCCTCTCTTCTTTTAGCAAACTTGTAACATCCTTTTATATCCTTTCTTAACAGAAGGAAATTAAGCAAATAAACCAGTCTTTTGCCTTTTCTTTCTCTGTTTCACTCCCCCTTCTTATTTTATTTATTTATTGAATTGCCATATATGGCCAGTTAAAACTGCTGCCGGACAGTAACATATCCCGGATGAGGGTTTCGATGGGGGTTTTACCTACCAAACGGACGAAAAACAATTGCTCTATGACTGAGGAGGAGACGGTGCGGAGGGAAGGGAGGCGAAGCAAAAGCTTTCCGAATCGCGTCGGCTGGTTGGGGTACTGGCTCCTAACGTATTCTTCCAAAGCACACTGAGACTTTTCCTGCAAGCTTTCCACATGGGCTACATCAGAGAGACCACAGGCATCTGGAAGAAAGTTTAAAAACAGGAGAAGAAGAAGAAGAATTCAGTCATCAGATTAAGAGGTTTGAATTGGGTCACATGAGGTGTGTGCACAGAGCTCTGTCAAACTGCCCCAACCGGAGTTGGAGCAAATGTCTATGTACTGAAAACTTAAGGAGAAAGAGCAAGAGACTGAAGAAGTGTTTGCTTTAAAATAAAACATAGCTCAGTGTGCTACAGGCTTTCACTGCCTGAGTCCTTAGCCTGGGTCATTGAGAGGCCCAAGCAAAAGTGCATTGGGTCTATCTGGCCCAAGTCAGTAAACAGAAGAAACCAAAACTAGCAGCACTCTTTCCCCTCCTCCTCTGTAAATAATAGTTTGACTTATAATTATATAGGGGTTTGTGGGGGTTGGGAGTGGACAACCTGGCCCAGTCCCGAGTAATGGCGTCCACGATCCAGCCTCAGATTCTCCCCAAAGAGGGCGACTCATTTTTCTCCAGTCTTTGAAACTGATTTAAGTGGCCCTTTAAAACTGATCTTGTCAGTTTAGCCTATTGAAGGGCAGCCATGCAAACTGTGATCTCTCTGTTCATTTGAGCTGTTTCTTTTTCCCCCTTTTCTTCTCTCTCCCTTTTTCTCCCACCCCCCTTTATTTTTTAAAACCCAGGTCCCTCCAAGAAGCATCCCCCCTCCCTGTTATCTTCAGGAAAACACTCTTCTTTTTTGATATGTGAAAATACAATAAGTGCCTTTGAAATGAGAAGCTTCTTAGTAAAGGCGGTTCAGGTTGTGACCTGACCTTTCAGGGCTCCCCAGACAAGACTGGGGTTAACACATGCATATTGTGAATCATTAAAACAGATATTAGAAAATCAGCACCACCACCTCCACCCCAAGAACCAGAACACACATGCAACTTCCTCATATGTATATCTAGGACTCTGCATGTCTACAGAATGTAGAGGTGTCTGTGGACAGGAACTAAAAGATCTGTTTGCATAGGACTCCTTCCCTCTGCATCCTCGGAACTGTGTGTCTCCCTCTGAATCAGATAACAGGAACCTTTATCTCTTTGTGAGGCGATTTGCATTCTCCACACAGGCCTCCACATTTTGCAAATAGTCATAAATTAAACTGTTAATGACAGTATCAGGCATTTTTTTTTCCTTGAAAGACCAAGGGTAAGGCTGAGAGCTAGCAATGATATCAAGAAATTAACAACTACCTCCATCGTCCAAGAAGGTGGGCTGGGTGTTGTGTTGTGGGACGGGGATGAAGGTGGCCATGAGGTAGGGAAATATCTTGCCTGCATATCTGCAGCAGGCAAACGTTCTAGATATGAGGGGCTCTTGAGAAAAATAATCCCTATCCAAACCTCTGCAAACAGCTTCCCTGCCCAGACACTGGCCTTTAATTGATTACCTAAGGACTTCCAAAGGCAGAATTTGGGGTGGCTGTGCGGGGAGATTTTATGTGGAAAGCAGCAATGTACAAGACTTAGCAGTTTGAAGACTCAGAACCTGCAAGCCATTCAGCTGATGACTTAGTTCCCCAGACTTCTTTCAAATAAAGAAAAGATTGTGGACCTCCTTTATGTTTGCCACATAAACTACACATCTCTCCTCGTTTCCTGTTACAAGCTTAAAATATTGTAGTGGGTACTAGGTTCCAAGCCCTGCTAATGTCCAAATGTCTGTTATTCTTAATCGGAAACCCCTTTCCCCTCTCAGCCATGACAAAGGGATCAGCTGACAACTTAGTATAAGAATGTGAAAGGGGGTTGGTGATTTCCATCCACCTGGGCTATGCTGAACTCAACCTGGAGGCAGCCAAAAAGCTCAGGTGTGGCCCAAAATGGAAAGCCAGACACTTTCAAAAATCATTTTGCCTCAAGAGTTAATTAATATCAGATCTATTACTCACACAGGTTAAACTACATGCAAACTAATTAGATTGCATAATGCAGTCAGTGATGGTTTTATATCTCTAGCAACATCCATATCCAGCCCAAGTTGGCATACACTTTGGGTTGTTTGAAAATTGCCTTAAGTGTTTGCTTGGGCAGGGGAAGCAAGAGGCCAGAGTCTTCAACCTCCTGCAGACATTCTAAAGAGTTATGACGGTCCCTTTCCTCCTCTTGCCCCCTTCCTGACAGATCTTTTCCCCTCTCCTGGCAGTCTGCATTATAGTAAGAATATGATTTTGAAAATTGCTGCCCTCAGATTGGATTTGCCTAGAGCTCCAACTGCTACTGAGTTAGCAGGCAAACTTTTCCTCTGCAGGGGCAAACTTGCCCCTGTAGAGACACTGTCAGGGCTGCTCCAGTGCCCAAGGGCATCTCCTAGAGGTCCAGCCAGGGTGCTAGAGAAAACCCAGGTCTAGAAAAGATTCCCTGGGGCCCAGCAGGCCCAGGGGGCCTGGGCTCAGGAAAGGGAACAGGAGAGGGCATCCCAATCTGGATACTGCAGGTAGGGGAAATAGGCAGCAGAGGCTGCCCTATGGCCCATTTGGGGAATCTATCTGAAGCATCCTTCCTGCAGTCCAGCCTTCCTCTCCTCTCCCCAGGACAGGCCTGGTGGTGCCCAACAGCTATACAAAGTTCCCACTTCAAGTTGCACTCAACAGTTTGGCCTTTCAAGGAGCAGTTTGGGTTTGCCCTGGGGACTCCCAAGTTCTCTGGGCCCCAACTCTGGGCTAGGAGCCCGTGGGCACGAGAAGACAGGGCTCCTTCCTACCTGAGGTGAACAGGACTATGGCCTTGAGGCAGCTGTACTCGGCTGAGTCAACGTGCAGCGCCTTGAGCTTCTCCACTTGCTCTTGGAAGATCCGTATGTGGTCCATAAAGGCGACCACCCGGTCGGCGGACATGGGCGAAGCATGCAGGCCGGCGGCGGCCAGGAGCGGGGCGACATGGAGGGGCATGGAGCACTGCGCCGCATTCAACACAAACAGCTCGCTCCAGGTGAGGCGAAGCAGGGCCACCTGGTCCGTGATCTGCAGGTCGGGGAAGAAGGGGATGTTCCGGGCCCACTCGACGGCGCTGAAGAGCATCCTGGCGGCCAGTTCGCAAATGTTCTCGATACCCATGATGTTGTTGGGCTGCATGCATTGGCTGCCGAAGCGCGACGTGGGATAGGGCTCAGCGCGCAACAGCAGGGAAATATATCCGGACAGGTACGAGTGGCAGTTGAGGGGGTCCCCGTTGGTCAGCGCGAACTGCCCGTGGGTCGGCTGGGTCGGCGGCATCCTGCCCCTCTGCACCGCTGCGGGGAGGAAAGGAGACACTCCACAGTTAATGACCAGCCTCAGTCCCCAGGTTCCCCGGCGGGGTCTGCCCCAGCCCGACCCCCACCTGACCCAGGCCCTGAGCAGCGCAAGAACCAGGCAGGCCTGCCACAGACCTGGAGTCGCCAGGCTCTTGGCACCATTTCTTTGAAACCACCACCTAGGCGAGCTCTGAGGGTCAGAGGGGCACACTTGCCTCTGAGGCCCGCTCAGGGCTGGTCCACCGAGGACCCAGAATTGGCCACTTTGCCTCGGGGTCCCCGGCGCTGTGGGCGGGATGTAGCATTCTGAGGGCATCTTTCTTCTTTACTGCTAAACAGCTGATATTTCTTATTGATTGGAGGAGAGGGAGCGGGAGGGGCGAGTCTGGGGGGAGGGTGAGACGCTTTTGCAAAAGGCACGAGGGTTCACCCCAGACGGCCTGTGGCCACTCCGGAACGACTCTCCCACAAACCCCGAAGCCCCAGCCCCAGCCCGGCGGGGAACCCCCAGTGAGAGACAAGCAGAGAGCGCAGATCTGGCGTCTGTCTAATCAGTGTGCTCGGAGAAAGAGACTGAGGTAGAGGGCGGAGAGAGAGAGGCCGGCTTAAGGAGAGAGGAAGCCGGGAGAGGCAGGGAGCAGGCGGCCGGCACTAGCGGAGCCTGGGCAGGGCCTGTAAGGGCCGGGGAAAGCCGGCGAGGCTCGGGCTCAGGCTGTTATCTGACTCCGGACCTGGAGAGTCGCTCTCGCAGAAACACAAAGAAACCCCGGCGTTGGCTCGCCCCAACCCGGAGCCCGCGCCCCGCGCCGAGCGCGCCATTGGCAAAGCACCGCTCGCGGCGCTCGGCGAATTTTATATCACAAAGACCCAACTCGCGCAGAGCGAAAGCAGCCGCCCAGGGCCCCTCGCCCACCCTTTCCTACTTCCTATCGCGCTCTCTTCGTTTCAAAAGTGAAAGGAAAAAAGCAAGCAGAGGTTTTTTTTTTTTTTTTTTTTTTTTTTTTTTTTTTTTTTTTTTTTTTTTTTAGCAGAATGTTAATCCACGGAGGGTCACATGAGCGCTGCCCGGGCGGCAGCGTTAATACGGCGAAGTGCATAAAATTGCCATTTGTAATTTGAACCTCCTGTACAAAAGTACAATCTCAGGTTTTTTTTTTTTTTTTTTTTTTTGAGAGGGTGGGGGCTGGGGAAAGGGGTGAAGGGGAGGGACATGTTGAACATGCAGGAAAAACAAGGGGAGAGAGAGAGAGAGAGAAGTAAACTAGGCTTTAAAACAACAACAAACACCCCATCCCTTGCAGAAAGGCAGACTCCAGTGAACTCACAATCAATGCAAAGCAAATGAAAACAGCCCAAAGACAGAGTAAAGAAGGAAATCAGTCGGCCAAAGCATGCGGATTTGGGGTTTGGGTTCCAATGCAGAACTCGCTTCTAGTATAAAACCCCTTTCCGCTGCAATACGAAGAGAAGAGCTTGGGGCTTCTTGTCCTTACCCAGAGCAGGCTAGCCAAACGTACCCAGGACCCCGGGACCCAGGACGAGGGAAGGAGAAATGAGAGGCCGATACCTTCCCGTCTCATGCCCACTTTGAGGCACTTTTTGAGGCGGCAGTACTGGCACTGGTTACGATGGTGCTGGTCGATGGGACAGTTCCGGTTGGCGCGGCACGTGTAGCTGAGGTTCCTCCGCACGCTGCGCTTGAAGAAGCTCTTGCAGCCCTCGCACGTGAACTGGCCGTAGTGCTTGCCGCTCGACTTGTCCCCGCACACCACGCACTCGATGTGTTGCTGCTGCTGCTGCTTGTCGCTACCCGGGCCGCCAGGGCCGCCCTGGCCACCGGCCGCCGTCTGGGCTGGCGTGCTGGCTGGGCCCCCTTGGCCGGGCGTCTGTGGCGTGTGCGGGGCGCCGGGTGGCGGGCCGGGCACGGGCGGCGCCTGCGAGGCCTGGCTGCCCTGTGAGCCGGGCACCTCGTCCTGGGGGTCGCGCCACGTGCTGACTACCATTGCCATATCTATGGGGGCCGCGTCCGGACTTCCTGCTCCCCTGGCTGCGGGCGGCGGCGGGGCGGCGGCGGCTCCCCGGGTCTCGGGCTCCGGCGCGCCGCCTTTTGTGTGTGCGAGGGTGCAAGAGGGCGCGGGAGGGCGCCCCGAGTGGCTCGGGGGCTGGTTGGTTGAGGTTGGTTAGTTTTTCCTTTTTTGTTTTTGCTTTTGCAAAGTTTTGTCGATTGCTTGTCTGGCCCGGTGTGTTTGTTTTGTTTGTTTCCCTCGGCTCAGCTTTGTTGGTTTCGGGGGGCTTTCCGCCGGGAGGGGAGGGGATGGGGACAGGATAGCGAGTGGGAGCAGAACGTGGAGAAAGAGGGAGGGGAGGGAGAGCTGAAGTCGATTGTCTGGCTTCAAGACAGAAGTAGGAGGCAAAAAAAAAAAAAAAAATCTCTCCAAAGATCTCGCTCGCTCTCACTCTCTCCCTCCCTCTCTCGTTCACTCTCTCGCTCTTAGAGCTGGTATGCAGCCGAGGAGTTGGCGGAGGAGGAGGAGGAAGAGGAGGAGGAGGAGGAAGAGGAGGAGGTGGTGAAGGAGGAGGTAGAGGAGGAGGAGAGGCGACTGTCCGGGGGCCAAGTCCAGGGCAGCCCACAGTCAGCCATTCAGGAAAGCCATTGAAATCAGGAGGACTAGGAGATCGGAGGCGCCGGGTGCGGGCGCGCCCAGGGAGCCAGGCAGGCCGGGGCGGAGGCCGGCGGCCCGCGGAGTGGCCGGAGCGCTGCCCGGTTCCGGGGGAATCAGCATGAAAGTGGTCCTCGTCGGGCACTGCGCGGCGTCGTCCTGGCGCTGGGCCGCCGCGGCCGCCGCCGCCGCCTGCCCCGGGCGTCCGGCGCGCGCCTCGCTCTCTCCGGCCGCCGCTGCCCGCAGTCGCTGGGTGGAGGCCGCTCGCCGTTCCCTGCGGGCCGCCCGGGCCGCCGCTGCCGCCGGAGCCGCCGCCGAAGCCGCCGGGTCGGGCCCGGAGCCGCCGCGTCTAGCGCCGCCGCCGCCGCTGAAGTCGCTGCTGCCGCTGCTGCCGCCGCCGGAGCCGCTGCTGCTGCTGCTGCCGCCGCCGCCTCACACACATAGGGAAAGAGTCAACTCGCCGGCGGCGGGGGAGAAATGATAAAAGAGAGAGAGGAGGGCAGATCACCACCTAGAAGCACATCCTTCGTGCGCAGAGGGGGGAGAAAAAGACGGAGAGAAAGAATGAAAGAGGGGAAAAAAGGCAGCACGGCACCCAGAGAAAGGAGGCAACTCGGAGAGAGGAGGAGGAGGAGAAGAAAACACACGCGCGCACGCACACACACACCGCGGAGAGAAAAGAACAGAGAATCAAAGTGATCAAATATGCTAAAAAGGGGGGCGCGGGAGGGAATGCGATTTATAGGCGCCGGGGCTGGCAGAAGTGGCTTCTCCGCGATCAGCTCACTGAGCTCTCTATATAGTGAACTTTGACACGACTGCTGCAACTTAGCGCACGTTGCCATGGCGACGGCGCGCCTTATAAGGCAGCAGCCGGGGTTGGCCTGGCCAGGCGCGCGCGCGCCGCCCCCTCGCCGTCATTGGCCGGACTGCGGCGGCCCCGCCATGGCGGCCGCGGGCGCAGCCCGGTCCTAGCGCGAGCGGCGTCGCCGGCGCGGCGCGGGGAGCCCGGGGGACCCGGGGTTGGGGGTGCGGGGACGGGTTGGCCGCGCCGCCGCTGCCGCCGAGCGGGGGATGGGCCGGTGCTGGCCCTGCGAGCGCTGCTTCTGCTCGCCCCACATCCCGCACCCGAGGTTTCCGCCCCGGCGGGGAGACTAGCGCAGCGCGCACACACAACGTCTCTTAAAGGCTCCGCGAGAGGCTTTGGATGGAATCGGGGACTTTGCCTCTTGCAACTTGGCGATGTCACGAAATCCGCCGCTCGCGCACCACCCGGGACTCCTGGCGCATCTTAGTGCCCACAATGCCAAAGAAAAGTTCCCTGGTTTCTTTGCAGAGGGGTAGGGAGTGAGGGTGGGAAGGTGCCACGAACTGAGCTTGTAGGCATTTTCCAAACGAAAGATTTGGCCAAATCCGGGTGATGGCAAACCCTTCTCTTAATTGACTCTGATCACTTGTTCGGTTTGGTGGCTCATGTATATATATACATATATATGTGTGTATATATATATGTGTGTGTGTATATATATACATGTATACACACACACACATATATATATTCTTTTCAGAGGATAAAAGCCGTCCTGTTTCTGCATATTCCTTGTAGGGTTAACATTTCACAGGTATGTGGCCTGACATTTTAATTGCCCAAATAAAGCATCTCGGATGCTAAGAAGCAGAAGTAGACTTCACCTCATTGTCATGACGCAATTAAAATCAATTTTCCTCAACTTTACCCTCTCTCGCTGGTTTTTGCTAACTGTCCAGCCAACATCCTGCCACACACCCAGTCATGGTGAGAGGGGAAAGACCTCTGCCCACTGATGGACAGGAGGAGGCAGCCGCCTAGCCTCCCCTGTGCACACCCTCTGCACACACATGTAAGCGCACATGTATCAGATGCACATTTGTCAATGTACACAGACAAAGACTTCACCGACCATGCTTCTAGGTCATAGAACAGTTGAGTACGGACTTCATTGTTCCTCAAGTTCCTTTTAAGCATTCATATAGTCATTAAAACGCACCCAGAGATTCTGCCCCTAATGGGGAATAATACTAATACAGGTCACAAGAACCAAACACAAGTCGTATTCTACCTCAAGAAGTCACTGCAAAAAGAACAACTTCATAGCCTCTTGCCATCCTGCTCCATGTGCTAAAATAATTGAAACAGTTGTGTCTTTGAATTCCAGGGTGTCTGGTTTTAAACATCAAACATGTAGAATTGCTCTCAGAACACACTATATTCCAACACAGTAAACTTGTTGTTTGATTATCACCAGTTAGTGAATTATTATTATTCCACATTTATACAAGAAAATTATGTCTCCTTTGTACACACTTTGCACCAAGAGAAAACCTTATGCCGGTAAACCAACCAGGTTTGTGAACAATTAAAATATTTTACACAAAAGACACTGAGCTCTAGGAAAAAATGAACACATATGAAGAGTAAATTGACAACCACAGAAAACATCCTTGGTAGCGGAAAAAAAAATTGACAGGATAAAGATATTTTTAAAATAAACCATACATACAATTGACATATATAGATTACATTTTACATTCAATTTTCTTTACACACATAGGCAGAATATGAGGTAAGGACTAAAGATCTGGGCAGATAAGGACTGGTTTTTAGGAAAGGAGAAGTCTTTTAAGCTTCATTCCTGAAACCTCCTCAACCCTCACTCTTTCTCCGATGAAATCACGTATTTCACTAAAGCTGCAGGTTCTCCGTTTATTTGAAAGTTGTTAAATAAATTTTTAAAAAGCCCAACAAATCTATAGTGGACATTGAACTATCATAAACCTGGTGTGTAATAAGATTGCCACAGAGTGAAGCCAAGTTGGGAATTTCAGGTTGATTAGAGACACAATATAACTTTCTCCTAAAGAGGATAAGAAGGATGGAAAAGAAATCATTACAGAGGAGGTTTTTGGTTGTTGTTGTTGTTTTCCCTTTCAACCTCTTTGATTCAGGAATTGCTAATGTTACAAATGTCAGTAGATTAGGGACAAGCTCAGCTGAGATGTGATGAGACTGGGGTTGAGATAGGAAATATAATGGGCATTCCCATCTCAATAGAGGATGAAAATATTTGATTATAGGGAAATCTTAATCTCACCTCCTGAATGAGGAGACTTCCATAGCAGATTACCTTTTACAAACATGGGAAGGGACAATATCGAGGAGGAAGAACTTCCCCAGTCCACTCAGAGATTTTTGGAATTTGAAGTACGCTCTGATGACCTTAGATTGAAATGGAAGAATTTCCCAACCATATCTTAAAAAATTGGAGCCTGCTAGGCAAATGATCACAGGGCTGCCATAGCGCCAGGGTGTTTCACTCTGTATTTTAGGACTCATTCAGTTATGAAATGCTGTTACAAGGGGTAAAAAAATCACCGTATGAATTATACTTAATTTTAATGCATAGAAGAAGAGACAAGACTACAGACTGAGAAGAAAAAAGGCAAAAACATTTCAAATGTCTTTGCCAGAGATGCTCACTTGCTGTGCATCTAAGGTTGAAAAGCTCTGAGAAGACAAAATCAATATATTATTGTTTTTTAAAAATCCAACTCAGTCTTTTTTTGCAGATGTAAATTTATTTTAATGAGAAGAATGGCAAGCTTTAATTTGCCTAGAGAAAGGTGGGACAACATTTGCCCTAATCTAAAAAAGAAAAGAAAGAAACTCAATACCCAGGAATATAATTTTCTTGCAGAAAGTGGCCTGATGGGCTGTATTTCTTTACAGATTAAATCACAATATGAATACAGAGCCCAGCAAATGCCGAGTTTAACTCTGAACTCAGTAGAAACCAGTTCCGTCCTCCAGGATTCATTGAATTCCTCCTTTCCCTCAATCTAGTCCGTGTGTGCTTTTCTCTTCCACCACACTGGAGCTCCATGAATAGGGAAAGGGGCTTCCATTGTGTCCCTCTGAACTTCCAAGTCAATGCAATTTTTAACCACTGGCTTGTGGTACTTTGAAAATCACCAGGGGCTGTCAGAGTTGGGTCCTCTGAAAAATTTACAGTGCTAAATCAGAGCATATGCTGGGAGGGAAAAAATTGCTTAAGATTGGAGCAAGTACAGTATCTGTCTGCCCCCTAGTGTAAGAGTCCTAGCTGCCTAAAATTCAACTTTAAAAGAAAAGGAGCTCTTAAAGGGAAACGACTTTGGACTCACGTAGGCATAGGAGAATGAAACTTCTGTACATTTTAATCTGAATAATTCTTCAGGATTTAAAATTAATTGGCTCTGGCTTGGTTGGACCGTACTCGGATCTCGCCACCTCTGCGTTTCCCGAGCCACTGGCGAAGAGGTGATTTTTTTTTTTTTTTTTTTTTTGAACTGGGTTTATGTGCGTCCCCCTCACCCCCTCCTCTCTTTTTCTTTCTCTCTGTCTCTGTCGTCTCTCTCGCTGGCTTTTTAAAAATGAGGAACCGCTCCTTGAATGTTCTGGACAGAGCACAGAATTGCTTCTTAAGTCAGCCCGGCGCGGTTGCAATAGACAGCAAAAAGGTAAACGTTTGCCTGAAACCCGCACGCCAGCTCCACCACCCCGCCCGATGGTGAGTACCCTTCTCGTCGCGATTCTCCTCCTAGCTTAACCGAGCGCTCGCCTACCCGAACCGTGGCCGAGGGCGCCGGGCTAGGCTTTTCTCCCTCCCTGCCTGCCTGGCTGTCAGTTGCACAAGGTTGCAAAATGAAGCGCAGAGGCAAAGCGAACAGTAAATTCTTATACTTAGTGCGAGCCTGGCAGCTCCTTTGCTAGAAAACCGAGTCATCTGCTGCTTGGAAAACCACGCTTATAGGACTGGTTTTTAGTTTGTTCTATAGAAGGAAATGAGTTTGAGGAGACAGTACGAGGAGATAGGAGGCTCCGCAGTCTTAACGCTTCGGTTTAATCATATTTTGGCAGCTTTGCAATTGTATTTTCCCCCTCCCCCCCACCATCTCTCCTACCACACACATGTAATAAAATATGGCAATGCATTGAATTGACTCTGTTCCCCCCTTCCCCGAACCCCTTAAACCACAGTCCTCGGCATTTCATACGCGTTAGCAAACCGATATTTTGAAAAACCCAAGTCATCCCCAACCCCACACAGCACAAGGAGAAAAGTGAGAAAGGAAAGAGAGAGAAAAAAATACTGTAAGTAAACATACCAAAACCATATTTGCCTTGTTCAAGATCCCAAACCGCTTGCATCTTCCTCCTAAACTGGAATAACTCTCCTTTAGTTTGGCGGGTGAAATAAATGCTTTGTTGGCCCCCTGAAAAGATGTGTCTTTGATAATTAAAGAGAATCTCCTCCTCGGTGTTTATCTAAGCGATTGTGCAAACTGATAAAAAGTAGGCACTAGCCTGCAGGGAAAAAGAGGAAAGGTGAAGGGAGAGATCTTCCACCTCAAGGAAGTGCTTCCCCATGTATTAGGCTCTCTCAGCCTTGGAAAACCCTGCACACTAACTTTAGAGAGACAAGGTTTCAGGGAGCTTTGTACATAGCTGCTGAGGAATGCAAGCCTCGCCTTTAAGAAAAAAAATCCCAAACCGTAGGTAGGAGATGTCTGGAGTGATCCTTGTCTCTCATCTCATTCCTTAGAAGGAAGAGTGCGTTGTTACACCTTGTTTGGGGCTGGAAAGACGAGACTTTAAAAACACCCCGTCCAATTGAAAAAAATCTCCCAACTTAATGAGTTTAGTCGGAGGCTGGAGCAAACGGCTCAGCCTCAGCAGAAAATCGCCAACAACTATAGGCGATATTGCGAAGCAAGACGACCCAAGGCACAGCCAAATTCCACTGTTTGGGGTCGAGAGGGATGGAGGCTAATCCTAAAGCAAGTTGGGAAAAAACAGAGGTGGAAGAGGAGGGGGAAAAAGCATCAGCCTCGCAGACTGGCAGACAGGCTTCCCTCGTCCTGGATCAAAGATAGAACTTGAGACAGTAGGGCAACATTTTTCCTAGGAATCCGTTGGAATCTTCATTTTCTACTTTTAACTCAAGTCTCCCCAAGTGATTTTTTTCCCCCTCTCCCCTGTGGATTTCTGCCTCCCCCCTTTCCGGTCCTCATTCTAGAACTTTCCTGAGAAGGAAATCTATTTCTTTTGGGGGGAGGGGTTCCCCATTCCATGCCTTCAGATAATGAATGCTTGATTCACCTCCTCCCTTTCTCTACTCCCCAAAACGAATAAAGGAAGCAGGAATATGGTAACTAGTGAAAATTGAATATAAACTATGCTGCCTCTCACAGTTTAATACAGTTTTAACTAATGGATTTCTGTTTTGTTTTGTTTTAAGAGAAGAATAATGGGGAAACACGGATCTTTTATTTTAGGAAACTGTTATGGTAAGATGTATGTCAGACTTGACAAATGGAACTAACGCTCTTCGGCTGCTTCTTGTCCTTGTCTTAAACAGGAATTAAGTTAAACACAGTGCTGAATGTTAATTACATGTTTACTGGCTAATGAAAATTACAAATGGTTTTGCCACCTCAAACAATGATGAAAACTCTGAAGACACTGTAATTATATACTTTGAGCAAAATAACTCAGAATATTGATCATAAGAAGTGTAAATCTTTTTTAACTATTCATTAATACCATAAATATGGGCTACAGAAGTTTTTCCTTGCGGTTTGTCTCATCAGTTATACTGAGTGGATGGATGGTGAGGCTCCTCTGGGGAGGAGGTGAACTCATTCTCTTAGTAGAAGGAGGCCACTTGTGTAACTCGGGGGTGCCCCCTCCCTTTCGCCCCCACCCCCTTCATCCCCAGCAGAAGGTCGAGGAATAGTTGAACAGGAAGGCCGGGCTCAGGGCAGGTGAAGGTGATCACAGCCTGGCCTTTTCCCTCCCCTCCCTGCCCATCTTACTCCTCTCCCTTCTCCCTTTCCTGCCAGTTCTGATTGATGACTGCCTTCCCCAGCTCGGGCACCAGTGGGATAACCTGGCATTCGGGGGTTCCTAATGGAGGACCAGTTAGACCAAGAAAGTCACCCCACCCACAACTCAGCCATGGAGCCCTGACAACTTAAATTCCCTCCTTCAGAGATGGCTCAGGCAGTTCTTTGCAAAAGAAGGAAAAAAAAAGTTAGGGATGGAGGTTGCTATTGGGTAAGGTGGCTCAAGCGGCTGAACCAGAACTGGTTTCCCTGGGTTTGGAAGCAGAAAACATTTTTTTGTTGTTGTGGTTTTCTTTTAACTTTGGCCAGAGTTGTAGTGCTGGCAGCCATTCCGATCTCGGAGGTCAAAGGTGAGGGCTACGTTAACCCTAAAAGGCTGGCCTGGCCTGGCCACAAGGCCAAACAGGCAGGGGAGAGGGGGTTTGTCAGCCTTGCAACTTGGCACTTTGGAGGGGACATCTGTGGAACCCACAGTTGGGGGACACAGCATCAAGTGTGAGTTTTCAGTGAAATATTGAAGATTTTTTTAAAAAGTGCCCTAAACTTGTGGGACTAGAGTCCTCTCTTTCCCTGAGAATTCCCAAGGCGCTGGTCTTTGTCTTAGAAGGAATGGAGTTTCTGAATGGTGTGAAAGGGACAGAGAGGGTCGCTTCAAATCGATTTTACTTGTCCTTTCTGTCTTTTCGGATCAACGCCCTTCAATGGGCACAGAGGTGCTCTTTCAACCAAAAACTTGTGCTACATTTTCTGCCTGTATTGGTGCTAAATACAATAAGCACTGGGCAGGGTTTTTTTTTTTTTTTTTTTTTTTTTTTTTTTTTTTTTTTTTTTTTTTTTCCTTTGCTCTCCAAAGCAAGAAAGCACCCTAATTAAATTGTTTTATATGGACAGTCAAGACGGACCAATTAAGTATGCATTAGTATAAAGATATAGTCTGCAGATAAGGTTGTTTAGAAAATCATGTGTAGGACAAAGGAGAGGGCGCTAGCATTTTGGAGAGGTGCCTAGACTCAGCAAGGTCATGCCCCTTCCTCCTTGGGCCCCAGGGGAGTTGCAAAGGCCCGGGCCCCAGGTGAGAAGGGAACAAGCTCGCTAACAGGTGGGCGACGTTGCGGGAGACTTTCAGGTCCGAAGTCCCGGCCCAAGAGTAGTGGAGTCCGAGGATCGGGATTCCTCACATCTTACTCAGGCAACGTAGCAGACCTAGGTAGCGGGTCCCGTAGGACGCGGCGGGACCCTGCAGTGCCCTACTCCAGGTCGAGCCTACTGCCCGATGTCCCAGGTCCAGGGTGCGGCCCTGCACTAATGAAATCGTCTGCGCCCGGGGAAGGCCCGGAGGGCCAAGGGACACCGACAGTGTCACGGCCGCAGCCCTCTCACAGCCAATATCAGGGCAGGAGGCCTCCACCTAACACCTCCAAGCTAAGCGTTTTTTCTCGTCCTAGGAAAGGGGAGTTTTTCTGGGAGGAAAGTAACGTTCCCACCCGACGCCATCCCGCCCGATGGACGTCGAGGATCAGTCTCTAGAGTAGGGGAAAGGCCGAGGGGTCGGAGAAAGGGTAGCAGGGAGGGCGGCTTGTCGTCCAGCTGATGCAGCTCTCGGCTTCTCCACCCCCTCTCCTCCCTCAGAGGTGTGGGCGGGAGGAGAGCATCTCTCCTCTAAGGAGGCGACCCCCATAGCAGGGGCCAGGGCCTCCCCGTGTCGCGGCTCAGGGCTGTGATAGGTGGTCCCGGGGCCGGGAGGGCGCGAGCGCCGCGCGTTGTCGCTGGCAGGGCTCGCAAGGCGCACAGGGCACCCCTTAGTAGGGCGGGAGGGATGAGTGGGGGCGAGAATTAGAGCCTGGGGAAGTGGCTGAATGTCAAAAGTAAAAGGTTGAAAAGCCAATTTTCCAGGCGCGCTTTCGCCCCCCTCAGCTGGTTGCAGGGGCAGTAAATCAGCGGCCGGCGGCGAGGGCGGGAGGAGCCCCCTCGGCGAGCTCGGCGCGGCTCCGCCCGGACCGTGTGCACCTCCCGGTGGGCCCCGAATCGATCCGAAGCCTAGCTGAGGATGTCACCGCACTAAATATTTACTGATCACACACAAATAGCCGGGGCTCGAACGATTTTCCTCTGTGAGGAGAGCGCGGAGAGAAGGGTAAATCATTTTATTAGTGTGGATAAAGCCCAGAGCACACTCTGGGCTGGAGTGTTTTAAGATGTGTCTTCAACAGGATGAAAAGAGTTAGGGAAATCGATACCGAGTGATTAGAAGCCCCCGGGGTGACGAAGGGGGACTGGGCTTTCAGGGATTTGGCGAGGCTGAGAGGGGGGAGCAGGCCTCAAGGGGGGCGGCCCGACCACCGCCAGGGAGCTCCCCGGCTCAGGCCTCTGTTCCTCCCTACTCGACGGGAGACGCGAGGGCGCAGCAAGCTGCAGGGAGTCCGCTGCGGCCAGGCTTCGTGGTGCCGGCGCAGGGTGAAGGCTGCGCGGGCCGCCGCGGGGCCGAGGGCTTGGGAGCCACTGGCTTCTCGCCGCGAGTGGCAGTGGCCAGGTGGCCGCGGGAGTGGATTGCAGGCGCGGTGTGGGAACACCAGGAAGTCCCCCACACGCAGTCTCTCCAGACAGCCTCGGGGATTAAAGGTGTGGCCTAAACGGGTTGCATTTCTCCTGCTGGCATTTCGGGTACTCCCAGCCGCGACCCGATGCACCCTCGAACTTTCTCCCGGAGAAATCTCTACCCTATCCTGTCTTTTAATATTTTTCAAGAAGTCTCAATGGCCCATCCCCGCCAGCTGCCTCTTCCTCCCACCCACTTGGTGTCAGGGGCGGCCGCCGGGTGGCAGAACCCGCTGAGGACTGCCGGGAGAGTGAATTCCAGGTTCCCTGTTCGTGGGCAGGTGGGACGACATCTGAGGCCGAGGAGGAAGGCAGGGGGCAGGGTGACAGACCCCGAGGAAGCCCCAGGACGTCTGCGTGCTCTCCTAGGCGGGAACTCAGCTTTGGGGGTATCAGGCCACCCCCAGCGATGGAAACCCATCGGGGCCCTTGGCTGGGTACTGCGAACCCAAGTGGCCAAGGAGTAAAGGCTGGCAGGGCTTGTTGAAGTTAGCAAGGCTTTGAGGGGAGTTTGCTGGGAGGGAGAGCAAAACCCCCAAACTCAAGCAGCGAAGTCCTGGCGCGAAAATGGCTTTTCACTTCTCCAAGCGCAAGTCTCGCTCGCTACTGTGAACAAACCTTGAGGTTCGAAACAGCTGCAAATAATCAAGTAGGCGCAAATTTCGGGAGGGGAGAGGAGGGGCGAAAGGTAAGAAAAGGGGAGAATCTTTTTCGTTTCTTCTTCCTTTTCCCGCTCCTGGCCTTTTCCTAAATATCTGCGCTCCCTAAAGCAACTGATAGCGACCTACGTTTGTTTATTTATTTAGAAAGGTTCACCCCCACACCACCCTCCAATTACTCGATTTTCTTGGCAGCTTGAGGGATCCAATCCAGGCTGCCCTGCTTGGCTCTTCGGTGCAACAGGAAATATAGCTGCAGATCCAATTAACTATTTTCCAGAAGAGAATTTATTATTATTATTTTTAAATGAATCCCAGTGGATTGAAGCGACCGTGTTCAGGTGTGAGGCTATCGGGTACCTCGCATTCCTTCCTCGGTAATCCTCTAATTCCTGCGTTGGAAGTTCGCAAGCCAAGCTGACCTGGAGGGTGTCAGGAGCCGGGTCTCCATTAACCCTTCTTGGTCTTGGCCGGAACAAAGGTTAACTACACTAATCTACCAAAAGGAGACGTAGCAAAAAGGAAGCGAGGGAGGGAGTAAAGGAAGAAGGAAAAAAGGAAGAAAGGGTATATTCACTGTAGTTGCCAGAATTTTAGAGCTCTGCCCTTCACTGGTCCTCTCCCACCTCCACCCTTCCTACGAAAGCAGGTTTCCATTCAGAGAGACAACAGTCTCATCCATCACCCGCAGCACACTCCATGGAGATGGACTTTAGGGAATAAGAAAATATAATATAGTGAAATATTTTCTTGTATTTAACTGACCGCCTAGTCCATTTAAAAAATATTGCTAACCATGTATACAACCGTAAATTGCTCTGCAGCTAGTTTTAAAAACTAAAAAAAAACAAAAAAAAAAAGAAAAAAAAAAAGAAAAAAAAGTACATGGTTTATTTCATTTAAATAAAAGCTAATTTTAGAATTTTGTCAGTAGCCAAATTACAGCCATAGAATCTGGATGAGAGTAGAAAAATATATGCTGCTGGTTTCAAACCTGGTGGCATTCTAATGGGTAGTTGTATGATAGTTACATGCATGAAGGTGTATGCACGTGGGTGTGTATATTCTTACGGTGTTAGAAGTTCCTTGATGGATTAAAGGTTCATATACTCAAGCACTAGATAGAGGCTGTCACTCATGTGTACTGGCAAAAAGGCAGAAGGCAGTGCAAAAAAGAATTTTGAATGAGCTCCTTAGAATCACCATTGTTGAAATACAGGCTGAAGCAACTTAGCTATGGTAGAGCTTTTGTGGCTTGCAAAATCACAGAAAGACACTTCAAAGTAAAACCATCAATTTTGCAGTTTGGTAACTTTGGCAGGGCATTTAAATAAAAGGTGAGCATCTTTTGCCAAAATATTTAAAAATTCAGGGATATACTACTCGGTCTATTTTACTTTTCAATGGATTGAAGAATTAAAGGAGAATAGGCTATAGCTAGAGGTGATGGCATAAGGGGGCTCTCTGCCCATTTAATCAAGTGTGGTGTGGCTATACATGCCTTTAATACCAATATTATATTGTAAGGCAACTCCTGCTGAGAAAGTTCCAAAGGCATCTAAAGCCATGTGGACATCAGTTCATACTTAGCAGTGGACAGAGTGAGGAATTATTGTCTGGTTCTACATTTTTCTCTTTCTCAAGAGCCTGGTAATGAAATCTTCTAAATGGCAGTTAATTTTTGGTATGTCAAGAAAAAGCATTAATCAAATGGTATCAAGTGCCAGTCATTTAAATGTGAAGGTGTTAGTAAGGCAAATACCCAGATAAATTAATATGGTTAATTAGCTGCATCAGTAGTACTTAAAGAAAATACAAACAGAACAACAAAAGGGATTTAATTAAATTTTCTTAAAACACAAACTCAAGGTGAATTGCAGTTGGAGAAAAATAGTTTAAGGAGTTATTTCCATTCTATTGGTTTTTATAAGTTTTTTTTGGGGGGGGGACAGTTTCAATATAAAGAAGTAGGTGGACAGAGACAGACATAGTGTCATAATAGGGAAACATGCACAAGCTAGTTACAACCTCATTTCTCCTCTTAGAAGGCTGATTTCTGGAAAAGTTGAAGGTGAATGTTAAAAATAAATAAAGAACTTCTGTGTAAAATTAAGAGAAGGCTGTTTAACATCATATTCAGCTTCTTGACCATAGGAAGTATTAGCTTGAGAGTTTACAAAGTGTATTGTTTAAATAAAATTTATACTTTTCTTTTTAGTTTGAATACAAGGTAGATAAAGATATTTTTCCTATCCATCTATTATAATTCATAATAAATTAATCAACCTTATCTAGGAGATTTCTATGTACTTGACTGAGGTAAATTGATTGAGAGGAAGTCGCTTTAAATAGTTTAAAGCAAAACTGAGAACCTTAAAGGAAGGGAATATTGAATTCAGTGAAAAATGTCACATTGGTTATTTCTTGGCAGGACCACGTCACATCACATCAGGGATAAGTTAGCAAAATTGGGGAAGCCCATTTCTTTGTAGAATGTATGTTAATAACTTATTTACTTCTAAAGATATGTTGCAATTTCTTTGCATATACTTTGTTGCCACATTACCAAGTATTAAAAAGATAGTAGTATTGTGATATTTGAGTAGTGGGGATTTTAAAGATACTTTTCTTCTTAGCCTCCTCTGAGTGATAAAGACGATGTTTATTTACTCACTTATTTTTCTTACATGTGATTTTGGTTAATTTAATGGCTTTTAAAATTAGATACTATTTTGCTAAAGTGTACATGGTATATAAATTGAAAACAAATTCAAAAGTATCAAATCTTTTTCAGGAAGTGCAATTTGAATGTTCAGTTATTGAAGAGCTACTACTTCAACCCCCCAGGTTCTATTAAAAACAAACAACTAAACCTGTTCTTCTTTCCTAACAACTCTTAAAATTGCAACTGGCATGGCTGTGGATGAATGAATATTTAATATGAGTCTTTAACCCTCCTTTCCCATTTACTCTGGAAATGCCTTTAATTTGTCTTTTATGAGTATGTATTTTAAAAAGCATTAGTCAGCATACAAGAATTATTCACTCCCTTTTTAAAATCAGTGAATAAAAATTCTAATTATAGAAAAGAGGTGCGATGTTTATTCTGAAGTTTCAGTAACACACTAAGTTTTTTTAAATAAACAAGAAGAAACACTATCCTAGATAAATTAAAATAGGGCAGCTGTTGGGTAGGGTTTACATTGATATCCTTCTGCCTTTTGCTTTTGGTACAAAGGTATTTGGGTTTTTGTCTTCACATACTGTCTATTGTTAACAGAGTGAATTTTTGAAGTTAAAAATATTTTCAAATTGTCTCACCTTTAGAGTCGAATGCATTATTAAATTGAAAAACATAATATTCACTTTTGTGTTCAAATTGGTATGTCCAGGTAGTAATGAGAAAGGTATGTTCTGTAAAATGTCTCCTCCCCTAAAAAACAAAACACATAAACATTACATAAACTAAGTCCAAGAGAAAAAACAATTCTTAGGATTCAGTGTGTTTGAACAATGAAGCTCTTAATAAGTTTTAATTTCTTTTATTTTAAAAATCTTAACTATCTACTAAGATGGGACACTTCACTTTTACAGTTTTATATACTTTTTGAATTTAAAAGCAAATTTTAACATTGCAGGATTTTTGAATTGTAGAGAGATTTGAAAAATAAGCCTCCAAAATAAAAGACAGACAAGTGACAGGGCATGATGTCTTGCCTAAGTTTTTAGGGATATTACAAAAGTTTTCTTTTAAAAACTACAATAACATGCTTTTTCATCAAGTACAAAATAAGATAGGAAGAAAAAAATGAAGAAAACATCTCCCTCTCACTCTCTCTCCCACCAAAAGACCCCAAACAACAACAAAACAAAATAAAAAGACATCCAAATCCTAAACCCCATAAATGAAGCCCCTTACCATGTTGGGAAAGTTTCTGCGCAAACTGAACTGTTTCTGTGGGTCCTGCCAAGCTCCTGGCTGGTCAACTTTTTAAACGCGGCAGGCAATGGTTAGACTGAGGTGAGCAGCCTGGCAGCCTAGAGAAGGAGGCAGACTTTTAGAGCTCAGCTCCAGAGACCTACCACTTAGGGGGAAAGTTGGGAAAGCAACTGTTGAGAGTTAACCTCTCCTTTCCAAAGGAGGTTTGCAGAGGCAGGACAGTGAGAGCTGATACCACCAATTTTATTATTTTCTCTGGCATTCCTAACTTTTATGATTTCCCCCCTCCTTCCTTTACTATCTGTCTTTGTGCCTCCAGGGCCAGTGAAAGAGCAGGGCAGATTCTAGATTGCTTTCAGAGTTTCCCTTCTCTGATGATGGATTACCATGTCAATTTAAACAGCATAGGATTAATTTGTTTCAATGATTTCTCTTTAGGCTGAATGCCAGCCGTTTTTCTATCTTTCTCTTTGCTCTTCAGAACAACAACAACCAAAAAAAAAAAAAAAAAAAAAAAAAAAAACCCTTCTTTCCATATTCTAAGTTAAGACACAATAATAGAAATAGACAAGTTAGGTGTAATGTTGCAACACAGTTATAGGTCTGAGTGTTTTTTATCTCTCCCTAAGAGGCTGAAACATACAGTCAGTCACATTAAAATGAAATTGGACTCAACATTTATTCAATAAATACTTGTCTTGTAGATAATCCAGTGCCGAGTGCTTTTGACACATAAGAACTTAATTTGTCTTGGATAACAAGTTATTAATATGGCACATTTAAACTTGCCACCTACAATAAGGTTACTGAGCTCTACAACAAACTCAAACGATCATTGTGAAAAATAGTTTGTGTGAAGGAGGGAGACATTTTTTGAGAATGCTGATATTATTATATGTAAGTATATTCACATACAAACCAGTAACATATAGGAGCACACGTACATGTGTACACACTCTCCCCAACATATGTGTGTGTGTATACACACACACACACATATATATTCAGATCACATATGACAAAAAAGTTCAGTGAAGTTAAAAAAAAGTCCATCCATTATGCAGATATATCTAACCTTTCCTAAATAAGAATGTGTCAGAGAATTTTCTCTTTTGAAAGATTTCTAAAGTGCACAGGAAAAATGCTGTTGAAATCCAATTTTTTTGCAAGACCAAACCCATTATGAGGTTGAAAATGGCACAAAAAAAGCACTTAGGTGCAATCCAAAATCAAACAACCCCTCCCCATTTTTCACCTAGTCTGAACTTGCAGACAGCCAGAGCATGTTGCTGGTAGAATAAAGGCAATTTAAGTGAAATAATCTATTACTAAAGTGATTATTTTATTTCCTGCTCTAACAGGAGGTCCTCCAATGATGCAAAAGGACAGGAGATAGATTTCATCCTATGGACTAAATATATTGGGCAAACATATTTTGAATTATGGGCTTCTTTTTCACCACCCTCTTCAAATTGTCTCTCCTTTTCCAGCATTCCCTCACACTGAAATTTACATCATAGTTCAGAATAATAAAGTGCATTTTGAATATGAACACAAATGGATTCTAGAGCCTTCCCCTTTTCCTCAGCCTTCTCGATGCACAGGCGGGCTTTATTTGAACAGGTTCTACTTTCTAAGGACATGCATGACCAGAGGCCAACGACTGTCAGAACTGGAATCTATGCAATTTTAATTTGTAAAAAAAGTTGTTGGTTGCTAACCTTGGGGGAGATTGTGCATCTCTAAGAAACCAAATCTTTGAGTGCTCTCCCTAGAAAATGACGTTACACATGAGCAGAAAAATCCAGGCAAGAAAGGCTAATTGAATGAAGAGAGAGAATTAGGTTAAAAAATAGAGTACAATCTAGTATCACATTTTCACTAGTGTAACTTGAAATGAAGGTGTCTTCAAGTCGCCAGTGTTGCCAGAGTGTTTAGATGTTGGCCACAGATGGGAGCACCTATTGAAATATGTCTGAAGAAGATTAATAGGGCTTGTCACTGTTGGGAAAGCACTGCTTTGCTGTAAATTTCTACCAGCACAAGATGAATTACCGATGAATGCTCACTTATCAACCCCATCACTATCGTTCGACACTAAATCAAATTGAGAAGTTATCTGCAATCAGAAAATTTCTTTTTAAAATAGACATACACTTTTAGGCCCCAACTCTTTACTAATCCCATGTACAAAACAATTCTCTATCCCCTGATGCTTCTTTAGCTTAAACAAAATTATATCTCAATAATGAATATATTTTTAAGTTTATGCACAATAAGCAGCTGGTCAATAGCGAAGGTTGGCAATATTTTCGAGAGGGTATGAAGGCTTCTTGGAGGTCATCATTTAACATTTCATAAAATGTTTGTGTCTGTGTGTGTGTGTGTGTGTGTGTGTGTGTGTGTTTTAACTTTTAGGTCTTTCTCTCCCTTACTTGGAAGGCAAAGAAGAGAGTAAGTTTACTGTTGTAAACCCTGTGACCTAATAGTCCTCTAATGCTCTGGTAAGATCTAATTCTAAGAGAACTGCAAGTTTAAATAGAGAACAGTAGAACTGAATTCAATAGATGGCAGTGATACTTGGGGACATGCATTTATTCTTTTATGATTTAATGGTATTTTAGATATCTCTTTTTTAAGTTGATTTATTTGAGAAGCAAAGCAGGGGCATTATCTCGTTTTATTATTTATTAACCAACTCTGAGCATCCAGAGGCTTTCCAACCTAGGGATAATTACATTTTGATAAAACCATCAACACTTGTATTGTTATAGGA
Organism: Rhinopithecus roxellana; assembly: GCF_007565055.1. Classification (NCBI taxonomy): domain Eukaryota; kingdom Metazoa; phylum Chordata; class Mammalia; order Primates; family Cercopithecidae; genus Rhinopithecus; species Rhinopithecus roxellana. The sequence goes on from NC_044553.1 coordinate 23,110,650, forward strand.
CTCTACCTGTTTAAAAAATGTGGTCATATGCCTGATTCATTTGATTTTTACTGAAGTCCTGTACAAGAAGAGATTTTGAATTCCCATTTTATTGATGAGTAAACTGAGGTCATGGAGCCAATAGGAGCACAGATGGACTTTGAACCTATTTAACCTATTTCTCCTGGGTTCCTTTCAGGATTTTTTCACTCATCATTATGTAAATAAAGGAGAAGATGGCTGGGCGAGGTGGCTCACGCCTGTAATCCCAGTACTTTGGAAGGCCAAGGTGGGCAGATCATGAGGTCAGGAGATGGAGACCATCCTGGCTAACACGGTGAAACCCTGCCTTCACTAAAAATACAAAAAATTAGCCGGGTATGGTGGCAGACACCTGTAGTCCCAACCACTCACGAGGCTGAGGCAGGAGAATGGCATGAACCTGGGAGGTGGAGCTTGCCGTGAGCCAAGATCGCACCACTGCACTCCAGCCTGGGCGACAGAGCGAGACTCCATCTCAAAAAATAAAAATAAAAATAAAATTGTGATGATACTAATAACAGCTAACATTTACTATATGCCAGAACTATGGTCACCATTTATTTATGTAACTTTATTTAATCTCTATACAACTCTCTGTGGTAAATACTGCTATTATTTCTATTATCCAAGAGAAAAAAATGAAAACCAAGCAGAATGAGACTTACAGAGTTTAAGGACTTGCCTGAAATTCACATTGTTATTAAGGTGGAGGCATATTATTCAAATCCAGGAAGTCACAATTCAAAGCTACTGACCTATCCTATGTTCCTGTTTCCAATTACAAGAAGTCTTAAATTGTATTGAATGCTCACAAGAAACCCCACTTCTTTTCAGAATATAAAATTCCTTAGACTCTGCAGCAGTGTGTCATGGCAGAATAGGCACTGGTTTGGAAATAAGGAGACCTCGCTTAAATTCTAGCTTTACCAGTTAACTAAGTAGGTGACCTCAACCTTTATGGCCTTTACTTTCCTCATCTCTAAAATGAGTTGCTTGGGTCAAATGGATCTACGGACGTTGCACTTTGTACTTCTTTCACTTATGGTTCCCAAGAGGAAAAAAGAGGAACAGAGAAGCAACATCCATCTCTGCAGAGGTGAGTAGGGGCACGTGACACAGTGCACTGTGTGAGGGAATGGCTCCTGCTTCTTGGAGACTGTCTTGAGGACACTCAGCATTAGAGGAAGTCTCCTTTTTCTTTTTCTTGCCTCCAGAGAGTACTGAATACTTAAAACAACGATGGTTCTTTAGAAAACCATAGAATTCAAAACTTGCAAGAAAATCCTTACCTCCATTATTTTCCAAGTAAGAAAAAGAAAGAAAGAAAGAAAGAAAGAAAGAAAGAAAGAAAGAAAGAAAGAAAGAAAGAAAGAAAGAAAGAAAGAAAGAAAGAAAGAAAGAAAGAAAGAAAGAAAGAAAGAAAGAAAGAAAGAAAGAAAGAAAGAAAGAAAGAAAGAAAGAAAGAAAATTGAGGTCTGTAGAGGTTAGAGGACTTACTTAGGGTCATTGACCTGGTTGGTGATGCAGTTGAAACTGGACCGCTTTCTCTTGGCCCCCAAACCAGGAATCCTCACCCCATGAAAGCGTCTTCCTTACGCTATGCTCCTTGCTCAACAAAAAAGACACTTTAGATTATCTGATCATGTCCCTATCATAACCATTTCTCTATTTTATGATGTGATACTTTTATTGGGTTATTATTGGCTGTAATATAAAATTTTTCTAGGTCTCTCTCACAGTAGTTTTTCATAAAACCTATTAAACTCACCAGCTAAATAGTGGAGGCTACAATGAAGAATCACACAGTAATAAGAATATTCTGTCATCTCCATTAAGTCACAATAATACTCCAATCTGTATTTATCACAATGGTCCTCTGATGCCTCCATCACCCAAATTGTTAGATTTATATTCTCTAATGGTTCCCCAATGGGAAAAACCTGTATTTTTTATTTTTCTTTTCCTGTCCCAAATCACCCTTTCATATCCATTGCCTGTTTTGGAACCCCCGTCTGGGTTTAATCAGAAGTTGCAAGACAAAATGTGCATTATTAAGAAATATAAATATTTTCAGAAGCAATCAAAGGGATGAAAGATTGATTCAGCATGCAGATTGGACCTAATTCGAAGCAGCTTTGTTCTAATGAGGGCTACTGGGATACAAAGTCAGGAGCCGTTGTACCACCAGTTAGTTGGAAATTCCAATGCATTAGAATAACCTGTCAGGGTTGTTTTTTTTTTTTTGGTAGATAGGCTGAAAACATTTTTGCAAGCTATGTTCCCCAGTCTCTGGGCAAAACCACCTTCCTTGCCACCCTTAGGGACTTGTAATAGGTAATAGTCATCTTTGAGAAATTATGACTAATTCGTTCTTCGCTTTAGAGTTCAGATCAGCAAGTACCTCCCTTTTCCCAACTCAGAAGCTGGCTTAGCATTAACTTTCATAAGAACATTTTGGCCTCGAGGCATCTGTATTACAATTTCTTTCTTGGCATAATAAAAGGTATCACATTATCTACCTGGTCAATCTCTATTGGCTTTCAAAATAGAGACATGGAAAAACCTAATAAGCCTCATTAGGATATCTGCTTTAAAAACAAGGCTGCCTCATTTAGCACATTGCTGTGAAATGTCCCAGCAGAGCTGGGTGGTCATTGCTTGAATACAGGTATTGCTAATTTGGGATCTTTGTTAGTCTGGTAGCTCTGAAAAAAATGCCTAATGTGTAGGTGGAATTTTAATACACAAGGGATCAAACCCAGATCGTTGTATTTTGTTTTTGTTTTCTTTCTTTCCTTTAATCCCACTTCTTGTCCACATGGCCATGTGTGAGAGAAGGCTTGATTTTCTTGATATGGTTCATCCATCCACAGCTGGAATTCCAAAGACGACTGAAAATGTCTTTAAAATCAACACAACTCAGGGAGCCTGAGAGAACAAGTTTTCCTTTGTTGTAGGGTATAGTATTATTTGCTGTAGGTTTTTTGATATACATTCTAAATTAGGCCTGCAAAGGCATGCTTCATCTTTAATTCATCACTCTCAGCTGAAAGAGATTAGCAATGTCTAGCACGCACCCCTCGTATGGTGCTGACCTCATCAAGTATGGCCTGAAATTAATTAGCCTCATTCATTCAAAATGGAAAGGAATAATGGAGCCGCATTTTAGAGATGACCATCACAAATTGTATGCAGCATATTTAAAAGGCCCCTATTTTCAAACCATGTAGATTGAAATTCTTTCCAGGGCTTACAATATGCCAGAGTTATCAAGGATCCAGAGCAGAGCCTGGTCAGGTTTCGTGTATATATGTTTGTGTGTGTGTGTGTGTGTGTGTGTGTGTGTGTGTGCAGAGTCATATGTTCCATGAATGTTAGTGCCTGTGTATGGCTGAGTCCATAGCTGGCTTGTTCTCTAGGATGACACCCAGAATATCTGACCAACAAAAATCTGATGTTTCATACTGTTTTATATGATCCAGTAGTAGAATACGTTAAGTGAAATTTTTTGTTGCTATTAAGTGGAATATGCCAGCACAAACTTTGCTGCTATTTTTCAGATGCTATTCATGCTTTAATTTAGAAACAGAAAAGCCTCTTAAAGAAATGTTCAACTTTTCTATTTTGAGTTATTTTTAAAGTTTCTGTCTTTTCCCAGTCTCTACTGTTTGATCATATTTTAAAACGTGATTTAGGACTATGTTAGATTACAGAATCACTTAAATTTACCATCTTGCTAAGATTAGCTGATTTTTTCCTTTTGGGGATTGACTAAGAACAGCCAAATTTTTGAATATCAAAACTGCTTTCTTTTCTAGCCAAAAAAATCTTGACCGGGGTTCTTTTGGATTCTCAAAGATGTTGTAAAGTTTATTTTTATGAGCAGTAGTTTTGGGACTACAAATTCGAAGAAAAAATGACTTTTATGTTTCCAGGTTTTAATTTTTAAAATAGTACAAAATGTAGTTAACTTATGAAAAGATAGTAGCGGTGTTTGAAGGGACTTTTACATAGTATACATTTCTAAAGGAAAAAACTTTATCCCAGTATAACTTTGTTTAGTTAAATTAAAACGCAGGCATTTAGTGTAATGAAACTACAGAGCTTCTACTTAACTGTTGTAGTGAAGCAGGCAGTTTTAGGCAAAATAATGTTTCAGAGCTCTTTGATATACTAATCTCCGTATGTAAGTTATTTAAGATTATTTTGCATTATAATAAAACAGAAACTGGAAGCATGTTGCCCATGTCTCTGCAAACTTAGGATTTAGAAACTTCTCTAAGCTCACTTTTGCTTAAGCTCCTTATTCCAGAAGACCCCTGTGTCTAATGGGCATATATCATTTATATATACAAGATCATCAATCAGGAACTGTGAACCTATCATTTTGACATAAAATATCTGTCCTTAAATCTGCCAAACTTCTAGCATATAATTTTAGGAAATTAGCTAGCTTAAAGTCTGGGCTTCTGACTTCTGGGGGATGAAATGAAAAAATGAAGAAAGCTCAAATCATACAAATTTGATTTTAAAATCACAGTTTAACTGAGCCAGGGATAAAACTGATCTCCAAAATGCAGATTTTTAAAAGTGATGGAAACACAATTTTGTTAATTATTATCTGATCAGTTTGGAATTTCATGGCAAGTAAATGTCATAGTAGATAAAGAAGAATATTCTCCAAGAATAGTTTGACTCATTGAAGCACATTTTACCAATAATATGATACTTTCTCCATAATTATTTATCATTGAGACAAAGGAGCGTATGCATTCTGTAATATTGCAATTTGCTCACATACTGAACAGCATGTCTCAATTTTTATTTAATTTTTTTATCAACTGAGGTGAAAATGGCAGAAAAACTGTAAATATGAGGATTAAGCTGTATGAAATTTGAGTTCATTCAAATGACAAACTCAAAGTAAAACACAGATGAACTTACCAAATTTCATTTGGTATCCACCTGAAACTGTAAATCTTCTCTTGACATTTGAGAGTAGAAAGGAGGTTCACCTAAAATTCAAACCAGGTTTTCTTAAACCTAACCCAGACTTACTAACTTTGGGGTAAACTACGGTTGCATTTTGGGTTCATAATAAAAGTTTCATCCCACTTTAGCTGATGATAAATAGATGATGGGCTGCATGGAGTAAACTAGAAGATGTTTTTGGAATTGCTATTTTATCTTATTTCATAATGTTCTGAATCAGGGAAGAACAGTATATAAAGCACATTTTCAATGATGTACAGGGAAAGATGACCACATAAGACTGTCCGGAAGAGAAAATTAGCAGCATTTGGATGTAAAGTATACATAGGGTTTTCTAAAAAGCAGAATGAGGGTGAAATATTATTAACTCACATTCCTTGGGTGCTTACGATAATCAGGCACTGTTTTAAGCATTTTACATGTATTAACTCAGTTTGGCTTACCATAGATAGTACTAGGCAAATACTATCACTCCCATTTTGTAAAAATGAGAAAGACTACTAGGCATAGGGAAGTTACGCAACTGGTCCAAGGTTATACTGCTTGTAAAAGTGATTTGAGCCCCAGATGTCTGGTTCTGGAATCTCTGTACTTAAGTACAATGCCATACCTCCTCTCTAGAGAAAATGCTATCACAATGTTGTTTGAAAACAAATTGCTGCAGACTGTGAATGGGAGGCATGCTTTCCCATTTTTTAATGACTGAGGGCAGTAGTACATTTAATGGAAAAAGCCAAAGTAGACAAGCTCATTCTTGTCTAATCTTCTTATCCCAGAAGTAGGAAGGGAGTTGGTTTCCCAAATCTCCTGTAAGTCCTTGCTGAGCTTCCACTTGGAAAACTACATTACGTAGGATGCCTCAGTGCTGAAGAGATGGAGATAAACTGAGTGGAATTCAAAGAAAAAAATACAAAAATGACAGGGTGAGAGGGGAAGATAAAAAGAACTAGACAAGTAGAACGTTGGCCAAGTAATAGTTAATAGAGAACTCAACAGTGTTCTAGAAGTATTTAGAAGAAAAACAATGGCCTAAGAATGTCACTAGGGTGGCTGGAAAGAGGCAAAGAGGAAGGTCTAAAAGAAAAACAAATTAAGAGAACACTGTTAGATTTTGTCACTGTCTTGCAAGACCCACAGTAAAAGTTATATTTTCTTGGAATGCTGAAGTCCAAGTCAGAGATTTCGCAGGAAAAGAAAATTTTGTTCCTTTCTTTGTGTAGGTTGAAGCAGAAGGATAGGCTTAAAAAATATAGTTTAAAATGCTTTACATAATAATAATGTGTGGAATGTCCCCCTAAAAGTAATAACCTTTACATTTACTATCTCATTTAATCCTCATAATAAATTTACGAGGCATTTACTATTATCTCTGTTTTACAGATAGAGAAACAAAGGTTTGGGGGACCCAGGCTCAGACAGTTGGTATCCCTAGGAATCCTTCCCAAGCCTGGTCTCTTCCCAGAACACCACATTGCCTTCTCTCACATGATGTCCCCAGGATTTTGTTCAGGAGATGATGTCACAAAACAACTGATTTTAGGCCAAATTCATTACAGCGCATCACCCTCAAGGAATGTTTTGATAAGAGTACATTATGCTGGAATCAGACATAGCCCTGCTTCTGAAATCTGGCCAACATCTTCAAGAGGTGGCCGAGTCTGCTTAGCTCTTTCAGAAGCTGTGCATGTTAAGTAAACACACAGTGGTTGGCTTGAATGTGGGAGCTAAGGAGAGCTGGATGGACACGGGAAAATGGAGTGGAACTCTCGAAGTAGGCCCCAAGCCTCCTGCCTGCAGGCCCCCAAATGAAATCACTTAGCTGTTTATAGGAGTCTTAGTGCTGATGAAAAGACTGAATTACACTTCAAACTTTTCCCTGCCAATGGAGAAAAGTTCCAGATTCTTTAAAAAGTATGAAAACCATGGATCCGAAAAGTGGCAACAGCATTTGGGACCAATTATCCAGATTAAGAGGCAACAATGATCTGTTTACACTTTGTAGCCAAGAGCCCTTTGGCTCTGGTCCACAAACTGGAGATTGTAATTTACAGGAATTTCAGCCTAACATTGACTTCTCTTTTGACCTGTGTGTCTGAGAATAGAGGAAGGCATGTAGCAAAAGCCCTGTGTTACCTTCCCTAAAATGTTAATGGATGGGGAACTGAATATCATCTTCTAGGTAACACAGCACATAGATCCCCTGCCATGAAGGCATGGGTTTTGTCAACTCAGGAAGAGTCTAATTGACTGTGTCAGGATACAGCTTTTCAACTTGCCACTCCTCGAAAATGATATTTATAAAAGAAGTCAGAAAATAAAGGCTCCCTGCCATCTTGTGCTTAATTACCATAGCATTCTAATTTAACTCTAATTTTCAATACATTGTGGATTAGTCAGTCACAAATGGTAGAAAGTGAAGTTATTACCAGGAGAACTGTGTTGCTGAGAATGATCAGACATAAGATTGTGGCAAATACCGATATTACGGGCAAAAAGGAGATATTTGGAACATTTGGCCAAAACTCCAAAGTTGAAGTTGATAGAGATTTGAACCATTTGGGATGGAGATGCAGGTTTCTCCCTCTACAAAGGAAGGTCAGTCTCCATTTTGCATAACCCTGATAATTCCAGAAGTTTTTGAAAATATTGGTCTTTCTTTTAACATAATCCTGATGTTAAGGGCTTGACCTTGCCAGGAGGAAAATAACCAAGTGACAAGGAACAGAAATAAGAGATATCTATTCCTGAAGAGCAGGACTGCTCAGTGCAGCAGTATTGAAAAGACAAGTCATGATTTTACCTGTAGCTATAGCTATGCATATGTGTTCAAAGTTAAAAAAAATAATAATGAGGGCTGGGAGTGGTGGTTCACACCTCTAATCCTAATACTTTGGGAGGGAGAGGCGAGAGGATCACTTGAGCCCAGGAGTTGGAGATCACCCTGGGCAATATAGTGAGACCCTGTCTCTACATAAAATAAAATAAAATAAAATAAAATAAAATAAAATAAAATAAAATAAAATAAAATAAATTAGCCAGATGTGGTGGCTCATACTTATAGTCCCAGCTACTTCAGAGGCTGAGGTGGGAGGATGGCTTAAGCTGGGGAAGTCAAGACTATAATGAGTGGTGATCGCACCACTGCACTCCCGCCTGGGTGACAGATTGAGACCTTGTCTCAAAAGAAACGTAACCACACTGAATACCATCTTAGACCATCAAATTGGAAGTAAGCACAGGCAGAGACTGAGTTGTTCTTTTTCAAGCTCTGTTGGTTGGATAGCCATTTAGATAAAAAGACAACAGAGCTTGTGATTGTGGAGTATTGTGCAAGTCTTGGAGTTGGAAAGCACTTGTTATCCCATCATCCTGTGTGCACTTAATGCAGGGCCATCTTCTGAGGCAACTCCGATATGATGCCATTCCAGACCCTTCACAAGTCAACATATATTTCTGATAAAAACTGGTCAAAAAACAAACTTTATTCAACTTAGGATTTTTCAGATCCTGGTTTATCTCAACAATTTACCATTTTCTGCAGTGTCAGAGCTTCCTGACATTTACAATTAACTCACAAATTAACTTAGAAATGATAGTAAGCTCTCAGCTAAATGATCTAGTGGCCACTGGGGAGCAGACCAATTTTCTAGAATAAGGTTAGGACTAAGTTGCTCTGTAACGATGTTATGGTTGGTTGTGTAGAAGCAGTTATTCAAGTGTGAGCAGAAATCTAGGTGTGAGAGGGAGTCATTGTCTGCCTCTCACTCTGGCTGGTTACTCAGCACTTTGACATTCCTCCATCTGTAAAACAGATAATCTGCTTTTAAAATTTTTTGGAATTCAAGGCTCCATAATGGAATCAAGAAGTCATGGAATCCTAGCTTGGAAGGAAGTTTGGAGGGCGTTGGTCCATCTTCCCACTGAACCCAGAGTTCTGGAGATGGACAGATGATCAAACAGATGCAGATGGAGCGATTTTCAGGAGTTGCAGATTCAAGGAAGGTAACATAAACATGACAAGGTCTGAGTGAAGGCTGCCAGTTTGGCCAGGGCCACCTGGAGAGATGGAGGGGAAGGGTTCATGCTCTCCAAGACTGCTACCACTGGGAAACTTTGTTTTTAGAAAGCTTTGTTCCTTGCATGAAAGCAAAAATCGATGTATTGGAAATATCTTTCTCTTGTCTGATTTTATCTTGAGAAGGAATATAATAAAATCTCATCTCTTTACCATATGATAGACCTTCAAATCTTTGAAAACTTTCATGCCCCTCAATCTACTGCTTTTGTTTTAGTGGCTAAAGTTCCCAGTTCCCCATATGACCTAGACTCAAGAGATTTGCTTCCCTGAGTTGACCTTGGTTTGCCAGTCTCTTAAAAAGTGTCTGAAAACAAGTACATTACTCAGAAGTTACATGACCATCAGGGATAGTATCTGTCCACTGCACCGTGTGATTGGCTTTAAATGGAGCCTTTCATCAAGGAAGAGCCCCCATATCCTGGAGTCAAATCTTAATCATCTGGGGCTTGTACAAAGGATTTATTGCATTTAAAAACAGTCTCACACTTATCCCCATTAAATTTCACTGTGTTTTGGCTTTTTGGTAGCTTTTAGAATCTGTCTCTTTTATATTTTGTTCCTTTACAAATGTACTAGGAATTTTTTTTTCTTTTTTACAGTTTTGCCCAGTCATTGAACGAAATATTGCAGATGCCAGGGCTTCTGGAGTTTCTGGGGTCTTCGGTGTCACTAGTGATTATGTTGAAAATAGTTGCATGTGTATTTCTTCAGTTAACTCATAAGTAGTGATTAATGGCAGGGTCTCTGGAATGAGATTTGCCAGGGTTTAAGTACTGGGTCTGCCCAATATACCAGGTGTGTGGCCTTGGGTGTATTAACTTATCTGTGCCTCAATTACCTCATCTCTAAAATGGGGATAATAATGTAACTATCACATATGGTTGTTTTGATGATTAAATGAGTTAAAATATATAAAGCACTTAGACTAGTGCCTGGCACATAGCATGCACTATTTATTAATGAAGATAAAATAAATAGAAACAAGAGTCCTAAAGATAGGGTAGTTGCTTGTTTATATCTGTAGCTCCAGAGACTGATGCTGTGCCTGGAATACATTTGGCGCTAATATATTGAGAATACGATGAATGGGTTTCCATAGTGTTATAGACACTGCATGTAAGCAGATACTACAATCAGTGCTATGGCTCCTAATGTTAACAGATTTTCAACATGATTATAAAAAAGAGGTCCTGACCATGGAAAGAGAAGTTGTGTACATTCAACCTCAGACCATCTCCATGGTGGTCATTTTGCCACTAATCTTTCTGTGAATTATAATAGCATCAGTGTCTTTATTGATCTAGTCTATCATGCCTCTTTTATCATGGAAGACTAGGAAAGACACATACTTAAGTCTACCCTCAGCTCAGAAAAGAAGAATGCATTCTGCTTAATTTGTGCTTGCACCAGTCTGCGAGGGGGTGCTTAACCAAGGAATGCTAGTGTTTCCTAATCAGATCTTCAGCTTGTTTCAACTTTTGTAGATTCCTAGGCCTGAGGCAGATTCGTTTAAAAATGTATGATTAAAAAATAAATGTTTTAGGCATCGTGCATGATGTGAAAGTTGCTGCATCCTCCTACCTTTCTATTCACATCACAAGTGAAGCTTTGCCATCAGGATAGGTCTTGATTTTCAGGTGCATAGCCATGTAACCTTCCCCTGGGTTCAGCTTCAGTATGTTAAAGCCAGTTCTCATCAGGTTGGAAATTTAAATCTTCCAGAGATATCTTTTACACTGTAATTCCCTTTGATCTTCTGTCCATGTTAATTTAAACACAGTCGGTATTTTCCTCCTTCTATATTAATACAGTCAAGCTCAAAGAATAAAATTCACCAGTGTTTTCTCCTTTGAATGTGTTCAATAGGTAACCCCGAAGCAATTACCTACTGCAAGAGGTGGGAGGAGCCATTCTGTAGGAGTAGGGGCCACGGGTAATATGATATGTGGTTGTTGTGCGTGTAACGTGCTAATACTTTTGACAGCAACCATCCTAAAGGGGTGTAGCAAGTCATTTGAAATTTGTACACAGACTGCCCTATCCATTACGCATGGCCCATATCATACCCATAATCTCCCAAGGCAGATATGCTATTACACTCAGCGGGCCAAGGTCTGCTGGTGCTTATATACACATAACTCCCACTGACTCTGTGCCACCGAGACACTTCAATGGGGGTTGTCAGCGGCATAAATTTATCCCGGTACAGTCACAACCACAGCGGGCGCAGCTGAACAGAGAGACCTGGCTGTGTGTTAAAAAGGCTGAGGCAGAACAAAAAAGCTGCCGGTTTTCATAAGAAATCTTATCCCTCGAGCATTGAGAACTGTAGCCCGATACTCACCACACTCTTTTTCCTTGTCCCACAACCTGCGGATCCCAGCCTGGGACTTGGAAGCAGCTAAAACAGAGTGGGCATTAAAAAAAAAAAAAAAAAAGTGTGCTACAGGGCATAAAACTGTGCTTTGCATCCAACCTTATTATGTGTGGGAGAAGAATTCCCCATAGATGATCTTCAGAACATTTATTTATCAAAATTTAAAGGAGCTTCTTGGAACCAATGGCCTTTAAATATAGAAAATTAAAAATACGTAAAACAAAGGCACAAAGATGCTAACCTTCTGAAAGTCACTAGTACATCCAAGTTGAATCACATTTGTTATGGGTGTTATAATGTATCCCATATATATTGTCATGCTAATATGATGATAGCTATATTAAACCTTTCACAGTGATTTCCAGCATGTTATCTCATGTGATTATTTGCAAGGTCTTTTTTGGCCCCTCAGATATCCCCAAATCATATCTTCTAAGTGATCAGCTTAGAAGCTCTGGTTGCAGCAAACACCAGGATTTAATCCTTTCTCCTTGGAGTCATGGCCCTCACAGCTGTAAACATGAAGCCTGCTCCTAATCATCAGAAGTGCCATCGTTTGGCAAGCAAAGCCTGGGTTTGAATCCCGGCTTCGTGCCATGCTGTGTGTATCTTGGGTGTGTTGCTGTTAAGCCCCATTTTTCTCATCTATATCCTAGGTTAAGACGGTAACTTCACAGTGATGCTGTGAGGACAACATCAGAAAGCACTTAGTGCAACATACATGCACCAATGAGTGAAGGCCTGCAACTGTCACAGTGTGTGCTACTTAGTAGGCACTCAATAAAAGCTTCTTTCCTCTTTTTCATCTTTTCTTCCCCACCATATACTAACAATGCTTATGCAAGCCTATGAATATTGAGAAAATACCTTTTAAAAAAAGTAAATATTATTCCATGAATAACAAATGACTATGCATTAAACAGAACACATTTAAAGCTATACTCACCCTTTGATTATTGGTATAGAACAGGTAAGAATGATCTAATCGAAAGAAAAACAGAAAAATAAAGAGTAAACAAAGAACCAAATTAGACATTCAGTCAAGTATGATTAGTGTCTATTTCCGGTGGAGATTTTAGCTGAGTTTAGGATCCTGCCTCTCTGGCTATTAAGGTACAGTGGTTAAGGGTGACCGTTAAGAAGTTGAATGCCTAATTCATTCAGAGTTCCCATAGATTTTCTTTCTCAATTTGGGAAAGACCAAAAATCAGGTGCAATTCTGTTAATGCTATAAAACTAGTATGTTTAATGATAACGAACTTAGAAAAAGGAAACTATCTTTTTCCTTAATAAATTTAGCTTTCTTTTCATTTCTCCATTTTAAAAAAGTAGTTCACAATATGAGGACCCTAGTTTGAAGTCAAATTAATCATGTGTTAAAACATGACATCACTCATTCCACTCATTCTGAGAACAGTGGTCTAGGTCATGTTAAAAACGAACAATGTGTCCTTGAATATGAAAAAATGCAATAGGTTAATTTGCAAAGTATAAATAATTCAATACAAAATTATGCATTTCTCTTTATATATTTTCCTATATAAAAATATTGCCTCCTCATGGTTAAGTAAACTCCCATTGTCACGTGTAACTCCCTTAGAGCTCAGATAGGAGATGCAATATTGTGTTTTTTAGAAGAAAGTAACTGAAATTTAGTAAATTGAAAAGAGCACATGCATTTATGTGTGTGTGTGTGTGTGTGTGTGTGTGTGTGTGTGTGTTGGTGGGGAGTTGATATTTTTCAGTTTAGAAAACAACCTCCAGTTTGAAGTTGCACTTAGAAAATGTTAGAAAGTAAAAAAAAAAAAAAAAAATTGAACAGGATTTGGACAATATTCGGGGACTTTGGAGAGTGTGTGTCTAAGAATTTGGTAGTGATGATGGCAATGTAGCCACTTCAATTTGTGTAATACAATCAGCAAGAATAAAACAAGGCTTATCTAAGTATAAGTTGAGGTGGTCAAACTCTAAATAGAACATAAAATTGATATACATATATCCAAATATACATGATAAACTTGTTAAATTCTTTTTGTCTTATTAAAGATAATAAGAAATACCAAAATTCAAATATGCCTTCTGCCTTCAAACGTCACTTCTTTTTATGTAGGGTTGATGATACTGGCCTCTCAAGTTCTGGGTAGTTTTGTGGTCAGTGAATCTTGTCAAACAGGAATTTGTTTTAAAAACAAGGTGTTCTCCCTCCTCATCCACATTTTGCCTCGATTTTAGTGATCCTTTCACCTTCCCATGCCTGTCAGATCATAGCATCATATCAGCCTGCATCAAATTGATTTAGGACAGTAAGCATTTCGTCCGGAATGAAATTCCCCATGAAAATGTAACAGCACCACCCAACATCAAAAAAATGTCATGGGAAAAGTGCCAGAAGTTGAGCTAAAATGAAGGCTGAATGCTTTATATCAGGGAGAAGGGGAAAAGGGTCAGACAGAAAGAGAAGCGAAAGGAAAAGCAGGGCAGGAGGAGAGGCACGAAGGAGAGGAGGGACCTAAATTAGAACAAGAGGCGATGTTTATTAATAACCTTACTGACCCACAGGCCCCTGACACAAAATACATTAAGTATTCTTGGGACACTCTGGTCTGTCACTCACAGGAGGAGCAAATAAAATGGTATTGGAAGCTGCAAACTTTCTGAGAACAGATAAAAAAGAAAAGAAAAAGCCAGTACAAGATGAAGGCATAGACTCACAAGCTCAAGAGGCCTCATGGTCCGGGTTCACTTTCTCCTGCAGCATCTTCTTCAGGCAGTCCACCTGACGCCTGCACATTTCTGGCAAAGTAGGACTGAAACAAACACAAGAAAATATTGAATTTTAGTTGCAAAGAGGTACAGTGGTTAAGAGTGACCATTCATGGCCATTGTAAGACAATTGGAAATTAGAGGAAAGCATGAAGAAGTAAATAAAAATTGCCTCTGATCTCACCACTTAAATATAATAATTGTGAACACTTTGATAGACATTTTCTAATCTTTTTCCTCTATTTTTTTGCGCATACGTATTTGTGTGTTTGGAAACTGCAGTGCAGACCCTGCTGTAGTGTACTATTTTGCAGGCTGCTTTTCCCATTTGATAAGTCATAGTAAATATTTGTTCATTTTGCTAAAACTATTCCATAACATAATTTCTTTCTTTCTTCTTCTTCTTTCCCGGGTTCTTTTTCTTCTTTGGGCTGCGCGGCTTTCTTTCTTTTATTTGCTTTTTTTCTTCTTTTCGTTCCGGGATCTTTTTTCTTTTTCTGTAGCTTTTCGGGCTCTTTTGTCTTTTTTTCTTTTTTTCTTCATTCCTTCCTTCCTTCCTTCCTTCCTTCCTTCCTTCCTTCCCTCCCTCCCTCCCTCCCTTCCTTCCTTCCTTCCTTCCTTCCTTCCTTCCTTCTTTCTCTTTCTTTCTTTCTTTCTTTCTTTCTTTCTTTCTTTCTTTCTTTCTTTCTTTCTTTCTTTCTTTCTTTCTTTCTTTCTTTCTTTCTTTCTTTCTTTCTTTCTTTCTTCTTTCCTTCTTTCCTTCTCCTTGAGACAGGGTCTCACTCTGTCACCCAGGCTGGAGTGCTGTGGTGTGATCTGGGCTCACTACAGTCTCGACCTCCCAGGCTCAAGCGATCTTCCCACTTCAGCTCCCCCAAGTAGCTGGGACTACAGGCCTGCGCCACTACACCAAGCTAATTTTGTTTGTTTGTTTGTTTTGTAGAGATGGGGTTTTGCCATATTGTCTGGGCTGGCCTCGAACTCCTGAGCTCAAGAGATCCACCCACCTCAGCTTCCCAAAGTGCTAGATTTACAGGTGTGAGCCACTGTGCCCAGCCTCCAAAACATGATTTCAGTGCCAGCATTGCATTTCCTTATCTATAGAGGCTCTAATTCATTCATTCCTCTAACCTCTAGTCAGACATTGATACCATTTGTAACTTGTTGCCTTTATAAAATCTTCCTGTGTATCTTCATTTCCTCTGGATAAATTATTGTATGTGAAAATCATGGGTCAAAGCCTTCTTTCTGTTTTGTTATTTTACTTTTGGCTACATTTTGTAGAGTTGCCCTCCAAAATTGCCGATTTATATTCTCACTCAGGGTGCATATGAACAAATACAGATTTCAGGAACCATCATTAACTCTTCCCCCCAAAAGATAAGAAACATAGCATCCCATTGTGTTTTGTATTATGTTGATTATTTGTGATGCTAACTTTCTTTACATTTCTTGACTCTTTGTCTTGTTTTGTGTGTAGGTGATTTTGCATGCTTTTTAAAATATTTGTTTATTTAACATTTGCCCTGTAGTTCCAAGGAGATTTTCATTAATTTTCTATTAAATTATAAAAGTTCTTTACATATTAAGTTTATTAACTCTCTCACTATCATATATTGCAAACATTTTCTCCATTTTGTCATTTGGTTTTTAATTGTTAATGGATATGTTGATGAATTTAAGTACATAAATATTTTCCTTTATTCTTCCTTCTGCTTTATGTTTTAAAAGGCTTTGCCCATCCTGGAGTAAAATCAGTATTAACCAATATTTTCTACTAGTGCTTTTGTGGCTCCTTTTATTTATAGAAACATTTAAATCTCTTATTTATCTGGAATTTTTTTTTGGTCATTGTGATAAGAATCTATTTAATAGAGTTTATTTTCCTTATTGATTCAAATGTATGCTCTTGGGCCTGTTTATGTGTTTTCATGCTTATTTTATTATCTTTTTGTCTCCATCATTTTTGCCAAAATTCTCCCTTTTTATTATTGTAATTCAAGAATATGTTTTTATGTCTCGTAAAGTAAGCTCTCCCTCTTTAAGCCTGGTATTCTGGATGATGCTTTCTTTTAGTTATTCTATAAGAATGCATCAAGTTCCAAATTTAAATGTTAGAAAATACAATTTAAGTCAAGCACGGTGGCTTACACCTATAATCCCAGCTCTTTGGAAGGCTGAGGTGGGAGGATCACTTGAGACTAGGAGTTTAAATGAACCATGATACAGTCACTGCACTTCAACCTGGGCAACAGAGAAAGATTCTGATTTAAAAAAAAAAAAAAACAAAAAAGAGAGAGCAAGAGTACAATTTATAGATTAATGTGTGTGGATTAGAGGTCTTTTTAAAACTGGGTTTTCTCATGTGGAAATAAACCATGCCTTCTCATCAATCTTTTCATATGAACTTCTGTAAAGTTGTAGTTCCATCAGGTAGTTTCTCAATACAATCTCACATTTATTCAGTGCTGTTGTGCATGCAGTTTCCCTATTCAATTTCATGACTTCACTGAGCAACATTATTTTTTAAGCATTTTAAGCATTTTTATTTCATATTTGCCACTTTACTGGTTTCTTATTCAAATAATTTGTCAATTTGATTCTCTTGAATCATCTAGGTAGATAACATTATTATCTGCAAATAATGATCATTCTGTTCCTTTCCCAAAATTATGTAATTTCTTTATTTTTCCTGTCTTATTGCAAAGGATTACAACTTCCAAATTATTTAAAAAGATTCTTCATTAGGAAGGCTTTTAATATTTCACTGCTAGGAATACACTGTATTTTTGATAAGCTCTTGCCCATAGATGTGTTTTTGATTTCAACTTTCAGTCTCCATTCCTGAACCTTCTGTACCCTAGTCCCAATGTATGGGTCCCAGTCCTCCCTGCTCAGTGCTGAATAAGTCTTACCCTTTTTGTATACAAGAATGTTCTATCTCTATACACACAGCCTCATTACTTATCTACTGATGGCTTCTTTTTGAGTCATAACACCCATGGTTCACTGTAGGAGAACTCTCCTTCAATTCTTGGACCAAAACAATAAAAATTGGAATCACCCTTGATTTATTTAGCAAATCATAAGAAACTACCTCGCTATTTTCTGCCACCTTAAAAGTTAGTGTCTTGCATAAAAGACATTTTATTTTTCCATTTTAGGAAATGCTAAAGTTTTTTCTCACATAGAAATGGTTATTTCATTTGAATTATGCTGGCTTTCTGCCAGAGAAAAGTAAAAATAACCTGGATTTTGTATGTGCCATGCAAAAAGAATTGGTTCCATGGGTTAGACTGGTTAGAACAATATGTGAAAATAGACTGAGGGGAAAAACAGCAATGTTTAGCAAGAGTGTTTGGTTACACGTGGAGAGGTGGAATGGTGAACCTCTCCAAGTAGAGGTGGCCTTTGGGATGAGCCACGGCTTAAAAACCATGAGACCTCAAACACATCTGTATATCACCTTGAGTTTCCATTTTCTCAACTCTAAATTGAGCATCTTTCCCCTGCAAGGATGATGTAAGAATCAGAGACAACTTCTGGAAAGCATCTAGTTGGACACTTGGCACCTAAGCAGGCACTTAAAAGAGAAGCTGTTAGGTTCTGGCCAGGTTTGAAGGCAGGAACATGGGCCGTGTTTTAGATAACAAATGAAGACTTTAGTATGAATTTCTACATAGAACTGACCCCAAACATGCTCAAGAAGTTTAGGATTTAGTCAACAGGCATTACTGTACTTGGGGTGCCATTAAAGGGTTCCCCAGCCTCTGCCCAAGGTAGTAGACACCCTGTCTTCTCTTTTCTCCTCTGTCACGGTTGGCCTTTGCATTGACTGCTGACTTTATTGGATCCTACTTCCTGTCCCACCCTGATGGAGCATGAACTGTGAATGGTTAGATTCTGTCTTCCTCTGAGGGAGACCAGGAAGGGCTCCTAATTTTGGTAAAACAGTAAATTTAGTCATTATAGCCATGTGCCTGGCATTTAAGAACCTCCTTGTCAGCACCCCTTAATTTTTCCAATTTGTTAGCCTGGAAAGCACTCCTATTAGTATCAAACTTAAGTCTTACTGAGGTGAACTAAGAATTTACCCCTATCATTCCCCAAATGAAGATAGAGATCTGTATTTTTTTAAAACATAATGGCAGGTATCTGTGTTATCGTTTAAAATCAATTATCCTTTATTCCATGCTTTTTGTTTTTTCTATTGTTTATCTGTCCTGCTTTCCCAGAGGGGCAGAATTAAGGCCCCCATTTGGTTTTTATTATCATAATCAGTTAATAGCTGTTCTATAATGCTTTACTTATTGTGTTAATTTTCTGTAGTTATGTCCAGAGGCCGCTTATTGGAAGATCACATTTTTTTAAAAAAATAGAAGATCTAACTCCTTCCTTAATGGGTCCAGTTTCCATCTATAGTTTCAGCTGAAATTATCCAACACGATTGAATTGCAAGATCATTGAAAAAATATATAAACTGTAGCTTGTATTTTCAGTATATCTGTTTTGAGTCCAAACATTACATTAGTATGAGGACACTCCAAACACTCATCATAGTATTTCTGTTGACCACAGCTTATGATACCACTTCCTCGGATCAGCCCTGAATCTTTCAGAGGTATGAGTGTGTGCTATTGCTGGGCACACTGCTAATCATTTAGTTCCATCGCATAGGTGCCTAAACTCTGGGTCCCAGGGACCATCGTCCTATTGCTGTTGGTGATTTTAATGTGAATGTATCTTATGTAGATGTTGGCAGTTAAAGAACTAGTTCTCAAGTTAAAATGGAGCTTCAAAGCAGACCATAGAGAGAAACAAACTTATCTGAAAAATGACAAAGGACATTTATATAATAAATGTGATAGAATGGGCCCCATGATAGATGCATTCTGAATTAGATGAATGTACTGAAGTGAAAAGAGTTTCACTGGGTGGTCAGCACTGTGGGTTCTAGGCCTACCTCTAACATGAACTCACTCTTAAGACCTCTGGGGGCCTCAGTGTTCTCTTTTGTAAAATGAGGAGGAGTTGAGATGAAAGTTCTGTTTCCTCTCCACATTCACACTCTGTGTGATGTTTAGCCAAGAATGATTCTGTTAAGCAGTTCAGTGAGGAAGAGTCATTAGCAGGTCAGGATTGGATCAGAATTAGAATGTTCCTGGTTCATTATTGAGTCTCTGAAGATGGGCATGGCACTTGGCATAAAACAAGGGCCCATTCGTATTTTTATAATAAGTTAGTGTTGATTGTAAGGCCTACATAAAACTCCAATTTGAGAACTGTTATTCCTTTGATGGCAGAGAGAGGAGGTGGAGAGAGGGCTAGACCACGTAGTCACAGGAACTGGCTGTGTGACTCTGGGCAGGTCACTTCATTTCTCCCATTCTTTTCTCCTTTACTTGTCACATAAAGGGTTTGGAGGAGAATTGTCAAAGTAGCTTCTTCTTCTTTTTTTTTTTTTTTTTTTTTTTTTTTTTTTTTTTTTTTTTGAGATGGAGCCGCACTCTGTCACCCAGGCTGGAGTGCAGTGGTGCCCTCTGGGCTCACCGCAACCCCTGCCTCCCGGGTTCAAGCCTCAGCCTCCCGAGTAACTGGGATTACGGGCGTCCGCCACCACACCCGGTTAATTTTTGTATTTTTAGTAGAGACGGGGTTTCACCATCTTGGCCAGGCTGGTCTTGAACTCCTGACCTCGTGATCCACCCGCCTTGGCCTCCTAAAGTGCTGGGATTACAAGCAAGAGCCACTGTGCTCAGCCTCAAAGTAGCTTCTAATTAAGAAAGTCAATGACCTTAGGAGAATGGTCATCCCTGTAAAGCAAATAAAAAGGTTCCGATGCTTTACAATATCCAGTGTCCAGAGCAGGTAGAGCACATTACCTGTGATTTAATGCTCGCTGGGAAGAACTTCATGGGGATGGGCTGAGAAGAAGAGGAAGGAAAGGGGAACTGTACACTCAAGTTTGGCTGGGACTTTCATGCAACGAAGGAAATGAGGTCTCCTGTAATTGCCTCTTATTAAGGTAGAGAATGTATCAAATGCTGTGTTTAAATCAATTCAATGCCGATTCTTAGCACAGTGCACCACCTGTTTTGGCTGTTTCCATATCCTGCCCGCAGTGGTGATGTGTGAGAGCTTTTCCTTCAGGCAATGCCATCAGAGAAGGAAATGAATGGCAACAACATATTGAAAGGAAGAGAGAAAAAGTTTATATACATTTCAATGGAGGCACGTTTAAGGCATTTAAAAAGGGAGTCTGAGAAATAATGACAAAGTTTAAACAGAATCTTAACTTTGATCTGATTTTCTTCTGTAAAGCAATTTGGCACATAATTTTTCAAGTGCTAAACCACAAATTCTAATAGCTGAACCTCAATGCCTTCATTTGCATCTTGGGACTTCTATTCCCCCCCAAAAAGTTTAAGAAATTATTAAGGTGATTTTCCAGAGAGATTAAAGCATAAAGCATTTGCTGGTCAGTTCTCATAAAAACTACAGCAGCATAGAATAGCTGAGATTAAAAGCTAGATTTAAATCATGCGAGGGCTCAGTTAGTATCAGCGCCTAATTAAGAAATCTGTAAAGCTGATTTGATGGAGAAAAATTCTATCAAGGTGTGATTGGAATTTTCCCTTCCAATTGCTGTTGGGGATTTTAAGAGGAATATATCCTACATGGACTTTGGTATTCACAGGACTAGCTCTGAAATTAAAATGATGCTTTAAAGCAGAGCATAGGGACAAACTAATTTACCTAAAGGGTAACAAAGGAGGTTCTTAACTAAAAATAAACGTGATGAATTGGGACTCAATGTTAGACTGAATTTCTCCTTAGTTTTTTAACCCAAAATCTTTCATAGTTCATATATGTAAATGATAGACTGTCATCCCCTTAAAGGCTAATGGATATTATTCTTTTTTTGTGTTCCCAGTACTCCACTCATGGTTCTTACCACATAATAGATTCCCACTAAATGTTTGCACAATAGATGAACTGAAATACTTTGATAATTTTTAAAAAGGTTCTTGCAGAGCATGGTGCTGTTTTGGGCCTATCTTCTGTTCAATAACTTGATTGATTGGCCAGTTGTACACCAACTAGTGAGCATTGTGCAGGCAGCCTGCAGGCTGAATTGGGCCAGTGTTTATCCACGCTTTAAAATCAAGAACCTTCAACTTTGCATAACAATATGAATTTCTAATTTCTGAAGTTGTGGCACTGTTTAGTCAACAGCCGTGCATAGTGACTATTAGGAATAGCAGCCCCCATTAGGAAGGGCTCCTTCACAAGTTGCCATTATTAATAAATGTGATAGATTGCCCCTGGCACTGCGCCCCCACCCCGCCCCACCATGTTAGGTTGCATTCTGAATTGGATTTAGATGGATACACTGAATTCTGTGGCGTATGACTCCAGGCTGACTTCACATTTTTTTCTTTTTCTCTTTTTTTTTGAGACAGTGTCTCACTCTGTCGCTCAGGCTAGGGTGCAGTGGTGAGATCATAGTTCACTGTGGATTCTATCTCCTGAGGCTCAAGCAATCCTTCCATCTCAGCCTCCCGTATAACTGGGACTAGCACCACCATCCTCATCTACTTTTTGTATTTGTTGTAGAGACAGGGTTTTGCCATGTCTCTACATGCAGGGGCATGAACTCACTGCAATCTCCACCTCTTTCTTGGGTTCAAGCAATTTTCATGCCTCAACCTCCCGAGTAGCTGGTATTACAGGTGCCCACCACCACATCTGCCTAACTTTTGTATTTTTAGTAGAGACAGGGTTTCACTGTGTTGGCCCGGCTTGTTTCGAACTCTAGACCTCAAGTGATCTACCTGTCTTGGCCTCCCAAAGTGCTGGGATTACAGGCGCCAGCCACCACGTGAGCCTAGTATGCCTTTCTATGGCTGTTGGCTTTGAACAAGTTAAAGATCTAAGTGTGAGCTTAATTGTTTTCTCCAGCTTCACAAAAAGAGAAGACTCTAAGTGCTAGGCTTGGAGTGAATCTGTAGTGTGCACATTTCTACAACCTCAGTGTGGCACCAGTGGGAATTGAGCCGAATCCAAGCACTAAATAACCCTAATGATACCAAGTAGGAGCTCATCAGGGAGCTGTTGAAGAGTTTATCAGAGCATATTAAAATACAATACATTCACATAATCAAAAAAGGTACATCAGTCCATCTGTCTATATATTCCTTTCTGATATTAAATTTGTCCAGGGACTTTTCAAAATTGTATCACCTATCCCTACCCCTTCCTTTGTGAATAAAAATGTGGCAAGAATGGAGAGCAAATCAGAATAATGCACGTTGGCGAAAGTCCTATAATTGAAATCATTATTGTTTAAGACACCATTGCTTTAATCAGCCTATCATAAATCAATGCTTTTCACAAGTAAAGGTTTAAAATAAAATGCTGTTAAACAAATTGGGCCTCTTAAAAGGCATGATGCAATTGGGAAGCTACTGAAAATGGATAAAAAAGTGCTTTCTGAATGGATTCACTGGTTCCAGCATTTTGTCTTCCACTTAATTTAAAAAAATATATTACCTGGTCCTTTCTTAGAAATTACATATTGGAGGTCTATAATGGCCAAGCCTTTAACCCATTAAAAAAATTCACTCCCAGGAACAGTTAATATTTGACGTTTAATTGCTTTTTCTTGTTGGAGAGGAAAATGGTTTTTTTCTTCTTTTCTTGATTGACTTTTCAAAAATCACCTTGTGAGCTATAAAATGGAGGTGATTTTCAAAAACTGAAGTACACATCTGTGTGTATGCACGCATGTATATGTTCATGTGTAAATAAAATCTCCCATGTACCAGAAGCTGGTGCTTCCCTCACAATAACTCTGCAAGGCAGGTGTGACTATCTTCATGTACTGGATTAGGCGGCAGAGGTCTAGAGAGGTTAAATGATTGCCTCAGGTCACTCAGGTAGTAAGTGGAGCAGTGGGTGGCTTGACCACAGAGCCAAGGAAAAAGGTCATGCCAGTGGTCCCATCTTGGAGTACAAATCCTCTCAACCTCTTTAGCCAGCACCAGATTCAGGAATATAGCTGATAATCCACACCACCAGCAAATGTCAAAAGAGCCCAACTCTAATCTTTTCTAAGCATTTTAATGTGAGTCCTTCATGGTAACTAAGGTAAGAGAAGCTGTTGAATCAGCCCTATAAATTACGTCCACCTGGAAGAGAGTTCTCATCTGGGGATTTGTGTGAATAAGCAGGGAGGCTTTGGGAGGCTGAGGTGGGTGGATCACGAGGTCAAGAGATCGAGACCATCCTGGCCAACATGGTAAAACTCCATCTCTACTTAAAATACAAAAAGTTAGCCGGGCTTGGTGGTGGAGCATGCCTGTAGTCCCAGCTACTTGGGAGGCTGAGGCAGGAGAATTGCCTGAACCCAAGAGGCGGAGGTTGCAGTGAGCCGAGATGATGCCACTGAACTCCAGCCTGGGCAACAGAGGGAGACTCCGTCTCAAAAAACAAAACAAAACAAAAAAACAGGGAGGTCACAGTTTTCTTATTGGAACAGTAATCATACAGACATGAAATGAATTTTGGGCCTCCTCAGGAACTGTTTTAAAAGAAAGAGGGGACCTGCCAGATGTTGGTGTGGAGAAGGTGAGGAAAAGCCTCCATTTGGCTGCCTAGAATTAGAATATTTCCAAGTCAACACTGTCAATCTCCCCACTTTGACATGCAGTAAATCCAGTACCCACAACTAAAGTGTTTTCTTGCTTTCTTTTTATCCTTTTTTTTTCTTTTTTTTTTTTTGAGACAGGGTCTTGCTCTGTTGTCCAGACTGGAGTGCAGTGGCATGATCTCGGCTCACCACAACCTCCA
The DNA here is from genome assembly GCF_007565055.1 of Rhinopithecus roxellana. Lineage (NCBI taxonomy): Eukaryota > Metazoa > Chordata > Mammalia > Primates > Cercopithecidae > Rhinopithecus > Rhinopithecus roxellana. The sequence goes on from NC_044553.1 coordinate 23,134,733, forward strand.
CCTTCCCATTTAAAGTAATTCTCCTGCCTTATCCTCCCAGGTAGCTGGGATTACAGGCACCTACCACCACGCCCAGCTAATTTTTTGTATTTTTAGTAGAGATGGGATTTCACCATGTTGGCCAGGCTGATCTTGAACTCCGGGTCAGGAGTGATCTGCTTGCCTTGGCCTCCCAAAGTGCTGGGATTACAGGCGTGAGCCACCGTGCCTGGTCTTTTTCTTTCTTTTCTTTTCTTCTTTCTCTTCCCACAAAACCAGGTATTATTTAAGTTTCTTGAAAAGCTGCACAAACCAACTGTTCCTCTCAGATTATCCCTTTCAGAGCTCAGGTGATAAGCCTCCTTGGGTTACACCTCCCATGACTTGTGGTCAGATGTAGGCTGTTTCATTCTGCATTATCCTACCTTACAAGAAAATATTTGTATATTGGCCTCACCAGGTCCCAGTTCCTCTGGGAATCGTCTTGTATGCAACATCTTCACAAGGGTGGCAGGCAGTTGAATCTCTGGCCTTCGTGGGACCACTGGACATCTGGCAGAGAACCAGGAAACCATGGATCCCTTCTGTGAGTCCACTCAGCCAGAAAACTACAAGGTGTGTGACTGTAGGATGAGGCTTTTTGAAAGATGAAGTACAACACTTTGAGAAAGTGTCTGGAAAGAAACTGGCTGATGTCAAATGGAAATTTGACCATTCACAGATTTCTTTTCCTAGATATAGAAACACAAAAGCTTACATGTACACATTAAAAATTTTTTTAAGTTATCTTTTCTTTCTTGCCTTCCTTTCTTTCCCTGCTTTTTTTTTTTTTTTTTTTTTTTTTTTTTGGTCTTTTTCTTTTATTCCTGGTTGATAGTAATTCCCATTTTTAACCAAGGAGTGGTAAAACTGACACTGTCATATTGCTATGATAGGCTATATTAGCAAAACCCTTTTGGAAATTCATTTGCAGTGTGTATCAAGGGCCCATAAAAATGCAAGATAACTATGTGATAATAAGGAAACAGGATATGCACTCTTAATGCTTGTAAATACATAGGCAAAATATACATACTATTAGGTAATATTTATCATCCACCTAATATATGACAAGCACAATGCCACATGTTTTATAGGCATTGTCTCATTTATTTTGTACACAGACTTTGTGTGGTAAATATTATTATATCTCCATTTTACAGATTAAAAAAGAGAGGCCTGTGGAGGCTGATTGTTTCATTTGGAGCCTGGTGTGCGATTTCAACCCATCCTAATTGATTACAGAGCTTATACTATTAATTTATAACACCTTATCATTCCTCATAATATGTGGTTATAAGTAAAAAACAAACATTAACAACCAAAAAAAAAAAAAAACACCAACAAACAAAAATCAGAAAAGCTCTTCTCTTATAATAACCACATGAAAAAATAACTAGGAAAGCATAGACTGAGAAAATGGCCAAACCTAAAAAACTTATTTGCAACCAGTTAATGAAATAACAGGTAGCCTTCGACACTTAAATGTTTTAAGTTTTTTTTTTCCCTCTGGATGGGAATTAGGCCCTATATGAATAATTTTCGACCGAGAGAATCTAATTGATATTATTCTGCTAATTTAAGGAAACTTCAAGGGAACTAGTCTTACATGTAGTTGCAAAGGACTTTGAAAGGACTTTGTCCGGACTTAGGTGAGAATTTTCTTTTGGACTGGAACCTAGATTAGTGTTTCTTAACTTTCTTAACTTATATTGTGTGAGAACATAGCTGAAGATATTGATAGAATCTATAGTTTCTCTTTCTCTCTCTCCAGAAAAACATACATATTAACATTTATACAACATTTTGCTGTATGTATTTTAATTTAATCTTTTTTTTTTCAGGAAACTTTGAAAATTTCAGGTATATTGCTGGTTCAAGAGTTAAACTAAAATTTCCCTTTCTGTTTTGGCTTGCAGAATGTTCTTTACACCTCAGTTTGGGGAAAGTCTTTCTCTAATAATTTTTTTTTTTTTTTTCTTAGAGAAAGAGTCTCAGTCTGTCACCCAGGCTGGAGTGTAGTGACGTGATCTTGGCTCACTGCAACCTCTGCCTCCCAGGATCAAGCCATTCTCCTTCCTCAGCCTCCCGAGTATCTGGGACTGCAGGCGCACACCATCATGCCCGGCTAATTTTTGTATTTTTAGTAGAGACGGAGATTTCACTATGTTGGCCAGGCTGGTCATCTTGAATTCCTGACCTCAAGTGGTTCACCTGCCTGGGCCTCTCAAAGTGCTGGGATTCCAGGCATAAGCCACCACACCTGGCCTGTATCTCTAATAATTTAAATACTGATACAGTTTCTTCAGAGTGTTACCTGCACCTGGAAAACTGAGGTCGATAAAGTAAGCAAGTATAACACATCATTTAGTTTTGATGTTTTCATTAATATGATATCACACCATTGTGAACACTTGTATTTCGTTGCATAGCTAACAACTACCTTTTGGATTTTTCATGTTAGAATGAAAAAAATGCATGGCATACATCACCAAGAATCAAAGGTTGTGCCTGGCAGTGTGACTGACTCTGTAATAAAGAGAGAAGCTTTGCTAGGTGAGTGGACGGCATTATGAGAGGCTTTTTTTCACATCTGCAGAAATGCATTTTCATTAAACACCTGTGTTAAGCACATATGCATAAGGCACAGTGATAGATGGATGTAAAACATGGGTAGATGATGTCCTTGTATGAGATTCTACAAGGACTCCAATACACTGAAGTTTGGAAGTGCTCAGGCAGCCTCCTGGCACTATTGGCTGTGCTGCTAATAAGATTACAGGCAGGGCATGATTTCATTCCATGTAATATTTTCGTCATTAGGAAGAGGGAAGTTGTTTTTACCATTTCTGTTTTCTGAAATTGAAAAATTCTCAGGTACGAATCCTAAAAGACTTTACATGCAACCTCCATCTCCTATTCAGGACTGTTCAAGGAGAAGACAGAAACACCATGTTTAGAGGTCATTGGTCCATCTATTCTAGAAAATTCCCCTTGGCAGTGGTCCCTGCCTATGTTACAGAAGACGGCAAAAATACGAACCATTGTGCATCTGGCCAGTTCTGCAATGCTCCATCCCAGTGGGACATTCCTTCCTCACTCCAGCTGGTGAACAGCTATGCCCTGGAGCCCAGGACGGACATGCCTTGTAACTTTTTAACCCAGTTAGTGTAACTGCCAATATTATTCCTATTCATATAAATGTCTAATCCTTTCTTGAATCTTGCTAGACTATTTGCCTCTATAATATCCTGCGGCACTGAATTCCACAGGTAGATTATACACTGCTTTAAAAAGTATTTCCTTTTCTTGGTTTTAAATTTGTTGCCTTTTAATGTCACAAAATAGCCCTTGTTCTTGCATTAAGTGGCACAGTATAGAAACATTTCAAATTGACCCTTATTTCTTCCAAGCAGTTTCTTCACTAATATTAAACCCCTATTTTCTTCATATATTTCCTGTTTTGGCATATATAATCTTGATTAAATGAAATGATTTATGTAAGTAGTCTCACACTATTTTGTGAACATAATAGGCACTGGTAAAAAGCTTTCCTTGGTATTCAATGTCATTTATTGGACAAATATTTATTGAGCATCTATTATGTACAGGAACTGTTCTAATTTTAGAGAGTCAGCTTCAAATAAGACTGGGTCATTTTTCTGAAGGACTTACTTTTCTAGAGAAGGAGATAAGCAGTAGTGTAGTGAATAAATCTATGAACCACATGGTTTCAGATGGTAATAAGTATTATGGGAAGACTGAAAGAGTGGCTGGAGCCAATTTGCATTGCACAGTCAGGGAGTGGCTCTCTGAAAAGAGGACAGTTGCCATCAGCCGTCAAGGGGCCCCCTATGTGAAATCTCCATGAAGGTGAACTCCAGCTCTGGAACAATGCCCAGTAGTTTTTGAGGCTCAATCATTATTTGTTGAGTGCATAAATGAATTAAGGTTGAGAAGGAAAGCCTTGGTTACTAAAATCACCAGGAATTTATTCAGTAGATTCAGGAGGATCATTTCTTGAATCCCCGTGTTCTGTAACTCCCAACACTGTGGGAATAAACAAAGCAGGGGCTGTAGTTAGTTAGACTGGGTTTCAAGACCTGACCATGGTCCCCAGCTTGCCAGCTGTGCGGCCTTGGGCAAGTTACCTAATTGCTTTAATCCAAAGAACCCTCCTTTATAAAAATGAGAGTAAACTTCCTTCTTTCACAGGAGTTGGAGGTTTGAAGGCAAAGTTAACGTGGAAGTTCTTTTTAAACTGCCAACTGGTGTAGAGGTGTGGTTATTCTTGAGGGAACCAGCTGTTTCCACTGTCAGGCTCTGTTCTTTCATTCTTCCCTTTCTCCCTTCCTCATAGTCTGTTTCCTTCCATTCCCTATTTTATCCCTGCCACTGCCTAAAGCCCACCAGGGCATCCATGGGACTTAGCTTTCTGTCTCAGAGGTGGCTTAAGCAGGGTGGACTTACCTTTCCGAAATTCTTATCTATGTCTTAGGAACTTTTACAATGGAGCTGTTGTGTATTGATGCAGTGGACTGGATGTGACTTTCGAATAGTGATTGTTTGCTTTTATTTTGTTTACTGCTTAATCTTCTAGGGTCAGGTTATCCAAACTTCTACCTATAAAGACAGTCCTTGCCTGAATTTCCGAGGGAATCTTCCCCCAGAAACCGAGCCTTTGGTTGCAATGGGCTGCCTGGCTGCCTTCAGCTCCCTCTGTGTTCCAGCCTGACTGGCATATGCACACGCTGTTTCCTCATGTTGCCTCTTGTTATTCTTTTTAATTGTCTCTTAATGTATGGTTCCCCCCCCTTCCCCCCTTTTAGGCAATTTGAAGTACAGGCATGTGCAGCTCTGCATAATAATGTATTATAGGAAACATTTCAAGGAATAAATTATTAGAATTGTTACATGCATGGTTCAAATTCACTGGCAAATTGCTTAGGCCTCAGTTTTATGATGTAGCTGCCAGCTAGGCTTCTTCAGGGTAAAACTCTGAAATAGGAGAAGCTGCCCAACGCTGTCCCTTCCCAGCACTTCCTCTGCCTTGTTCCTGCCCTTTCAACATCTCCCTCCTTTCCCACCGCCAAATAACTCTGTGGAGCTGCCAGGCCTTTTGCACCTTAACGTGAAGACATTTCATGGGTCCTCCCTGGACCCGCCCCCAGCAAAGGTGAGGTGTGCAAAGGAATAAATCTCCAATGGTATAATTTTAGACACTGTGGCAACTGGGAAGGGTGGCTATTTTTGGCTATGGAGCTTTCTCCTTGACCTGAGATGATATTGCCTGGCCTGCTGCTAGTTCGCCCGGCCAACCCTGCCCGTGGTCCTTTTCACAACGTGTTTGCCATTCCTGGGGGCTGGCTTCTTCCTCTTTCTGCCAAGCAGCTCTGTGCTCATGCAGGATGCTGTGTGTTTGAGCAAGGGTGTGAACCGGTCGATGTGTGCCCACCTAGGCTTGCCCCAGGGCAACACTCTCAGGTGGTGGTCAGGCTACCTCGAAGGGGCAATGCAGATGGAACAGATGTCCTTTCACATTGGGGGTGGGGGAAGATTTCCGGTCCAGTTTCTGGGTCTCCCTCTGCCTCTATACTTTATCAGCTGCTCAGCCACCGTTCTATGAGTCACTCCAGGCGAGCCAGGCAGCCTCCAGGCCACAGGGTTCATGCATTCCCGCCTACACTGCTTCATTTGAAGCCGCATCCTCACAGAGAGTCTTCTGACCACCCGGCTTGCTGTCTTCCCACTCAAGCTCCTGATGCAGCTGCTGTCTGCAGACCCCCTGGACTGCCTGGGGAAGTGAGTTGGAGCTCCTGCAGCAGAGGGGTGGAACAGCTACATGAAGATCCGAAGGTGGCCAAAAATAACAGCGCTTTCCAGATGAGGGTAATGTTATAGCCAAGATCATCACTGGGGTAGGGTGTCTTGTTCTTTGTTTTACAACCTAAAAAGTACACAGAAGACCCAAAGATCATTCAGGAAGGAGGAATAAAGTCAGTACAGAACAGAGAAATGGGAGCAGTTAAAAACAAAGGAATTGAGTTTCCTTATGCCAAAAGAGAGAAAACAGAGGCCTTTTATAGATACATAGAGAGAGCCCTGGCTATCTGGATGGAAGTTCTGTTTTCTCCAGCTTCCATGGCCACAATAAAAGGGGAGAATTCTGAATTTGCAGAGAGAGAGAGAGAGAAAGTGAGGGGGGGGGGATATAAGGAGAGAATGACCAAGGAACAAAATAGTTAGACAAAAAGGGAGAAAAAAATCAAGAGAAAATGTTGCCTTCTCTTTTCTGCTATTGGATGAAATTTAATAGAAACGTATTGAGAACCAACTCTAATCCAGTTATCTATTGCTGCATGACAGATCCACCTGAAATTTATTAACTTAAAACCACAATAATCAAGTTATGATGATCTGTCATTGTTTTAAGTGTTGACTGGGATCAGCTGGGTGGTTCCCACACAGTCTTTGTTGAAGATAAGGATGAGGTCTGGTGGTGGCCAAGGCTGGAGTCATCACTGAGGCTGCCTCATTCACGTGTCTGCTGGTTGATGCTGGCCATGGCTGCAACTCCTCAGCTGGGGCTGTCAATTAGAATCCCTGCACGGGGTCACTCCATGTAATCCGAACTTCCTCACAGCAGCTCATCCTTGCACTTCTTACATGGCCACTCAGGACTCCAAAGATGAGTGTCCCAAGAGAGTAAGGTTGAGGCTGAATGATCCTTTTTTTTTTTTTTTTCTTGAGATGGAGTCTCACTCTGTTGCCCAGGCTGGAGTGCAGTGGCGTGATCTCAGCTCATTGCAACCTCCACCTCCGAGGTTCAAGCGATTCTCTTGCCTCAACCTCTGGAGTAGCTGCTATTACAGGTGCCCGCCACCATGCCCGGCTAATTTTTGTATTCTTAGTAAATATGGGGTTTCAACATGTTGCCCAGGTTGGTCTCGCACCCCTGACCTCACATGATCTGCCCACCTCGGCCTCCCAAAGTGCTATCATTACAGGCGTGAGCCACTGCACCTGGCCCGAATGATAATTTTTGACCTACCAAGTCACCTTTTCTATTGTGCACCAATCGCTAAGGTCAGCTCAGATTCAAGGGCAGGGCATTTTGATACCTCCTCTGGATGTGAGGAGTGTTAAAGAACTCGTGGACATGTCTTAAAACTGCTAAAGTGTCCAATCATGGTGTCAGCTACTCCCAGCCTCTTGATCTCCGGGAGCTTCCAATCTCCAATCTCGTTGGAGCTATCAAAGTCAATTAAGTATTCTGTGAAAAATAATAAAATAAATACCCATTCACCAGGTGAGTGAGGTGATAGAAGAACGTGTACCAAGTGGATGCAAGATGAACCCTCGCATTCATATACTTCACAGGCACAGTGTACTTGGGAAGACCTGTGGCCACTGATCATTTGGAGAGCTTTGAAGGAAAATAGGACAGCAGTGGCTGAGGTTCCCTCACTGTGGAGTGGGGATGCTTACTTGCCTTGTTCAAACTCCTATGACTGTGCTCAATGATTTATTTATCCTCCTCTGCCCTGCCTTGGTATGACCAACTATCCTTTATTTCAATTACATCATTCTGCAATGGTCCAAAAACCTTCCCTTTTTTGTTCTTCTGCTGTGACTTTATCCTTTCTGTGCATGAAAAAGATTTGGACTGGGCACGGTGGCTCACGCCTGTAATCCCAGTACTTTGGGAGGCCAAGGAGAGAGAATCACAAGGTCAGGAGATTCAAGACCATCCTGGCTAATACGGTGAAATCCAGTTGCTACTAAAAATACAAAAATTTAGCTGGGTGTGGTCATGGGCACCTGTAATCCCAGCTACTCGGGAGGCTGAGGCAGGAGAATCGCTTGAACCCAGGAGGCAGAGGTTGCAGTGAGCTGAGATCTCGCCACTGCACTCCAGCCTGGTGACAGAGCAAGAAATTAAAGAAGAAAAAGAAAAAGATTCAACTCCCCTTCTCGTTCCCTACTTACTTGCTACTCCATTGCCGTTTTTCAGACCAGTGAACTTGTCTCTGCCCTTGTCTCATTCCTCAGTCAACTGCTTGAAATATACATTTTCAATCTTGTTTTCCTTCTTTATGGCCACTGTCTCTTGCCTCCTCAAATCCTATCTTATATTCCACGTGACTCACGCCCTTCTCTGCTCTGACTTGTCTTATCCCAGGAGCCAGTTGTCCAGCACAGTGTAATGGGATGGTGGGCCCTGGTGCCACAATGCCCGGCATCTCTGAGATCTTCATGATGAAGCTTGCTCCAATCCAAGGCTTTGAGGTGGGGTTTGCTGTTCAACTGCTAACCTTTCTTTGGTAAGCATTTACTATATTCCATCATCACTGAAATTACCTTTAATCTTGATTTGCACCTTTAGTCTCCTAATAGCACTCGTTCTTTGTTTCTGTTTTGTTTTGTTTTGTTTTGAGACAGAGTTTTGCTCTGTTGCCCCAATTGGAGTGCAGTGGTGCAATCTCTGCTCATTGCAACCTCTGCCTCCCGGGTTCAAGTGATTCTTGTGCCTCAGCCTCCTGAGTAGCTGGGATTACAGGCTTGTGCCATGACACCCAGCTAATTTTTGTATTTTTAATAGAAATATTATTTTTGTATTTTTCTACAAAATTTTTGTATTTTTCTACAAAAAAATTCTTGTATTATTCTACTAAATTCTAAAAATTTTGTATTTTTTCTACTAAAAATACAAATATTTTTAGCCACGTTGGCCAAGCTGGTCTCAAACTTCTGGCCTCAAGTGGATGCCTGCCTTGGCCTCCCAATATGCTAGGATTGCAGGCATGAGCCACTGTGCCTGGCCAAGGGATATTCATTTTTAATCCCCATGTAGGTTAGATCTCTTTTATCCTCTTAGTATAAAGTGATATATGTCCACTTTAGAAAATTTAGAATGCACAGACAAGCAAAAATAAGAAAAAAAAAAAAAAAAAAACACTGTAGACAGAAACACTGTTAACAACTTAATGTGGGCCTTTCTCATCCTTTTTCTTTTTAATTATGGTTTTTATATCTAATTATGGTAAGGCAACATTTTTGTTGCCTTATCAATAGATGGTCAGTGCTTTCCTCTGAGCTACTTCCTATGTTACTGAACCAGTTCTACAGAACTCTATTCCCTGGCCCCAGCTGATTGGAACAGGCATGGACATCTGGCCCAGCTGGACTAGTCCCTGCTCTTTCCCTGGGATTGAATTAGAGTATATGCAGGACTGGTGCTATAATAGCACATTGGCATATGTATTAGTCTATTCTCATGCTGCTAATAAAGACATACTCAAGACTGGGTAATCTGTCAAGGAAAGAGGTTTAATGGACTCACAGTTCCATATGGCTGGGGAGGCCTCACAGTCATGGCAGAAGGTAAAGGGGAAGCAAAGGCATGTCTTACATGGCAGCAGGCAAGAGAGTTTATGCAGGGGAAGTCCCCTTTATAAAACCATCAGAACTCATGAGACTTATTCACTATCAGGAGAACAGTATGGGGGAGACTGCCCCCATGATTCAATTATCTCCACCTGGCCCCTCCCTTGACACATGGGGATTATTACAATTGAAGGTGAAATTTGGGTGGGGACACAGCCAAACCGTACCAACAGGGGATTAGAATTTGTTCCTTGAAAGCTAAAGCTGTAGTGGAGAAGGTGGTTTGCAAGAGATGAGTAGAGGAGACAGTAAGAAGCAGAGGAAGAGATGGCAGAGATCTGGGGGCAGAGACTCCTTATGTCCTGGCCCTGATCCCTGCAGGGAATTTTGTGGAATAGCCTTGCATCCTTACCTCATATTCGTCTTTAATGGAGCAGTGTCTATGGGATTCTGATATTTTCATCTAACAATGCCTGTGCAGAATGATAGGTACAGGCTTTGTTCACTGAAAAACACATCATCGTTTTTTTCTGAGTCATCATATGTCCTCCTAGATTATAATTTTCATGGCTGCACAGTGACTATTGTGGATGTCTCAATATTTATGGGAGAAGTGCAATTTGTGGGAGAAACTTGAGCTCTGCTGTTAAAGAATACTGAGTTCAAATGCCCCACTCTGACACTTGTTGGCTATGTGATTTGGGCAAATTATTTAAACACCCTATGCCTCAGTTCCCTCCTCTGTAAGATAGGCACAACAATAAGGTTAAATGATGTAATGATTCTTAAAGCTCACAGCACATTTTCTGTCACATAAGTGAGGATTCAGTAGATTTCACCTCTCATTATTTATAATCATGAAACCAATACTCTGTTATTGCTCCTGTAAAAACCCTTCTGTTTTCCTCCTCTCCTCCTCCTCCCTCTCCCCCTCCTCCTCCTCTTCCTCCTTCTTCTTCCTCTTCTTCTTCTTGTTCGAGATGGAGTTTTACTCTTGTTGCCTAGGCTGGAGTGCAATGGTGCGATCTCAGCTCACTGCAACCTCTGCCTCCTGGGTTCAAGCAATTCTCCTGCCTCTTTTGTATTTTTAGTAGAGATGAGGTTTCACCACGTTGGTCAGGCTGGTCTTGAACTCCTGACCTCTGGTGATCCGACCGCCTCAGTCTCCCAAAGTGCTGGGATTAGGAGCATGCGCCACCATACCTGGCCTCTATTTTCAACATTATAAACAGAATGGCAGTGAACATCCTTACAGTCAAATATTTGCACATAATTATTCTTTGAGAAAAATGCCAAGAAGTTGCATTATTGGATCAAAGATTATGGACATAAAAATTATTTAAAACATGCACTAGGGGCCAGGTGTGGTGGCTCATGCCTATAATCCCAGCACTTTGGGAGGCTGAGGCAGGCAGATCACAAGGTCAGGAGTTGGAGACCAGCCTGGTCAAGATGGTGAAACCCCGTCTCTACTAAAAATACAAAAATTAGCTGGGCATGGTGGCGGGTGCCTGTAATCCCAGCTACTCAGGAGGCTGAGGCAGGAGAATCGTTGGAACTGAGGAGGCGGAGGTTGCAGTGAGCCAAGATCACACCAGTGTACTCCAGATTGGGCAACAGAGCAAGACTCCGTCTCAAAAACAAACAAACAAACAAACAAACAAAACAAACAACAACAAAAAACATGCACTAGGATGACTGTCTCTGAATCTTCAGTGTTATCCACCACCCTAGCCTTAACCATTTTCTTCTTGGCCTCGGATTTAGAGAAAACATGTTTCTTTCTGAGTCCAGGATGTGGTCTATGTTCACTTTCCAACAAAATTAAAACGTCACATCTGACATTTGAGTTGGGACTCTTTGGGGTAAAGTTAATTAATTCATTTAGCTATTCACTTACATGTCAGGTATAGATTAGGTTTATATACTGCCTAGATTTATGGATTAGGTTTATATTTTGAGAGCTGGATGGAATGTTGCTAATGATGGAGAGGGCTTTGCAGCCATCATAGGAAGAGTTCCAGATGGTCCTAAGGAAGTCAGATGTAGACTAAGGCTTACAGTATCTGTAAAATCTTTCCTTTCTAGAAACAGGGACATTTGGAATATGAACATCTTTATCTTTTGATGTGCCTGGAATGACCTGCCATTGGCAGACCCTTCCCTGGCTTCAAGGCTCTGGAAAATATCAATATGAAGTTTAGTGAGATGCTTCTTTGAGCCACCCACTGTGCTAGGCACCTTGGAAAGACAAACGTAACCCTACATGATCCTTATCCTCAAGAGTATAATTTGTTGGGGAAGTAGATATGCAAACATTTAGAGGGCCAGTTAAATTTCCCAGAAGTTAAATTTGCTAGATTGGTGGTGTGCACCTGTAAGGAAATCCCAGAATAAGGCATTCCATGAGCCAAGGTCTGCATGCAGTTAGCCACTTGGTCCCCAGGGGTTTTAATTGTTCTAAAGTTATAGTATTTGATTTTTCTCTTTAGTTAAAAACAATGAACACTGGAGATTTTAGGTAAAAAATACAGATTTCTGTCTTACCTTGAAAAAACGAAAGAATTGACAATAATGAGCCCCTATTCCACCATGGCAACAGAGGCATGGCTGATCTTTTAGCCAGGGAATGAAATGAGTTCCTCTGCCAGGCACGGTGGCTCACGCCTGTAATCCCAATACTTTGGGAGGCCAAGGTGGGCGGATTACTCGAGGTTAGGAGTCCGAAACCAGACTGGCCAACATAGTGAAACCCTGTCTCTACTTAAAATACAAAAATTAGTCAGGTATGGTGGCAGGCACCTATAGTCCCAGCTACTCAGGAGGCTGAGGCAGGAGAATCCCTTGAATCCAGGAGGCAGAGGAGGAAGAAGTTGCAGTGAGCCAAGATTGCGCCACTGCACTCCAGCCCGGGCAACAGAGTAAGACTCTGTCTCCAACAAACAAACAAACTAGATTGGATGACTGATCGGATAATAGCTAAAAGAGTTTCCAACAGTGCCCCGACTCCATGCTGACGCTGTGCAAAGCACATGGTGTGCAGCAGCTCATGAAATCCTGACTCCAAGCATATAATACATTTGCTATAAGGGAAGCGGAAAAGCAGATCGAGGGAGATTGGTTAAGTGACTTCTCCAAGGTCACAACCAATATCATCAAAGCAGGGAGTGAACTCCAAGCTTCATTACAGAGCTTGCAATCTAATAATCAGAGTACCCCACTTCCCAACTGGATTAGTGCTTCTGAACAACTACCCTGGCAGCAAAGTCAGGGTTGCATGGGGTGTGACTGTGGGGACACTGAGAGAGCAAAGCTGCTGAGCATTGGCCAGAGAGCAGGAGGGCCTTCACCAAGGTGGCCTAGTGCTGTGAAGAGGAGGGGTGGGTGGGGGAGATGTTGAGCAGGATGGATCAGCGGGACCCTCCTTCATGGAACCTGCTGGCCATCGCATCGCCTTTTCTTTTCCTCCTTGGAATTCTTGAAGCACTTTGAGTGTCTTTCCCAGGGCTTGCTTGTGCCATGTCCCCATCCAGCTGTGTGCATCTTATCACATCTAGTATGTTTTGAGTTCCTTAAGGGCAGGAGGAATTATGCTTTATTTGCCTTAATTTTTTTTTGCATTGCTGAGCATAGTGCTTTGGTAAATGAATGAATTCCAAAATTATCTTATTCAGATCATTTCTCCTTATGTCTGCATTTTATAAGTTAGTGGCAAGTTAAATACTTTTTCTTTTAAAATATGAAAATAATTTCCTTACACAATCTACTTTAAACTACATTAAAATATGAGGGAAAGTAAGACTGGGAAGTTGTTTAAAAACAGCAAACCCTTTAAGAGTCAATGTCACATTTATTGCTATAAAATATTTTTCTCTCTCTGTTAGACATCTGGTTCCCATTACGTACAGTATTGGGTACTTGAGTTCACCAGCCATTTTGCATACCAAGCAGTGTGCAGGCAAAATCCCCACCGTCATCCACCAGTATATGCATTTGCACCAGGTAATTCTTCACATTTACAGACAACCCTTCTATCACCAACTTAATTCCTACCAATACGTTTTTGAAGTTACTTTGCTCATAGGTATCTTAAGACCAAATTGCCTACATCTGAGAAGTGAAAAACTTCAAAACCCTGGAGTCTTTGCTTTATGTCATTGTACAGTCCAACTATCTATAATCTGGCATTGAAGTCAGTGAAACATCTAAATCTTAAGTCTATATTTCCTAGTAACATTGACCCAGAAATGAGAAACACAATATGGAATGTTTGCTAATGAGTCATGAATTTCATTATAATTGCTTCCACATTCAGGATAGCTCCCTTAAAACCATCTAATCTTGACATATCCTGCAACAATCCCATGTGTTGTAAATGATTTTGTTTTATTTCTTAGGTTACTGCTAAGGGCTTATTTTCTGGTTCATTTCATTTTCTTAAAGAAAACCACACACATGTGTGCATGTGCACACACACACATTCAGACATATACACTTCACCCCAATTTATATTTTTTGAAATAAAATAATTATGAAATAAAAAGGAGCCCTCATCATTTGGTTTGAGAATAAAAATAAACACATTTAGGGAGAAAGTTGAAATACAGTCCATTTTACAGCTCTAATTCAGGCCTCTGAGAATTAAAGCCAGAATTAAGCAATGCCTAGGCAAGCAGTAGTCTGTACCCTTTGGAGACTTAAGAACCTATATCAGAATGCACAGACACTACTGGTATTCAGTACTGTAATGATGGAAAATTAAATACAACTTTAAAAAACTGTTCACATTATAAAGTGATCTATTAGCATTATACGACTTCAGCACTTACAGTGACTGATTCTAATTGCAAGATTTGGCCAGTAGCAAGCATCAAAGAGCTGCAGGATCTTGTATTTTATTTCTTTTGGGATATTTTAACTGGATTTTCTTTGGAATGAAGCTTTATTCTTACCACACAAAAGATCGTGTGGAAGAAATTTCTCTATTCGATAGAATGAGAGGTAATTATAGTTTCTTCTTCTTTGATTCATGATTCAATATGCCAGATCCTAAAAAATTCTTGCATTTATTCTCCCTTTCCTTTACGAAGTAAAACTCTATTTTTTACAGTTCATGGATATTGTCCTGAAGAAGTAAAGATGGATGCCCTTCTCTAATGAGCTTTAACAAGCAGGGAGGCACTCTTTTCTTTGCACCTGGTTATTTTACTGTGTCCTTCAGAATCTCTCCGGGATAAACCGGTGGGTCTGTAGGATGAAACTACCATGCCATACCTTGAGCTGAACTTACTTTACATACGTTATCACAAAACTACAGGGACTTCTGGGCAGGTATACTTCTTAGATGTACCTACTAATGAGTTTGCAGTTTCCAGAGAAGAAGGAAGCGTATGGGAGAATGTCATTCGTCTTTGAATTTGACTTTAGGTTTATGACATCTACAGGCTATTTCAGAATTTTCATTTGATTGACTACAGGAAGCTAATTAATTGAATAGAATTGGAAACTGCAGCTCTTTATGCTGAAAGAGGGTTTTTTTGGGGGGGGGGATGTTGAACTTACATGTTTAAGCAGTTTAAGATATATTGAAATTTTACCTTAATCTGTTGTATGGATTTTTTTTGTTGGTGGTTTTCAGATCTCTCAGGTAGCAGAGGAATTGCCTACTACGTTTCAGAGTTTAGATGTGATGACCTACGTTGTTATCCATGTAACCAACCGTGGGATCTTGAAATGTAGTTTAAAACTCCAGCAATACTGTAAATGCTAGCCTTATTTATTTAAAACATTGCTCTCTGAAACTGACATTATTTTCTTAACAGGACAACACTGGGTAGAAAGAAGTCTAAAGGCACTCTCTGACTTCTTGGTGAATTTTTCACTAACAGTTCCCCGTTGCTCGTAATTGCATCCTCTCTTTCAAAACCTAGAATCTGCAGAAGAGAGCAGAAATACTTGCTATTGACCTGAATTAGGATAAAAAGAAGAGAGAAGATAAGATCATAGCTGTTGGCACTTTGTTTATAAAAACATCATTTCGAAAATATGCTTGAATCAGGCAAAAGTAATGCATCTCCTTCCTCTCCTAGCATATTTTAAATGCCAACCTAGCCAGACAAAAAGAATAGTGCCCCAAATTAGGGCATTTTCTTTCCTGTATGCTAGTGTAATATATGATAACATCATTTAATTATTATTTATGACATTTTAACTACATTTTAGATATTATAGAAATATCTAAAATGTATGTAAAAGTAAATATAAAAATCAGAAAGTGTTTAAAAATTATCACATTTTATTTTGAAATAATATAGGACTCACTGAAGTTGCAAAAATAATTCAGAGAGATCCCCTGTACCCTTCACCCAGCTTTCCCCAAAGAAAGCATATCACATAACCACAGCACATTCTAAACATTAGGAAATTGATTCAATAGTGTTAACTCAGAGGATTTATTCAGGCTCCAGCAGTTTTACATGCACTCTTTTCTGGTATGTATAATAACGTGTAGAAATGCATAAAACACCAGCGTTAAGAAAGCATCTCTCACCAATGAATATTGATGATATGCAAGATTCTCAGACAATGTGGTTTTATTCATCTTGTGACTGACTAAAAGCGAAGTAGAGCTGGTTGCATTTAGGAAAGTCCTTTATACCTAATTGCTTTATCCATATGTTAATTAACTAATCAATTAATCAATCCTAATCAAGTGCCAACTATGAGCCAGCCTCTTTGATAAACTGGAGATGCAAAGATGGAGGCATGGATACTACTCGCGAAGAACTCACAGGAGGAGATAGTAAAATGAATCAACAATTACAACACGTAGCTGCATACCATAACACAAATGAAGCACACCAACATGACTAAGCACCTAAAAGTGCCCTGCATTGCACCAGGCATTAGGGATAAAGGGGTGAATAAGATGCATGTTCTTCCTGTTCTGTGGAGCACACTGCTGAGTGCAGGAGATAAGACCATTAACGAGCGATGACAGCAACGTGCTCTAACAGGGAGCTGTGGTTCGGTGTGGGTGGGTCCTAACCAGATCAGTGGGTATAGGAAAGTGACTCAGGAGTGTGTCATGAGGTCAAGGCCAGCATCTCAAGATGCTGAGCATGAGTGCTTTATGGGATCTTTGAACCAATCTCTGACTATATTTCATGCAGACCCCATAAAGCATCTTCTAGTTGTGCTACCACATTTTAGCAGATGGCTTGCTATCACAAGAGCAGTCAATGTTTCTCAGAACTGAATCAAGAGCTCTTTGAAAGCCAGATGTGGTGGCTCATGCCTGTAATCTCAGGGCTTTGGGAGGCCGAGGTGGGAGGATAGCTTGAGCTCAGGAGTTTGAGACCAGCCTGGATGACCTGGCGAAACCACCTCTCTACAAAAAATACAAAAATTAGCTGGGCATGGTGGCATGCACCTGTGGTCCCAGCTACTCAGGAAGCTGAGGTGGGAGGATCAGTTGAAGCCCGGGGATAAAGGCTGCAGTGACCACTGCACTCCAGCCTGGGTGACAGAGTGAGTCTCTGTCTCTAAATAAATAAATGAATAAATAAATAAATAAATAAATAAAAACAAAAACAAACAAATAAACTTTTTGATGTCATACCTGGTGTCAGGTCTTCTCCGTTCAGTGCTGGCAGGCCTGGTGCTGGGCTCACACAGGACATGGGGTAAAGAAGCGTTTGCTTTCCCCCAGTGAAGGTGAAGTGTTTTCCTAGAGGATGGTTGCTTAGTTGGTGTTGGAAAAATATAACAGTTGTGTTTTTCTTTCCTAACAAATTGAGGTTTCTTAATCAAAATGGGACAACACTATCACCCTCTAAGCTGCTGTGGGTCTGATCATTGGCTTTTCGAACCCCTCAGCTGCTTTACACTAGACTTAAGGTGGCTTCCAAAATTCCTACCTAAGCATGTGGTCTGCAAGGCCTTATGTGATGTGGCTCTGCTCACCTACGTCTCATCACATTCTGCTTTATCTCCAGGTCCTAGTGGTCCAAGCATGCTGGCCTGTATTATTTCTTTCACTTCCAAGCTGTTTCCTACTCCTGGACCTTTCCACTTGTTTTTGGAAATGTTTTCATTTTTCCTGATACTCTTATCTATAACCTCCTTCTTAAGGCTTCTATTGCAACACCTTTTATACTGAAGCACTTGTTTATATGAAGCCTTCACTGTAAGCTCCACTTTATTCTTACTTTTACTTTGCGTATTTATTATCGTATGCAATTTTCTATTCATTGGCGTGATTATATAATATTTATCTCTCCCATTAAACTGTAAGTTCCATGAGGGCCGGAATGATGTCATTTTTATGATTATCTCCTGAAGACTCAATAAGCAGTTGTTGAATTAATTACTGAATGAATGAAAACATGAATAAATGAAAGACATAGTGACATATACCGTTATTTCTCCTATGTTTAGGTAATGCTACACCTGAGATTTAGAAGTATCTATACAGTGTTTTGGGCTCATTTCTGGAGTCATTTCTTTCTCAGGTTCAGGCAGCAGTCATTTCTCATAAAAACCATGGCCAAGCTGGGCGTGGTGGCTCACGCCTGTAATCCCAGCAATTTGGGAGGCCAAGGCAGGCAGATCACCTGAGGTCGGCATTGTGAGACCAGCCTAACCAACATGGAGAAAACCCATCTCTACTAAAAATATAAAATTAGAAATTAGCTGGGTGTGGTGGCGCATGCCTATAATCCCAGCTACTTGCGAGGCTGAGGCAGGCGAGGCAGACGAATTGCTTGAACCCGGGAGGTAGAGGTTGCAGTGAGCCAAGATCACACTATTGCACTCCAGCTTGGGGGACAAGAGTGAAACTCCGTCTCAAAAAAAAAAAAAAAAAAAAAAATTCGTGGCTGACATGATTTTGTCTACTTCAGCGGTTTCTGCTCTAGGTGTTTTATTTGGTGAAGTTGTCATCTCAAGGCTACTCCAACAATGGGCAAACCATGGTTTAGGTGCCCACTGCTGACTGAAATGGTGGCCATTACTTTGCAAAGAACAGTCTAGAACTGCTTTGCTAATCCCGGGGCTTTGAACATGGCTTTTTGGCACACAGAGGGTCTTGAGCATGGGAGGTACCTTGGCAGACAGGTCCAGCACAACCTTTAAAAATGTTTATATCTGCTGAATTCTAGATCCAAATCCTGTCTTCAAGAATCCTGTCTTCACTGGCTTCAAAACTGGGATGAAGGAGGCTCCTTAGTGGAGAGCAAACCAAAGAGGTATTTGGAACAGGGATAAGGGGATGGATAGAAGTCAGGGAATGTCTCCAGGGAGAAGTGATCTTTGAGTTGAATCCAAATTGGTGGTCAGGATTGAGTTACTCAGATAGGCATATGTGACATGGTATAAGGGTGGGCTGAGGGAATAGCAGTGCAAAGGCCTAAAGAGATGTTTGGCGAAAAGGCTCAACCAAATCTCTGGACATACAAAACCAATTAATGGACTGTGAGAAGAGTGGTAATCCTTTGTCTCTCAAATTTGAATTATGTAGATAATTGCTTCAATTTTGTGCCTGGTATGTACCCAGTCTAAGTATATGTTTATAATCTAACATAGATTATCTTAAATTTTGGTTGGTAGGTAACAATGCAGTCCGAATTTCTGTTTTTTTTTTTTTTTTGTTTTTTTTTTTTTTTCTTTTGAGACAGAGTCTCACTCTGTCGCCCAGACTGGAGTGCAGTGGCGCAATCTTGGCTCACTGTAACCTCCGCCTCCCAGTTTCAAGCGATTCTCCTGCCTCAGCCTCCTGAGTAGCTGGGATTATAGGCATGTGCCGCCATGTCCAGCTAATTTTTGTATTTTTTAGTAGAGACAGGGTTTTACCACCTTGGCCAATCTGGTCTCGAACTCCGGACCTTGTGATCTTCCCGCCTCAGCCTCCTAAAGTACTGGGATTACAGACATGAGCCACCGCACCCTGCCACAGTATGAATTTCATTAACTTTTCTCCTAGGTTTTTATCAAGAAGGGCATGTGTGTGTGTGTGTGTGTGCACATATGTGTCTTCAAACTCATTTGTTAATCTTACTCATGTATAAATAAAGATCACAGATCTTGTTTATGTTAAGAGCTGTGAGATTTTGGCGAGCTGCTGCTTCTGGAATGTATACGTAGTGAAGAGCCAGAACTGCATACCAGAAAGAGCTCATGTTTTGGAGTTAAAGACCTGGGGACAAGGCTCAACTTGGCACTTACTAACCTGTGACTCTGGGCAAGTTGCATAACCTCTCTGAGTCATAGTATTTCCCCTCTAACTTTGTGGTAATAATAAGGTTATTTGGCTCATTTATCTCATAGAATTATTTATATAAGGCAATCTATTTGAAAAATCTTTAAACATTGTAAAGCGCCTTATAAATAGGAGGATTGTTATTCTAGAAAAAGTATACTTAAAAATGTGACAGGTTATGTAAGTGAATGGAGAGGCCCTACCCAAGCTCAGTATCATTTGAAAATTGAAAATAGCATATTTCAAATATGGCAATATGGATAGACGTTCAAAAGTTTCTGAGAGCAGTGAAAATTTATACTTATTGTGTTGCAGGTTTATAGTTCAGAAGGCAGTTCAATGTTGTACAAATTAAAGAGAAAGTCAGTCCCCCAAATAAAGATTGATAAAAACTTTTGATTTTTAGAAAAGAAGGCATAAAGTGAATTTTCATGAAATATTTCTTGGTAACTCACCTTGTAGTATTTTTGGAAATTATGTAACAATAGAATTACTTTCCAGAATACAGTAACAAGCTTTCCCCAAAATGTTTTGTTTAATTAAGAAGGAGCTAAGTAACTGGAGGAAAGGCAAGCACATTTTATATGTGACAAACAACTATCTCACACATTAGTTTCAAAATATAAGACATCTAAAGGTGCATATCAAACTCAGCGTTAAAAGTTATTGAGATCCTTTGCCATAAAAACGATTTCCTTATGTTTTCTAGAAACTCAAATTGGATTCATATTAAAGAAGAGAAGGATGGATTTTTTAGACAACACAAACCCAGGAAGGGTTTGAGGGGTGAAACAAACTGGGTTATGGATGAACAGCGGGTAATTGGAACATAGAATTGAAAGAGTAGTTAACATCTTGGTAAGTTACCCACCCTAAAATGCTTTAGAGCAAGATAGATTTTTGTTTTTCTGTTTTTTCTTCTATTTCTTCTTTTCTATTTTTTTCTTTTTTCTATCTTGTCATGTAGGGCACCCTTTTTTTCCCTCTAATTTTGAGATCCCCATGAATGAAAACAAAACAAATATTAAAATATTGCATAGGAACAACACAAATGGCTTTGGTAATGCACAAACTGCAAGTGGATTGGCTCTGTGTCAGCTGGTGCATGTAGGAAGCTGAAGCATATTTCCTTTCCAACTTTTTGGATCTTGAAAATACAAGACATTTTTTGGCGGGGGGTGGGCGCAAGGGTGCAATCCAATTAAAAAAAAAAAAAAAAAGACTGTATGACCATTGTGTAGGAAGAGCTTCAGCCACCCTACAGCAGGCAGTGAGTTGGTGTTCCACAAGTAACTGGGGGAGATGAAGGGTACATTGTAGTCAGGGGGAGTCTCTTTGGGCCTAAAATCACTATAGAACATTTTTCCAAAGTACCCTGGTGTCTGCACTGATCCTGAGTGCTGGCACTTGCACTTTGTCACCACATCCATCCCAGAGCTGCCCCAGTGGCTGGAGGCCTCTTGAATATCAGTATCATGCTGTCCCCCAACCTGGGGAATTCGTTTTCCTGCCCCTGCAGTAGACGTTTGCGTGAAGGTTAATCCACAGTTAGGAGTTACTTAACTCAAGCCTCAGAAAACATACACTGCATCTTTAAGAAATAGTTTACTTGTGAATCAGTAAACGTACTAGACAAAGCAGCCATTACTTATGCATTCCTGCATACCCAGCAAGGTGAAAATAATAGAATAAACATCATATACTTCATTATGATATCGGTTTACACTTCCAGGGTACACAAAAAGAGGCCATTTCATCAAGCTAATTGCCTGAAAGTAAAAGAGAGAGAACTTTAGCTATTAGTCTATTATGGGGCTTTTTTCTTAATCACAAATAGGGGCCGTGTGTCCCTGGGGGGATGTGTATTCTAATTTACAATTGAACTACAGATCAGAGCAATCAATCTTGGGCAGCACTTTTACAGTGTAATTGCTGCAACATAACAAATAAAAAAAAAAAAAAAAAAGAGAGAGAGACAGAAGAAGAAGAAGAAGGCCTAAGCTGAGCTTCAGCTTGAGGTGGAGATATTTCCAGGCACTAGTTCAGGGTGGGAGGGAGGGAAGAAATGCCACAAACATGAATATGCAATGAGGGCTCATTAGCGGCCTCGTGTTGCCATGACGAATGGCATTATCCGCGGCCTGGTGCTGCCTAAACATGAATTTTATAACGACCCATTTATCATGACTTGTCATGGGCTTCTGTACTGTACTTTCTTCCAGCTCACACACCTTTCCCTATTATGACAGTAGAAATCTTTCCTTTTATTATTATTGTTTCCTTTTGTATTGATTTCTGGCTCTTCCAAGTAAGTTGCATCAAACAGAGCAACATGCTAATGAGTGATTTGTGCCTTCAAAGTTGAAGAACTAAAACTTGATTATTCATCCCATCTTCTCTGTAGTCATATAATTGAGCACAGAGTTGGGCTAAACTTTGAAAGAAATTTCTTGATGTGTGAGTTTTTGCTTTTTGTTTTTTGTTTTGACTGTAGCATCTTGACACTGCAGAATTTTTTAAAATTTAAAATTAATGAAGTTATCTTCCTTTCATTTATTTTATTCCCTTTTTTGTACTTCCAGAATCTTTTAATATCTTAAATGCACAACTCAAAAGTTTCCACGTCTCTTCCCAAAATCTCGGAGCCATTACAGAAAAGTGTAAGACTAAAATGTTTCAGAGATTTTTAGTGCTTAGCATTTTACAAGTGCATGAATTGATTTCTCACTTAGAAACCCTCTTATATTGTACCGAGGAATGTTGGTGAAAAGCTTGTTCTTTGATAATAACTTCCTAGGATATACATTTTACTAACACACACACACAAAAAGTGGAAGCAATCTCCCATGATGAAAACCATGAGATCTGTTTGAATATTCAGCAGCAACAATTTGCTCTATGCGAAGGCTTGAGTCTTTGCCATTGGCCAGGAGGGAGGAGGGTGCATGTGTCTGTCAAAGTTAAGTCCACCAGTCAGCCACGCATAGGGTCCTGGAGTGGCAGAAGTGTCCTATTGTAATCAGAGATACAGTGTGTCTTACGATTAGTCCGTTTAGTACCATGAAAAGGGTAGCACTGAAACTATTTCTCAGATTTAGCTTGGTGAAACATGGCAGCACAAGGAAGTAGAATCTGGTATTGCTTTGCACATCCAGGGATTACAGTCATTGCTGTATTTAATTTGTGAACAGTAAATAACTGACAAGGTCTTTTTAGCATGACTGTCTCTACTGTGCCCTCTTGGATTTCATTTTAATAGTAATGACACTTTTACATAGTAATAATATTTATGTAACAATGATATGTAAAGCTCGTGATAAAATGTTCTGTGTATTACTGATAATTTTATATTCATAAAGGATTTTGCCCTCCCCCAGTTCTTGTTTTTGATCCTTGGGTTCACTAGAATCGGGTCTGTTATTTAATTTTTTTTTTAAGGAAGAGAAAATTGGGGCTCAGAGGTTAAGTGACTGGCTCAAGGTCACACAGAAAAACGAGATGCTGGGGCTCAGCATCAAGTCCCCAGGTCAGTGCTTTAATTAGCAGAAATTATTGCTAAAATGGCAGGTAATCTCTTTTAGGATTTAATGATAAGTGAATGAATTGGGAAAAGAGCCCATTGAAAAGATGACCATCATTTACACTTGAGAGCCTGTTATTTTCCAAAGCTACTTACTAGGACTGAAATTCGCATGTGCATGTCAATTAAAATTAAGTTACCATTCAAACCATTTAAGTTGAATTAACTTTCATCATTTAAAAATGCAGACATGAAATGTTTTCCAACATAAAGACTTGGGCATCATCCTGGATGGTGATCTTGTCTTATGAGTCCACTGGGCATTATATTTTTGTTTCTGAAGAAAATATCCCTATCTTCCTCGTGAATGAATTACATAGGATTTTTAGAGATCATTCTGTGAAAAAGGGAGTGAAATACTGGCAAATGATATTAAAGAACACTGTGATTGTGACTGAACAGATTAAGACTGTGTCTATATGACACCAAACATCTGGATGAAAATGGAAAAAAAAAGTAAAAATCCTTGATGTTCTGTTTACTTGATACCATACATCTGGATCTTTAATAACATCTGGATTTTTGACTCTTTCCTTCTCCTAGGTTTCATCTGGGTGTTCGGCATCATGTTCAGAAATGAGAAAGATAAAATTCAGCACTGTTATTACTGAATTAGATAAAATGATTGTATTTAATTAATCTGTAAATATTAACTAATTATTCTGTTTACCATAACATGTAATGAATATAATTCTCCACCAGGCAAATAAAGAAAGAAAGATGTCATTAGATGATTTAAGTGTAAAACTTGGCTTAAAGCACATTTACATCTTGGTCATAGTTTACTGGCATTAATTTCCTTGGGCAAAACTCTTTTTAGGTCCTCAGACAACCATTTTCTCTTCTGAGGAATAGATTTCCCTGGTTCTTATGAGGATCTGTTCGTTTACAATGTGTTTTGACAGTAGTAAAATTTAGTAAACATTCAGTAACATATGAGATACATCTAGTAATAGATGTTTTCTTTGCCAAGTGAATTATCCAGGGCTGATAAAAATCAGTGTAAAACCCACTCTCAGAGCAGCCTTCTGACATGCCCGAGGCTGAAGCCCAAAGAGGAATCTACTGAAACTGGATTTCAAAGCCTTTGTCGCAATGAAAAGCACCTTCTGTGACTGATGTTTTTTTGTGATCTCCTCTAAAAAAGTTATCATAATTATTGAACATTTCCTCTGTAGCTTATTCTCAATCCAATCAGTTATAATGAAAATAGTCTGCTTGCTTTTCATATTCTTAAGTTTTCAAAATGATTAGTCCTTCCTTGAGATATCCTATTAATTGAACACACAACCCAGATGAAAAGGCTGAAACCCAAGAGTATATAAAAAAACACAAGGTTGTTATAATTTAAGTGCCTTCAAAAGATCTAATTTGATTTCTAAAAGCAGTTTTGCAGATGTGAAAATTAAAAGCACGCAGAAACAAGATATAGTTTAATGAATGTGTAGGTTAAGAAACATTTAGAGGTTTCAGTAGCTTTACTCTGACTTGTTTGTTTGTTTAGCTGTTATGTTGGAAAGACTGGGCCCACAATACAATAAAAATTACTGAATTTTATGGGTCGCTATTTCATCGATCAAATTGTCCCATTCTTTCCAACATGTTTCTGAAGCAACTTGGTATTTCTATCTGCAGATTTGCAGGTCCAGGACCTGTCGATCAGATTTCCGATTCTAATAAAGTCCAAGAGTCTCCCCACTTAGGTTTGTCTTAGCTGTTTCATCAATGAGCCCCTCCCCTGTTCCCAGCAAATTGCACACTTATTCCCACTTAAAAAGAAAAAAAAAAGAGAGAGAGAGAGAAAGAAAATAATAATAATAAAAAAAAACCCTTCCCACTGGTTCTAATGACATCTTCAGTCATTAATGAGTTAATAAAAATCTCGAAGTCATCTGGGCTAGATAAGAAGGAAGAAAGAAAAGTATTGTACTGTAATGACAGGCTCTTGAGCTGCCCTCTGAGATGTCATGGGTCAGTCATGTTAAGAATGTGTGCGTCCAATCATCTGCTGATTTTTATCAGCAAGCCCTCCAGCAGGAGCTGACAAGGGCCAGTTTGGGAGTCACAATGAACAAACAATGACTTTTTGGATTGTTGGGGGCTGTGTCATAGAGTGAGGGGTTTACATATACTAAAACATGATGACATTAGCAATCAATATACCAATTACTGGACAAGTTATTGGAGGAGGCATTCACGTGTCTTCAGCCTGCTTGCACTTTGAAGGGGCCTCTAGCAGGGAGAGTCCGTGTGTCCAGAGGCAGGCAAAGGTTCAAGACCTCAGGCCCAGATCTAAAAGGCAAGCCCCTCTTCTCAGGTTGAAGTAGTCCAGAGCTGCGTGATTCGAATCCCCTGGGGAGTTTATTAAAAATACAGATTCCCGACTTTCCTTCCTGGAGATTCCATCTCAGGAGTCTGGGGCTAAGGGTGGGACTCAGTGTTTTTAACAAAGATTCCAGGTAATCCTGATTGGGGGTGTTAGGGAACTGCTGTACAGTTGTAATTCCCAAAGTGCTGTCCCCCAGCCAGAGCAGCTGCATTCCTATCACCTGGAAGCTTGTTGCAAATGCACTTTCTTGGGCCCCTCCTTAAACCCACTGAAACTGAAACTCACTAGGGGTGGGGCCCAGAGATCTGTGTTTTAACACAGCCCCCAGGTGATTCTGATGCACTCTGCAGTTTGAGAACCAAGGCTGTAGTACAAAGATCCTGCCAAGGTGTTGCAACACAGCTCTGTCATCTGTAGCCTCTGAGGCTCCTCATGGGTAATTTGTTACTAGTACTAGTTAGAGTGCTGGAGTTTGCAAATGATTTACTTAAAAAAATTAAATTAGAGTAGATCCAAGATTATCTTCACAATCATGCCACTCTCATTCACTTGCATACTGCTAGGCGTTCTTGAATGATCTTGATGTATGAGTGACTTTGATTATAGAATAGGAAGAATAAACATAGCTTTTGTCTATTATTTGAAGTAGAAAGAAAGAGTGGATTTGTACATAATCTTAAAAGAAAAGGAGTCCATAAGAAAAATAAATGTACATGAAGCATTTATTTGATGTATGACTAATATTTATCTAGGTAACCGGTGCCATTTGTGAAACCCATGGGCAAATTAGTGAGGTCTACTGTTTTTGTCTTTGGTAGCCGCAGACCATGCAACATGTCTTAATTAGAAGAGGAGAATATGCATGGCCCAAGGTCAGCATATCCTTAGAAGAGGAATGGCAAAGACCTTCTTGCAGTTGGGTTGGGACTTCCTTTATTCAGCCAAGGGTCCTCCTAAAGGGGCTTGCTAAACTTTCAAAAGAGGTGGACTCGTTTGTCAGCCACGCAATATATTTAAAGCAGTGTTCTCCAGAATACGTTTGAAAGAGTAATTCCGTGTCTCAAAACGTCGAATTAAAAAAATGTCCAGGGTCAAGTTAGAAAGAGTAGATTAACCTGAGTTAAATAGGAGTGTTTGCAGCAGGGCTCCCAAAAGCCTCCAGCACATTACTATGCACTGTGAATCCCCAGGACATTTGATCTTCAATAGATTTGATTACCCAAACCATTTTATAAAGGAGAAGCTTGTAGCATTGGAGTTCAGGGAATAGACTTTCAGGAGACACAGATTTTTATCTTCTAAGATGGCAAATACCTGTTGGTAGAAGCTAGTTCTTTTATATGTTGTATAGTAAGGAACCTCTTCCTGTATTCTAATTTTTCAAACCCTCTGTGTCTGGCATCAGGATTCATTATGTGGTGGCTTGATGCCAGCAAAAAGGTTCATGTGACACTCACCAAAGAGTTAAATAAGTTGTCCAGTTGTTGATGGTTTGGTTAAATTATCCCTGAATTTTTGGCATATCTCCCAGAACAGGTACTCATAAAAAAAGAAAGAAAGAAACCTGGGTTTTACTAAGTGAGATTACATTGTGTTTTCATATATGAGGGATAATTCCAGTGCAACTACTTGCCTGTACCCAGAAACTGGTTGCATAAGCAGATGGTCATTGGACTGGGCCTGATGTTAGAAAGTACTTCTGCCCCCCTCCATTGACAGTACTTCCCTGGTCTTTTCTAGTTCACAGGGCTCCAGATGGCCATAGCTGTGTCAGCTACCTTTGTACCCGCACTGGCTATTTCTGAAGGTGAAAGGTTGGGGATATGTATTACAGAGGGCAGGCCAGGAGGGATATAAGCACATTACTTGTTGTAAAATTTCTTTTCTAGAAGTTATGGCCAGAACTGTGCATTAATGCCAAATGTTAATTCTTGCCGGGGACATGATGTCTTATAAACGTTATGAAAGAATATCATTTTTCCTGTAGCAGTGCAGGTACTTTTAAGGCTGTGTTAAGAAAAGGGCTAGTTTCCCCATAACATCTGCAGGTCACCTGCTTGCTTGTAAATCGCCTCTATGCTAACATCCCTTCCAACTGTTACACAATAGTTAGAAGAAATTGTCACATGGTAGAAAGAATAGAACTTAGCTGACATTTGAAAGATGTGTAAAGATTAAAAGCAAACAAACAAAAATTCCTCCAAAATAAAACAACCCCACCACCCTTGTTAATATTTGTCACCTTTTCTACATAGTTTTACAAGTCTCTGCAAGACTCAGAACTCATTAGGATGTGTCTCTCAACTAGAAATAATAGAGCGGATTCAACTTTGGGAGGTCCTAAAGCCCTTTTTTCATCTCCTTTGTAAATATATCCCCATAGACACCACATGTGCTTCCAAGCTTTCCAGACACAAGGCGTTTGTATGACGAGATTCACTCTACACCCTCGTAGAACAGAGCAGAAGTTCAACATAGTTAACAGAGATCTACCCACCACTGGTCTGGTTTGTTATGTAGTTGAATATTTCTCCCCTTTATATTCTTTGAAATGTTTTGAATTAAAATAGCTTACTCAAGGTCACTGAAGGCATATGGTCCTGCTCAAAACTTTAAACAAAACATTAGTTTTTACAACCTTTTGTAATTTGGTATTGTATACAACATAGTTATATGCAGAGTTTCTGTAATCTTTTCAGTGGGTGACAGAAATATGAGAAGCAAATTTATAAGCCATTTAGTGAAGCATTTAATCAATTTCATGCATAGGAAATAACTCCGATTGCTTTGCTTTATCAATCTTTCTCTCCAGCAAAACTCTTAAGTCAACAGGATCTCCAAACACTGCCTGGGTGGGGGAGGGGCTGGGGGCGGGGTGGGGAGCGGGCAGGCACCTTTCCCTGCACACAAATGTCACGGACTTCAAAAGTCTGCCTAAAACGGGCTTGCCAGCATCTATGAAGCTTCTGGAGGCTGTTAATGTGTTTCAGAAAGAAAGCACGGATCTAATGTTTAGAGGAAGTTTTCAAGGCCTTTTACTGTAAAGTTATTCATTAAACACCTTTTTCCCAGAGTGACTCTCACATGCTCAGCAGTGCAGACTGTGTTCAACATTAGGCTCAAAGAAGTATTTTTGTAAAAACCGTTTCGGTGGTTATTACTTTTAAATACATGAAAACTGAAACAACTCACATTAAAACTTAACTTCTGAATTAAGGAGTTGAAGCGATGTGACCAAAATACCTGAGATTCACCAAAGGGTCCTTTTACAAGCAGAAGTATTTTAGCCGTTTTCAGGATACTTGAATTGTTTTTTAGAGTTCATGTTCCAATTCTCTTTTTGAATTGCTTGAAAGATTAATCCATCTCTTGGCTACATAGTGAGTTAATATTTTCTTTTCTGTCACGTGCTAGAATGTCTCTTACGACATTTTACCCCAAACACCATCAAGTTTTTAAGTGAAAAAGTCATAAGGGAGCAAAAGATGATTTTGCCAATAATCATTATCTGCTAAACTGTATTAACATTGCATTAGCTCTACCTTGTCCTCTAAAATGGGAACCGATAAAAAGGTATTGCAGATACAGTTTCTAATTTAGAAAATAATTTGCTTCCACTGATTTTTGAACCTAGAAAAATATTCCAGTGAATAAATTCAGTCTAGTTGCTTTTTTTTTTTTTTTTTTTTTTTTTTTTTTGAGATGGAGTCTTGCTCTGTTGCCCAGGCTGGAGTGCCAGTGGCATGATCTTGGCTTACTGCAACCTCCGCCTCCTGGGGTCAAGCAATTCTCCTGCCTCAGCCTCCCGAGTACTGGAACTACAGGTGCCCACCACCACGCCCTGCTAATTTTTGTATTTTTAGAAGAGACGGGGTTTCACCATCTTGGCCAGGCTGGTCTTGAACTCCTGACCTCGTGATCCACCTGCCTTGGCCTCCTAAAATGCTGGGATTACAGTCGTGAGCCACCGCACCCGGCCTAGATTCTTCAGTTCTGATTTTAAATCGGCTCCATTCCTGGACCTCATCTCAGTCTCCTGATGTTTCATTCTGCCTTTTAAATATGACATATGCAAGGATTTGCCTGTGTTGGCAGTTCAGGTGGCATGCCATTGATATTTATTTTGCTATACTATTTAACTTGTGGGGGTCCCATCATTATATTGAACAGAGTTGCCTTGATAATCTTGCATAAAATTGGCAACTCTTCGGGAAACTGGCTATGGAAGTAGCTTGGCTGATTTGTCTATCTCTCTGTCTCTCTGTCTTTCTATCTCTTTATGTATCTATTGTTCTATCTTTCTATTGTTATTCAACGATTAGGTCCTGCATTACACCAGTGCCTTTATTGACTTTTTTAAACAATCATTTTGAAAGAAAGATATCTTTGGTGTAAGATCTAATATTTAATGCGAAAAGGGACTCCCTAGAACTAAGAAATTTAAAATTTTCAAATAAATTTTGAAACACCAAACAATTACTATATACTTATTCTACTTGTAAATATTAAGGTATTAAAGGATAAGGCTAAAGTGCTCTTTGCTATGACTTCTCTGCCTCCCTTGATGTGATCTATGTTACCAAGGATATGCATCTTGCCAGTCCCTTTTCTGTCCAAATGAGTCACCAAAATGTGCCATATTATATGTATCATTGTGCATTTGTTATTTTCACTTATCCGTGTTTTGGAGATCTTACTTGGTTAGGAGAAACAGATATACCCCATTCTTTCTAACTACTTAGAGAATTTCCCATGACAGGGGTAGACCATGCTCTCTGAGTTTTTCTCCTATGATGGGCATGTAGATTCCTCCTACCTTTTCACTATTACACATAGCACATTAGTAAATATCCTGGTACATACTTCCTATGTACTCTAGTATTCCTCATATGCTCGTATGCATAATACAATACTCTTATGCCGTGTCTCTACATGGACACTTAAAGTGAAACTGCTTGGTCATAAGTATGCATATTTATGTTTACTAGTTATTGCCATATTATCCAGCAATTTTAATTTTAAATGAAAGTCCTACCATAATCTCTGATACAGCTTTTCTCAACTCTACTGAAACCTACACATTGCTACAGCCAGTCTCATACTCTGTTAATAATTTTGCTTCTGCTTCTCCAAGAAGATGGAAACCATCCAGAATGCCTTTGCTACTGAGCTTTTCCTTTTCTGGGGCAAGCTGGGGCCAGGCAGGCTAATCACGGGGGCATAGCCTGATGTTCAGAAACAGAGCTGCTCAGGGCCATTGAGGTGACCAGACATTCAGAAACTGGGGAGCATCAGGTCAACAAAAGAAGCCTATTCGTCTTTTAAAAATGCATCAATAAAGTCAGTGACACATTTTCATTTTGATCATAACACATGTCCAAATTCAAACAATTGTCTCAGCCAGTTTTATAGCTGAGGCCTACACATTTTTACTATTTTTCAAAGACAGCCTTGGGGGCAAGGTAGAAAGACTTATAATCAGATTTGTGGTGATTGTTTAGGATTTAGGGCCCAGGAAGGGGATGCTCCTGGGAACCACTTTCCTTGTCCCCTTCACCCAGTGTTTTTCTGGTCCTCTGCATAGTATTTTACACCCATGACCTCCTTCCCAGTCTTATTGCTGCCTCTTCATTCAGACTCACCTTTAAATTGTTCTGGTGGCTTCATGTTAATTTGTCTCTGCTAGTCTCCTCTTTCTTCCATCCATTTTACCCTGCTAAATCTTCATGAAGTACAAATCTGGTTTTTAGTATTTTTGTTTGTTTGTTTTCAAGAGACAGTGTCTCCCTCAGTTACCCAGGCTGGAGTGCAGTGGCACAATCATAGCTCACTGGAGCCTTGAACTCCTGGACTCAAGTGATCTCCCACCTCAGCCTCCGGAGTAGCTAGTACCACAGGCATGCAGCACCATGCCCAGCTAACTAGCTTTTATTTTTTGTGGATATGGGGTCTCACCATGTTGCCCCAGGCTGGTCTCCAATTTCTGGGATCAATCCATCCTCCCACCTTGGCCTCCCAAAATGCTGAGATTGCAAGCACAAATCATCCTTCCTGGTCCCAATCTGGTTTTGATTGGCTATTGTATAACATAGCTTCTTATTACTTGTACTCTTTATCCTGCCATTCAAAGTCCTCCATGATTTTTTCCCAAAATTGTCTTTTAAAAAACTTCCTTTCTTCTTCTCTTTTATGTATATTTTAACTTAGCAAAACGAAATGGTTACCCTTCCCTCAACTTTCCTGCTTCTTTACTCTTCCTTTGGCCAGAATGCCCTTTCCTCAACTGCAGAAAAATCCATGTCTTCAAAGTCAGGCCACTCCATGAGGCTTTTTCTGTCTTCCTCATTTTCCACCAGATGAGTGTGACTGTTAATAGAAGACAATGACAGGGATTAAAATGGGAGAGGGAGGCCGGTGCAGTGTCTCACACCTGTAATCCCAGCACTTTGGGAGGCCAAGGCGGGCAGATCAACTGAGGTCGGGTGTTCGAGACCAGCCTGACCAACATGGAGAAACCCCGTCTCTACGAAAAATACAAAATTAGCCAGGCTTGTTGGCACATGCCTATAATCCCAGCTACTGCGGAGGCTGAGGCAAGATAATCGTTTGAACCTAGGAGGCGGAGGTTGTGGTGAGCCGAGATCGCACCATTGCAGTCCAGCCTGGGCAACAAGAGTGAAACTCCGTCTAAAAAAAAAAATCGGAGAGGAAAACCAGAAGTCAGAGGTTGGGCTAACCTCTAAGTCCTAAGTGAAATGGCTTGATCCTGTATAACTTAAATAAGGGTTACACACATTCTAAGTGATGGATGTATTTTCCACTCCACAGTCTAAAACAGAATGTGAAAATGTAATCTAATTGTAACTGTATTAAAATGTTATGCTACAGTTAAGTCTCTGTTCAGCTCCTACTCTAGTGCAGGCATCTAATCAGGAAATGGCCTCCTGTATAACCCATGGATTGTTTGTAACTCAGAACCCTTAAGTGCAATGAAGCTAACCCCATCTATATTAATAACATATTTAGACTATGTTATGTATACCAATTCAGAGATGAAAATGATACTTCGAGTCTATTAGTAGAACATGTACTTTCAGCTGATTTTTAAGATAAAAAGGATCTGTTTTATACAGTTGTCTCTACCCTTTTCTGCCTGTTCCCCCTGTAACTAATGGTATACATTTATGAGAAGCCTCGTGGAAGTTAGCCATGGAATCCTGGTCTTGCACGAGCTTTTTTTTTTTTTCTTTAAGGATTACTGTCAAATATTGGGATTGAATCTCTAAAATTAGCTTTTAGAATTTATGTATAATAATGAAAAATTGGGAGCCAACTATATGTCCAAGAATAGTAGATTGATTCCATACATATAACATATCAATATTGAAATATTATATGGGCTTTAAAATGTTATAAAGTCTATATTAATATTGAAAAAGGTTTTACGGTAATCTTAAGGACACTTAAAAGGCAAACCCATATTTAAACTTAACTTTATATGGACTATGAACTTGTCAGGGTGATAGATTGAGAAGTTATTTTATTTCTTTTTTTTTTTTTTTTTTTTTTTTTTTTTTTTTGAGACGGAGTCTCGCTCTGCCGCCCAGGCTGGAGTACAGTGGCCGGATCTCAGCTCACTGCAAGCTCCGCCTCCTGGGTTCCCGCCATTCTCCTGCCT
The DNA here is from genome assembly GCF_007565055.1 of Rhinopithecus roxellana. Taxonomy (NCBI): domain Eukaryota; kingdom Metazoa; phylum Chordata; class Mammalia; order Primates; family Cercopithecidae; genus Rhinopithecus; species Rhinopithecus roxellana. Next base: position 23,167,983 of record NC_044553.1, read on the forward strand.
CAGCCTCCCGAGTAGCTGGGACTACACGCACCCGCCACCTCGCCCGGCTAGTTTTTTTTGTATTTTTTAGTAGAGACGGGGTTTCACCGTGTTAGCCAGGATGGTCTCAAACTCCTGACCTCGTGATCCGCCCGTCTCGGCCTCCCAAAGTGCTGGGATTACAGGCTTGAGCCACCGCGCCCGGCCGAAGTTATTTTATTTCTTTAAAACATTTTAAAATGTGGGCAAGGTGCATTGGCTCACTTCTGTAATCCCAGAACTTTGGGAGGCTGAGGCAGGCAGATCACTTGAGGTCAGGGGTTCAAGAGCAGCCTGGCCAACATGGCAAAACCTCATCTGTACTAAAAATACAAAAGTTAGCTGGGTGTGGTGGCACATGCCTATAGTCCCAGCTACTCTGGAGGCTGAGGCAGTAGAATTGCTTGAACCCAGGAGGCAGAGATTACAGTGAGCCGAGACTGGGCCACTGCATCCCAGTTTTGGTGACAAAGTAAGACTCCATCTCAAAAAAAAAAAAAAAAAAAAAAAAAATGTTATATTCAGTGGACATTGAAATCCAAGCATTACAGTAGCTGTATTGCTCCTAGCTGAGTGGTGAGAGCTGGATCAGAGAAAGAGGATTCTGTCTTTTCCTAGCCTCAGAAAGGCAGCTGGAGGGGTTCCCCCAAAACTAGGGAAGAGCACACATTGCTCTTGCAAACAAGGAACTTGAGATGGGCAAACTTAAAAACCACCCTGATTTCACTTGAGGACACTGGTTTAAATCGACACTTAAAAGAGAAACCTGAAGCCTCAGTATAAGGGTAGAACTCATTATAGCTTTTCCTGCTACTAACAACACACCCCGATATCCTGATTTTTATAGATTGATTATCTTATGAGAGGATGAAGAAAACTAACCAATGGGATTGCCAACGCACCTTACTAGTCTTTGAGGAACTGTAAAAAATGGAAGAATTAGTGGAAATTTAGAGATATGCAAATGATGTTTTACTTTCAAAAATATTCTGAAGGTGAATTTTGGAATGAAACACTTGATAGCCCATGAATTAGATGTTGAGCTTCAACAGAATTTAGTATACATTTTTAATTGGATATTTGGTAAACCTTTATCGGAGGATGATGGAAATCTAGAACATTAGACTGAGAAGGAAGTTGGAAATAGAAACAGTTCACTTAGATCCCTCATGGATTCACTAAAAACAGCTCAAGTCATGCTGACTTCTTTTTTTTTTTTTTTTTTTTTTTTCTGATAAGGTGAATGTGGTAGTAAGGGATACTAGAAACCAGAAAACTGTAGTCTCTTCAAACTATAAAGTCTAGAGGAAATCACCAGGCCATCTTGTTATTTAACCAAATGCAGATTCTGAGTCAGTAGATCTGGGGTTGGGTCTCAGTTTCTGCATTCTTAAGAGACTCCCAGGTGACACGGATGCTGCAGGCTCATGGGTCGTACTTTGAATAGCAAGATTTTAGACCATGCGCCCCAATACAGCTTGTTAAAAACCGGGTTTATGCCCTCTATGTCCAAAGTGTCTGATTCCACAGGTACAAGATTCTACTTTTTTTCAAGTGTCCAAGGTAATTGTATTGCATGATCTTGTAAGGAACCATAGCATCAGACACTACATAACCAGTCACAATACACAATATCATTATAGTTCTTTTTTATTTGATTTGATTTTTTAAGACAGAGTCTCGCTCTGTCACCCATGCTGGAGTGCAGTGGTGTGATGTCAGTTCACTCACTATAACCTCCGACTCCCACGTTCAAGCAATTCTCCTGCCTCAGCCTCCTGAGTAGCTGGCACTACAGGCACCCACCACCACGCCTGCCTAACTTTTGCATTTTTTAAGTCGAGTCAGGGTTTCACCATGACCAGGCTGGTCTCGAACTCCTGACCTCTGGTGATCTGACTGCCTTGGCCTCCCAAAGTGCTGGGATTACAGGTATGAGCCACCGTGTCCAATCACTATCATTATAGTTTTTACAATCAGTTGTATTTATAATTGATTGGACCTTTTTTTTTCATTCTAGATAAAATTAATTACTTCTACCATGGTACAACTTCTTTACCTTGTACATTATTGCATATTTTATGTTCTTTTCTTGCACACTTTGGCTCCCAATAGCCATGCCCTCTTACCAACACACCCTTAATAGAATTTGTATGCACAGTTACATTTTTTGGAATGGAATTGAGCGTTGACTTGTTCTACATCCCTAAGCCTCAGCCTCTCCTATGGTCAGTGAACACGATAATACCTACTTTATTGGGGATCAAATAAGAATAATGTGAAAGAATGTTCATGGCCTGACCTTGTAAATCTGTAACTCTAGGTTCTAGGCTGTTCCCTGCCAAATTTGACATGGCCTCAGAGAAGTTGTCAGATGTCTCTGATCCTCTCTCTTGCACCAATAGCAAAAGAGTTTTTAAATGTATAAAGTGCTAAACAGACTTGAGAGAGTTTTATTGTAAAAAGCAGAAAAATGCATTACTTTGTAATTTAATGAAATGAATATCCAAAATTAATTGAACAGCATTAAATTAATTAATATATCATTAATTTTTACATGAATTCTCTCCATTAGCAGCGTGTCTTATAAATGTTTGCTAGAGGGGTCTTATATGTAAGCATTACTCACTGGTAGAGGATTCTCACCTAATACATGTGCTAAATTTCTATCTTCTTGCACGATTCTGGTTGAGGATCATATTATTCCAGCCTTAGTTGTCCCCGAGGTATGCAGGAATTTCTCTCTTTTGTGTTGTGCAACCCATTGTGAAAGCACAGTGCCATCAGCGCTGCTATATGTGGTTTGCTAGAAGTATAATTTTCTATACCTCTTTGGCTTGGGCCGGAGAAAGAAACCAATAATTGCATGTTGACCTTGCTTGCTGCTTCTAGGGCCACTATATCCCACTGGGCTGTAAAATTAGCATTTCTGCGATGCCTGTCTTATTTGTGCCATTCTTTACCTGAACATTCTTTCCTATGGTGAATTTCAGAGAGAAGAAATACAGATAACTATTTTTTAAAAGCTAACTGACCTAAATGAAGACCTAGACTGAAGGAAGTCCAACTGCCTACGTTTAAATATAAATGCACAATGACCCAGATTAATAGACCTTCGAGCCAGAGAAAGGGTGAAAATGGTGAAGGCAACTGAGATATGGTAGGTGAAGAATAGGGGCTCTGGGGCCACATGGCCCGGGCTCTTATTCAGCTTCACTGCCTTCTGTGTGGGTAATCTTCGGTTAGTTAGCTCACTTTGCTAAGCTTCAGCTTCCTTCTCTGTGCAAAGAGGATTTAAGGAGGTAATCAATTCTGCTAGAATCTATACCTGGCAGAAACAGAGTTTAGTTTTTCATCCCAAAGCACTACAAATGCTTAGAAAAGTCCCAAGCACACAATAGGTGCTCAGTTGATGTTTGTTGAATGAATAGCTTTCTTCCAGAATGATAGAAAATACGTGTCTTCCTTAAGGTCCTGCAAAATGTTTTTCCACATGCCTTCTCTCCCGCGCACTCCTTCACTGGAATGTTTTTATTGTTCTTTAACAGTGAATGGCCCGAGCATTTTGTTTATCATGCCAGAGATAAACCAGGGCACGATTAGGCCGGGCGCGGTGGTTCAAGCCTGTAATCCCAGCACTTTGGGAGGCCGAGACGGGCGGATCATGAGGTCAGGAGATCGAGACCATCCTGGCTAATACGGTGAAACCCTGTCTCTACTAAAAAAATACAAAAAAATAGCCGGGCGACGAGGCGGGCGCCTGTAGTCCCAGCTACTCGGGAGGCTGAGGCAGGAGAATGGCGTGAACCCCGGAGGCGGAGCTTGCAGTGAGCTGAGAGCTGGCCACTGCACTCCAGCCTGGGCGGCAGAGCAAGACTCCGTCTCAAAAAAAAAAAAAAAAACCAGGGCACGATTAAAAGTCTAAACCCTTCCGTGGGCTTCCATATCATCTAAAGTGCTTATTGACTCGAACTAAAGTAGATGCAACAATTTGAAGCTTCAACCAAGTTTAGTCTTTTTTTCTTTTTTTACTGTTTACAAAACAAGATATTTTATGGAAGTAATGTATACGTTGAATAGAAGAGGGCTATTCCCAATATTATCTTTATCTTGTAGACATAAATAACAAACAACTCCGGTAATCAAAATTTACTGCAATTGTAATAGATTTTGGCAGAGTTTATGTATTGTATGCAATGCTAACATAATGCTGAGTTTCAAGGATAGAGACCAGGATTCCTAGTTTGGCTTTGTTAAATGGGGGGAAAAATCACTACTGTATTCGTTGTGTTTACTACATTCAAGAGATTAATTCTCATAAATAAAATTGTTTATACCAGCTTCTAATCAGAAAGTTGAAATTATCTGTGGCAATGTAGCCCACTAAAAACTTGTATACTATGAAAATATTTCAATAATTAATGCATGCTCCATCTAGAGTAATCGACAGTGAGGTCATAAATGTAATGGGCCATCTGTGTTTGATTTGTACATGAAAATGCTTAAAGGGATAGGCAGGTAATTCAAGCTTCCCTGGCAAGGAAGATTTGCTCCAACTTCTCCAAGTAGAAATGACATTTATTAGATTTTTTTCTTTTTTCTTAAAGTTTTTTCCAGGTTTTTATTTGATCTATGTACTGCTCACTGTTTCTTGTTCTAATGCAACAATCCCTTTTAGAGTTTTTGGTACTCTAAAACCAAATTAAATTGGCTCATAGTCATTCTTAACAATTATACTTGGTTCTCCTAATTTTTTTTTTTTTTTTTTTTTTTTTTTTTTTTTTTTTTTTTTTTTTTGAGACTAGGGTCTCACTCTGTCACCCACAATGGAGTGCAGTGGTACAATCATAGCTAAGTGCAGCCTCAACCTCCCAGGCTCAAGTGAACCTCCCACCTCAGTCTCCCAAGTAGCTGGGACTACAGGTGTGAGCCACCATGCATAGCTAATTTTTTAGTCTTTTTGTAGAGAAAGTCTTGCCGTATTGCCCAGGCTGGTCACAAACTCTTGTGCTCAAGCAATCCTCCCACCTCAGCCTCCCAAGGTGCTGGAATTATAGGCATGCACCACCACGCCCTGCCTCCTAATCATTTCAATGGCAACTTGAAAGCCACATGTCTTAATACAATATTATTAGAGGCTCACTCCAGTGACTAATTCTTCTCTGTCTGACCACTTCAAACTTTATTATTGCAGTTTTTGCTTTTTTGTCAGTTAACAATTAACCAGCCCTGCTTATATGTGTTAACGAAGAGTAATAGGACCAATAGGAATCTTAGTCATGGTTTTGTAACTCGCCCCTGTGAGCACGGAGCAGAATCTCTTATTTCTGGATGTAAGACAATCTCTATTAACATCAAAGGAGGTTTTAGGATTTTCTATGGAAGAAAACCAACGAGCATTGAATAATTGCTGAGACCTGGACCCAAAAACGTGTCCAGGAACACACATTCAACTAGAATTTACCAGGATTTATCATCTGCTGGGTACTGTGCTAGGCACTGAGGACATAGTGAATGAAACCAACAAGGTCCCCTATTCTCATGGTTCTTATATGCTAGTAAATGTGACTTCCTCCTTAGAGGTACTCTTAAGTTCTACAACTAGGAAACTAAATGGATTATCTCCCTTGGTAGCCCCTGCAAATCCGTATCTCCTCCTGTATTGCCTGTTCGGGGAAAATAAGCTATCATCTACTCAGTCACTCAATGCAAGAACCTAGGGTCATCCTGGACGATTCTCTTCCTCTTTTGTCTTCATCAAGGTGATTCACAAGTTCTGCCTCCGCTGTTTGTCATCGCCTGACTCTGCTTCCTTCTCTCCATCCCTATCCCGTACAGCCACAGTCTTAATTCAGTTCCTAAAATTTTTTTTGCCTAGAATCTTGCAACAACATCCAGTATTAATTCCTTACCATTCTATTCTTCATACTGCTGCTATAGTGATATTTTAAACATTATAATGTTAATAAGATAATGTCATTTCTCTGTAGAAAGTCCTTACCATAAGAGTTCTACAATTGTCTTGGAGACAAAACTCAGACTTTTAACAAGGTGTACAAGAAAAACTTTTGCTAACGTGGCCTGAGCCCATTTCTACTATGCCATCTCTTGCCACAAATCCAGCTCTCCAGTCCTGCAGAAGTCTATTTGCTAGGCACATTATACCTTAGTGCCTTTTACCATGCAATTCCCCTTGCCTGGAATCCCTGACTTTCTTTCATTCACTTGCACAATCTCTCTTCACCTGTAAAAGCTACTCCTAGAGATGTTGCTCTTTCTGCACAGTTTCTCTTCCTTGATGCTCGCCTGGGTTATTAGTGGACACTTCTCAGAACACTTCGGGTTCAGCTCTATGGCAGCATGGAGCAGCTCTGTTTACCTGCCCCAGGTGGTCACACAGTGTCTGCATACATGTGGGATGTATGCTGAATAGGAGGTGTTGAAGGACATTCACTACGTGTCCAGCACTGTGTTACGTCTGATCAAAGACACGATAGAATCTAAAGACAATTCTCTACAGTCCTTGTCTTTAAGTGGGGTGGCAACAAGATGCCTACCCCCTACCAATCTGTTATTTATTTGGAACTAATTGTTAAATCACCCTTTTTCTCCACTTTTCCACGCTAATATTTGTTCAAAGTTTTTAGTTTTTAAAGTAATTCTTAATATTCAGTTACGTCAGTTCTTGCAATTCTTACTTACAAACATATGCCTTTTAATAGCTTTAACCTGGTGCCCTTAATATTTTTCAAAGGCACCTGAGAAAAGTATAAGAAAAAATTTAAATTCATTTTATTCTAATTTTTGAAGTAGAGATGAGCTTTTCGGTTCCACTGTGGCATTCTACATAATGCCAATCAACCTAACAAAAAGCAAAGCAAACACATACCAACCCAGCTCTTCACGTATTGATATTAAACAGATATAATAGCTGGGACTGGACGCGGTAACTCAGACCCATAACCCCAACACTTTGGGAGGCTGATGCGGGTGGATCACTTGAGGCCACGAGTTCGAGACCAACCTGGCCAATATGGAGAAAGCTTGTCTCTACTAAAAATACAAAAATTATCCAGGTGTGGTGTCCTGTGCCTGTAATCCCAGCTACTTGAGAGGCTGAGGCAGGAGAATCAATTAAACACGATAGGCCGAGGTTGCAGTGAGCCAAGATGGCGCCACTGCACTCTGGCCTAGGTGAGACAGCGACACTCTTCTCAAAAACAAAAAGCGAAAAAAACAAAATAAAAAGCAAAAAGATGCAATATCTGGATAGTTAATTGAAATTTTACTTTTTCAGATACATGCTTGGTTTTGAGCAGACATAATCACCCTCTTTGTTTCCTGTAGAAGAAAACAAAATATAAGACACACTTTTAATCAGAAAAATGTAAATAAAAAATATAAAATACAAATTTAATAAAAATCTAAATTCAGCTCTTCACTATTTCCTGAACACATGCTCATTAGCTTTCACTATATGAAGTGTACTTCTAGAACGATAAGAAAAAGAGGCACTTGGAAAATTAATGAACGTGATTACAATATGTAGTGAGGCAAAGGGTAGTTTAAGAAACTGCACAGTTATACAAGGAAGAAAATGGGGTGAGAGAGTAAGTGCCCTCTATCTGAGGTTGCTTGTGACATGGCCAAGGGCCTGCAGTGTGCCCTGCATCCTAAGATGCTAGTGATGGGGCAGAGTGGGAGGACTCAGCTCAACCTTTGTTTTTCTTCATGCACCAAGCTAGGGAAGTCAATTTTGCCTTCAACACATAGGATTGATTGTTTTTGATTTCATTATTATGATCAGAAAAAAATTTTATATACCTTTCTATGTATTCAAAACATGGAAAAAAGAATCTTAAACAGCTATAGACATTACCACCCAGATGTTTTGAGTTCAAAGTAATTAACAACATGATAGGACACAATAAACAGAGCCATCTTTCAGACAAGTGCACAGCCTGATGAGACAACAGATTAAAGGCTTAATGGGGCCAGGTGTGGGGGCACATGCCTATAATCCAAGCCCCTTGGGAGGTCAAGATGGGAGGACTGCTTGAGGCCAGGAGTTCAAAACCAACCTGGACAACATGACAAGACTCCATGTCTACTAACCCCCCCCAGAAAATTAGCTTGGCATGGTCGCACACACTTGTAGTCCCAGATACTCAGGAGACTGAAGCAAGAGGATTGCTTGAGCCCAGGAGTTTGAGGCTGCAGTGATCATGCCACTGCACTCCAGCCTGGGCAACGAAGTATGACTTTATCTTAAAAAAAAAAAGGTAAAACAAAACAAAACATAAAAAGCTTTATTGAAGATGGTTTCAACTGGTTGAGATAAGTTCCAACCATGTTTCCCACCAAAATATGGTTTCTTGTACTTCTTTGTGACATTATAAAAGCAGTACATACTCAGAACAAAGAAAAATTAAAATATACAAAAAGCAAAACTAAGGAGAATACCCTGAAAAAGAATTTTTGCCTTTTCTACAAGTTAGCCATTGTGATTGCTTTGGTATATATCTTTGCAGATGTATAAAATAGCATGCTATTCTACATATGTTTTGTAACCAGCTTTTCCTCTTAACATATCAAATACATCCATGTCACTAGGCCTATTTAAGGTTATGTGCTTGAATAAGAACCTACTGCCAGTCAAGAAGGCACATTACATGATACATAGCAGCTCACATACTATCTTTTTTAAAAAATTAAAAGATACAGACAACTGAGAATCATAATAAATACATTAAGTTAGCATGAATCTTTATTTTAAACATTTAGATGTTGTGCCTTGTAAACAAATCAGTTTAGTGTTTAAGAGTGATGAATAAAAATGTTGGGAAGGTGAAGGGAATATTTTTAAATAATTTGGTAAAATAGGATGGGACTGGGTTTTGGAGATGAATGGATGTTTGCACCCAGCTTCCCCAAGTCCTAGACTATGGATAGGTGAGAATATCTAGCACTGTGCTTGGCATGCTGAGGGCTTGGGGAGAGTTGGAACCCATTTCAGTTACTGGGAAGAAGCAGGGATTCAGAACACAAGGATGGAAAAGGTAAGCAGTGTCAAGGGGAGGCAAGAATGTGATGGAAATACTAAAATGACTGGTGTCTCAAAAACAGGGAGAATGTTCAATAAATCGTGCTGGGATTGCTGGCTAGGGATATGCAGAAGAATGAAACTGGACCCCTACCTTTCACCACATACAAAATTTAACTTGAGATGGATTAAAGATTTAAATGTAAGACCTCAAACTGTAAAAATTTTAGAAGAAAACGTAGGAAATATTTACTAGACATCATCCTTGTAAACAATTCTTCGCTAAGTCCACAAAAGCAATTGCAATAAAAGCAAAAATGTATAAGCAACATCTAACTAAAGAGCTTCTGCACAACAACAGCCTCCATCAACAGAGTAAACAAACAGCCTGCAGAATGGGAGGAAATATTCCCAAACTATGCATCCAACAAAGGTCTAACATCCAGAATCTATAAGGAACTTAAATAATTCAACATGCAAAAAACAACCCATTAAAAAATGGGCAAAGGACAGGAACAGGCTCTTCTCAAAAGAAGGCATACAAGCAACCAAAAAACATGAAAAAAATGCTCAACATCACTAAGCATCAGAAAAATGTAAATTAAAAACCACAATGAGATGCTATCTCACACCTGTCAGAATGTCTATTATTAAAAGTCAAAAAATAACATGCTGGTGGGGCTGTGGAGAAGAGGGAATGCTTCTATAATGCTGGTGGGAATGTACAATTTCAGCCACTGTGGAAAGCAGTTTGGAGATTTCTCAAAGAACTTAAAAATGGAACTAGCATTCCACCCAGCAATCCCATTACTGGGTATATACCCAAAGGAAAATAAATTGTTCTATCCAAGAGATACATACACTTCTATGTTCATCACAGAGCTATTCACAATAGCAAAGACATGGAATCAACCTACGTGCCCATCAACTGTGGACTGGCTAATGTGGTACATATACACCATGGAATACTATGCAGTCATACAAAGAACAATATCATGTCCTTTGCAGCAACCTGTTTGCAGCTGGAGGCCATTATCCTAAGCAAACTAACACAGAAACAGAAAACCAAATAGCGCATATTCTCACATGTAAATGGGAGTCAAACATGCATGCATGGACATAAACAATGGATACTGTAGACTGCTAGAGCAGAGAGGGAAGAAAGGGAGCATGGGCTAAAAAAACTACTTATTGAGTCCTATTGCTCACTACCTGGGTGATGGGATCATCTGTACCCCAAATATCAGTATCACACAGTATACCCATTTAACTAACCTGCATATGTAGCCCCTAAATCTGAAAGTTGAAATTGCTAAAAAAACAAAAAACAAAAAACCATAAATCAATAAACTTAGATATGCCACCCCCCTACCCCCCTGAAATGAGGAGAGTTTGGTGGTGGAATGAGGAGAGAAAAAATGCCCTCAAGTGCTATACCACAACAGAACCCCTGGAAGATGAAGGAGAAAAAGATGATGGCAGCTAATGGATAACATTTACAATAATAATGACAACACCGGATCATGCTTGCATTTACCGTGTACCAAATAGGGGACTCTAAGCATGTTGCATATATTAACCATTTAATCTTTACCACATTTTGTCTGGCCTATCTTCTCTTGTTTTTGAGATAGGGTCTCACTCTGTTGCCCAGGTGGGAGTGCAGTGGCATGATCTTGGTTCACTGCAACTGCCACCTTTTGGGTTCAAGTGATTCTTGTGCCTCAGCCTCCCGAGTAGCTGAAATTACAGGCTCACACTACCATGCCTGGATACTTTTTGTATTTTTTGGTAGAGACAGGGTTTCAACCATGTTGGCCAGGCTAGTGTCGAACTCCTGACCCCAAGTGATCTGCTCGCCTTGGCCTCCCAAAGTGCTGGGATTACAAGCCACAGCACCTGGCACTGACCTACCTTCTATTGCTATAAGAACTAAATGAATTTGTATTTGTAAAGTCCTTTAAATAGTGCAATATAAAAGTTTGTTAATAAAGCATCCTTTTACTGAGACACACAGAGGTTAAGTACCTTGCCTGAGGTCACACAATTACTCAGTGGAAGAAGTAGAATTAGAACCTGGGCCATCTGGCACAGGAACTCAGGCTGCTCCTGAGGGATCTCTGGTCAACTCAGAAAGTGATGGAGCTGTGGCTCCTCCTGCCCTGATTTCACCTTACCCACAAAGAATGTCAAAGGAGGTGCTGTCTTTCTCCATGGGAGAAATGGGAATGACCATTACAGCTGAAGAATTCCAACAATGGGCACCTGCTGACGAGCTGGGGGCTGCATTACTTCTGCTCCGTCTCACCTCCTCCCATCCACTCCATACCTCTGACCCTATTTGAGGTGACTGGGTGGGAAAGGCACTCTCTTAGGAGGTTTGATGTGACATTAGGAAAATGGAAAAAAAAATACAGACCCAGTCTGTAGAAATGTCACTATTACTGGCAAAGGAATTAAAATCTCCTTAAATAGTCAATGTTTTCAGGATCTCTGGGTGAAGACTCAGAGTTAAGGTCCACCCTTTCTCATTCTTTTCCCCATTCATCTTCCTCTTCCCTGATTTCTGCCCCTCAACTATTGACCAGCCCATCCCCTCTCCCCACTGTAACAATAATGGTCATAACAAGAATACTGGAAGCTCACAGTCACTGAGCTCTTGTTATGTAGCAGGCATGTTAATTCATGATCTCATTTAATCCTTGTAACAGCCTTGTGAAGGAGTAACTATTTTCTTAACCTGCTTTGTAAGTGAATAAATTGAAGTTCAAAGAAGATAAATCATTTGACTGGTAAGTGGAAAGACTGGAATTGGAGCTCCAATCTCTTTTGCTAAATCCGATGCCACACTTTCTCTCCTTATCCCCCAAGGTACTGGCACCAACTCCACTAAGCTTCAGTTTTCCAGCATCACCTGATTCTTGGAAGACAAGTGGGTAGATATGCATGGGCCTCCCTGAGTTAGACACTCTGGCACGTTTCACACATGGTATTCCAGCCAGTTGGACTGTTACTTTTAGCCAGAAAGGTTATGAAATGCACCAAATAAGATAACAGGATTTGTTGTCAAGGCCAGCCCCTGTTTATTGAGTGTCTACAATGGCCTGGCATTTGTGGTAGCTGCAGAGAGAAATGCAGTGGCATAGGGGATGTGAACCTGCTATCAAGAAACTTACCATTTGAAAAGGAAGATGAGACCAGCTCACATCAGAAGAACCTAAGAAAACATGGTGGGGTTGGGGGGTTCTTTGGGGATACTGCCTGAGTGTCCATCCCTAACACTTTTTCCCTTTTCATCCCCTTCAAGCCATGAGGTACCAAGGCCTCAACCAGTGGGATAGTAAACCTGATGCTAAGGGGGATGCTGAGACATCTGAGGGTTGAGTTAGAGGTGAAGGAGCAAAGAAAGAGAAAGCCAGCCTCTTTTCAAGGTCTGGGCAAAGAGAGCAGATTGTGTGGATCCTGAAGGAGACGCTTCACATATCTTCATCAGGATGTGGTCCATGGAAGGACCCTCTGCTGCTAATCATGGTAGCCCTGGAGAAGTGAGGCAGAAACAAGCAGATGAACTTCTGCATCTGGTCGGCTGGGTGTCCTGTCAGTCTTTTCAGTGCCTCAGCAGATGGTAGCAGGAAGAGAAACTTCCCTACCATTTTGGCCTTTCTCCTTGCCCAGAGCGAAACATCTGACCTGTACAAATCAATAGAACATGACCTTCAAGAAAAATCATAGCTTCTCCAGTGGGATTTAGGAAATAGATGAGAGAAACCCAAATGGTTAGGACATACGACTCATTGTTGATAGAAGAGACGGAGAGATGAAGATGAAAAAAATGAGCATTCTCAAGGATATGTCATTGAAACACCACAAAGATCTTCCATACCTACTTTCATGATGTCTGCATTGAAATAGCTATTAGATGAATGAGGGAAAAATGGCCTAATTCTTGATAGCAGCTGGATTAGAGATCTGGAGGATTAAGTAAAAGGAAACACAACATGCCACAAAGACAGAAACACATGAGTGAAAACGTAGGTGACTTAAAGCACAGATCCAGGAAATGGAACATGCAAATAAGCCATCCAGAAGAAAAAGAGGAAAGGGTGGAAAAGTGGTTGCTATATCCAAAATGAAGGAACATTTCAGTGAGCTGAAGGAAAACATTAGTTTCCTGATTACAAGAGCTGAGTCTAAGTAAGAATTAAGACAAAACAAAACAAATCCAAACAAAAACATGTAATTCAACATATCCTCATTAAATTCATGACTATTCCGCATACTAGACACTGTGGAGTTTCAACCAGCTACCCCTTTCAGGACTGGGGCACCCTAACTCCCCACCCACTGCTGTCCGTATCCAATACTGGTTGATGCGATGCACAAAAGAAGGATTCTCTTGTCCCAATTCGAAAACTCAAACTCAGCTCCCATAAGATCAGCTGAGGCTGCACATGGTTACTGAGTTATGCCCTCTGCCCAATCCTGCCTCTTAATCCCTTATAGTCATTGTTCTCAAGAGCACTCCTCTGTAAAATTCCTCCTGCCCACAAATCCCCATCTCAGAATGTTTCCCAGGGAACCTGACCTATGACACTTTATACCAAACAAAGCAAAGCAAAACAAAACAAAACAAAAATCCCAAAACAAAAATAAAACAAAATTCTCCCTTAAGAAAACCCCTAAACTTATGACATTTTTCTAATAAAGCATTCTGATTATTGAAAATAAAGGAGAGCTGGATGTGGCAGCTCATGCCTGTAGTCCCAGCACTTAGGGAGGAAGTGGTGGGAGAATAACTTGAGCCCAGGAGTTCGAGACCTGCCTGGGCAACATAATGAGTCCCAGTTCTCCACTAAAAGAAAAAAAAAAAAGACAAAAAAATTAAAGGAGAATTGAACTAGTGTTATACTTGTCTGCTATACTGAAAACTGAAAGATGATGACATGAAGTGTATAGAGAAAAGTCAACTGAAAGCTAGAGATGGTGAAATAAAATCTATTGTGAGAAAAGGTCTGAAGTCAAAGAAGCATATAATTAAGAAAGTATTATTTATTTGGTTCCAAAAAATTATTTTGGAAACAGGTAAGGACTCTGTTTATTACTCCTACAGCCTTTCTGATGAAAACACTGCAGAAAATTATCTACCCAAATGACAACTGAAAACAATGGAGATCTCAAGACTAAAAGGATCGGAAACACTGGATCATGAAAATGATGTAATTGAGATGTTGTAAAACATTGGTGAGTATGGATTATTGGAACAGAAAGAATGAGATGTTGGGAAAAACTCTGGAGTTAAGAGGGGTGGCTGTGTGTGATGGTAGGGGGCAGGGAAATTAATATCACAGTGGGATGACATATTTATTTATTAATGATATGCTAATAGGGGAGTCAACATTAACTTCAGTGGTTATGGAAGGAAGGTAATGTATAGCACATTTGACAAACAAAAATACCTCCCAAATTACCAGAAGAAATAAAAAAAAGAAGAGAAACTTAAAGAGGTCAGCAAAAAAAAAAAAAAAAAAAAATATATATATATATATATATATAAACAGGTAAAAAAGAAACAATAGCAAAATGTAAAAAATTAGAAATTAAATATAAGATTGAGGAATTCAGTAGATCAGTTATTACAAGAAATACAAGTGGGTAGAATTCCTTATCAAATGTCAGACTAGGTTAAAAAACAAAACCCAGCTTCATGCCCCACAAGAGTTATACCCATGACAAAGTGAAATACTGTAAATTAAGGGTTGGGCAAAGACATCCTAGACAACTGCAAAGAATAACAAAACAACAAACCCCAAGGTATTTGATCAACTGGGATGCAAGTTTGAATTCATGAAACACCTCAAAGAAAGATGCTATGTAATGATAAAAGGCATAACCTATTAAGGAAATATGATGAACACAAAATATCAACTAACACTGGAGACAAACACATAAAGTAAAACTGCACTCCAGCCTGGACAACAGAGCAAGACTCTCTTTCCAAAAAAGAAAAAAAAAATTATAGTGGGGATATTTAATAAAGCACTTTCAGTATCTGGTAGATTAAGAAAACAACAGGCCAGGTGCAGTGGCTCATTCCTGTGAGTCCCAGCACTTTGGGAGCCCAAGGCAAGTGGATCACAAGGTCAGGAGTTTGAGACCAGCCTGACCAATATGGTGAAACTCCATCTCTACTAAAAATACAAAAATTAGTCGGGCATGGTTGCAGTCACTTGTAGTCCTAGCTACTTGGGAGGCTGAGACAAGAGAATTGCTTGAACTTGGGAGGTATGGAGGTTGCAGTGAGCCGAGATCATGCCACTGCACTCCAGTCTGGGTGACAGAGCAAGACTCCATCTCAAAAAAAAAAAAAAAAAAAAAAAAAAAAAAAAACCCAAAAAACAAACAAAAACAAACAAAAAAAAGCCAAACAGTGAACAAAGATACAGTGGATTTCAATAAGATATCCAGTAACACAGAACACAGAAACATACACACAGATCTATGCAAATGTGTGCCTGTGTGTGTGTGTATCAATGTACTCTACAGGAATTTTTATCTTCATCTGTGTCCATAAAGTATTTGTAACAGTTGATAGGTATCTGACCTCACAAAAAAACTAAATAAAATTTAAAAAGTAGAGGTTTTATAGGCTACATTTCTGATCATAATGCAGTAAAACTACACATGAGCATAAAAAGTTAACGAAAAGTTCTTAAAATTAAAAACACTCTTTTAAATAATCATTGGATCAAAGAAGATAACCAAATTAAAGTTATGAATTAGAGTAATAAAAATAGGAATATTTCCTGCTATATAAGACATTCAAACAGCTTTTTACTGAGGCAAAAATTATACCCATAAATTTTTTTTTTTAAAAAAAGGATTGAAAATAAATTTTAAAATACCGAACTTAAATTCAAAAGTAACAATAAAGTAGCAATGAGGAAGGAGGGAATTAATAAAGATAAAAGCTAAAACTAACAAAATAGAAGACAAACATAAAAAGGGGTAAGTAAAATCAAAATTAGGCTCTTTGAAAATATTGATGAACTAGATACAATTCTGTCTATTATGAGTAAAGAGAGAGGGAGAGAAAAAGTGAGAAAAAATGAAATTAATATACTATTATAAAGGAACTACAACCACAGATATGAAGAAGATAAGAAAATTTACTGGTGGATATTACGTACAACTCCACAGAAATAAATTTGGAAACCTAGAGTAAATGGATTTTTTTAAGTAAAAATATAGACTCTGGAAATCAGTTATAGCATGAAGAGGTAGGAAATACGAATAAATTAATTATTAGTAGAAGAGGCTGGAAAGTGAAAGACCTTGCATTTAAAAAGGCGCCAGAACCAGATGGTTTTACAGATGACATTATAGTCTTTTAAAAATTTCATTTGCAGTATTATATAAACTTTCTTTGACCACAACAAGGAATGACATTCAAATTGTTTTGTGAAGATAACTTGGAAGGACAGTACAGAATTTGAAGACCAATTTCAATAAAGAATTATAAACAGATTTTAGCAAATTAAATTCCATCAGTGTATTAAAAACTTATGACACCACTATTAGATAGAGTCTGTTACCAGAATTCAAGAATGTGTCTTAGTTATTACAATTCTTTAGTAAATTATAGAAAGCCTTCCAATTAGTTGTAATGGATGTAATGGTGGTCAATGAATCCTTAAATCCTGATTTCTGAATAACTTGGCTATTGCAGGAGTGGGGTAAGGGTAGAGAGTAGACATTGGTGGAAAAGAGTCATTTAGCTTTAGACAAATGCATTAGTTATGTGTGCTTATTGATTTAATTTTTAGGAAGAAAGTTGAAAAGAGGAGTGATGACTAAGCCATGGGCCTGTGATGAGTGTCTATCATGTTCCAAACCCTTTACTAGGGTGCTTTGCATACAATGCCTTTTCATTTAACGATTTAATCAGGTTTGGGTTAATACGCTGAGCACACACTCATATTAATAGAATGCCTTCCAGAAATATTCATTGAGGACCAGAAATCAACATATCATTTTAGAAGAAGTTAGGTAAAAAAAAGGGCTTATGCATAGAATGCGATTATTGAAATTGGTTGCAGATAAACACGTTAAATACTTTGCTGACAGATTTCATTCATAAGACAAAAGATATAGCAATTTCAACTGATGTGCGAGTTCACAGATCTTGACATTGCTTTACAAGTTCATTAGAATGGTTTTGCTGGCTGTAACCATAGAGGCATACATACTTCTGCTGCAAAGACATCAGAGCTCACCTAATTTTCCTAAGCTATCTTTTTTTTTTTTTTTTCTTTTGAGACGGAGTCTTGCTCTGTTGCCCAGGCTGGAGTGCAGTGGCGATCTCAGCTCACTGCAAGCTCCGCCTCCCGGGTTCATGCCATTCTCCTGCCTCAGCCTCCCGAGTAGCTGGGACTACAGGCGCCCACCACCTCGCCCGGCTAATTTTTTGTATTTTTAGTAGAGACAGGGTTTCACCATGGTCTCGATCTTCTGACCTCGTGATCCGCCAGCCTCAGCCTCCCAAAGTGCTGGGATTACAGGCGAGAGCCACCGCGCCCGGCCACTAGGCTATCCTAATAGGGTGTCTGCTGGTTGTACCGTCTCTGAATGGGGAATGTCTTAGTCACACAATGCAAGGGCAGAGGCTTTCTTTTCCATCTGGCGTAGCTCTGTCTGAAGACCTTGGGGATCTCAGGGAGGAAAGAGATTTCCAACAGAAGGGAGAAGACCCTTGGACATATTTTTGTCACGAAGCAGCCTCCCATCCTTCCTTGAGTATGCTTCCTGCTACATCTGTCTCTGGCATAGCCTGGGTTTCTCCTGTTTGCCTTGAGAAGGGAGATTCTTTGATACATTTACAGGGGCTTGAAAGCCTGGTGCCTTCCTAGAAGGAGGGAAATAATCTTCCTTGTACTACAGAAAAGCAACAGAGCACAGCTCTGTCCAAAGTATGTTGCTAAAGAAATTTAAACAAAGCAAACTATGGATACCTCAGATGCAAGATTTTGTTACTTAACAAGTTGGAGTAATAACTACTAAGTCAATGAATGTAAGTCTACCCTATAAACAAGGATTATGATCTTTAAACAGGGCTTTGCCTCACGACAATTATGTCGGCAGCCAATTGTGATAGCTACCCTGTCTTTCTGCTTCATCACTTAAAGCGACAGTCTCCAGCTTTCCCCTCCGCATCTATCATAAAGACACATTGATTTCCTTTCTGGAGAAACACATATTTCTTTTCTCCTGCTAAAAAGATAAATCTGACAGATTTTAATCAAATGTAGTTGTACACAACTATAGAAATACGTACAGTGCCACATATGAAAACAAAAATACAACACTCCCAAAGCAGAAGGAGTTCTGTGGCCAAGTTTCTTTGTAGAAAAGACTTGCATTAATATACACACATACATGCACAAACACACACCCACACAGAAATAAAGTCTGAGAGTTGGGTATTTTAATATTTTTTAAGATAGTATATTTGCTTGTAGTGACATCAGCAAAGGTTGGTCTCAATTAAAATTTTCACTAAAACTATATTGTCTGTATTTTTGTTGAATTCTAAGATTCTGTAATGTTTGGTCTTTAAAATGAAGTCTTTCCCAAGATAAAACTTGGCTTTCAGAGGAAACACCATTTGAGATATGTGGAAAAACGAAGAATTACCATGTCTTGTACCCAACAGACTCTACTAACTGTATTTTTGTTCAGTATGTGGCTATGACAGGACCCAGTGTGTCATAGAGCACCTGTATTATTTTATATAGTGATTCTGAGTAGCTTTTATTAGTAGTCTCTTCAGTGTGTCCAAGGAGATGCAAGATGTTTTATCTACATAAGATTTTTTTCTGAATTTAGGTAGACATTTACATGGATTTTTTTCTTAAGATGGTATTAAAACTCTGTGGGAGAGGGACTGAAAATTACCAAGGTTTGATGCTTTGTACCTCTCATTCATTGATTAGTTAGATACCGCTCACTATGAGTTATGCATAAGCTGAGTTTTAATGACAATTTTCAAAATATCTGAGTTGCTGGCATATTTTGTCTTTTCTTCTAAGTATAGATATGGCTGATTGCGTTTTCATTAGAGTGGAGAGCTTGGATATCTTTTGTTCGTACCTAGTGGCAATTTCCTGTCCAGGTATCTTGGCATAATACATCTTATTTCAGCTAATTCTCAGAGGTCAAAATAAAAAACAATCTACATCATGAATGAAAGTGTAGAGATACAGCTTTAAGTGACCATTAATCTAATCCTGCCTTAAGTAGTCCATCATTTCAATAAAGCTTCAAAATTTTATTCTCATAATTTTGAATAATATATTAAGATATATGATTCAAGTAGAATCATATATTGGGAAGAAAACTATTGAAAGTTGCTTTAATAATCCTACATAGTGATTCATAGTGTATATATGTATAGAATTTCTTTCAATGGGCAAAAATAGAGAGCTATTTCTCTTTTAAAATGTGAACTTTAGGCTGAACGCGGTGGCTCATACCTGTAATCCCAGCACTTTGGGAGGCTGAGGTGGGCAGATCACTTGAGGTTGGGAGTTTGAGAGCAGCCTGACCAACATGGAGAAACCCCGTCTCTACTAAAAATACAAAATTAGCCGGGCGTGGTGGCGGGCGCCTGTAATCCCAGCTGCCCAGGAGGCTGAAGCGGAAGAATCACTTGAACCTGGGAGGCAGAGGTTGCAGTGAGCTGAGATCATGCCACTGCACTCCAGCCTGGGCAACAAGAGCAAAACTCCGTCTCAAAAAAAAGAAAAAAAAAGATGTGAGCTTTAATAACTCCCCTTTGGTGTGATTCCGTTGTCTTTTCTAAGTCCCTAAAAATTGCAGACATTATTATCTATATGATAATGTACCCTAAAGTGCCCTGCAGTGCATTATTGGGTTAATTTTGATGACTGCTTTGGTTTGAGAATGAACTCACAACTCTGTTTTCTGTCCTTGATGTGCCATTTACAGATATTTCACTCTGAAAAGCGCAGGGTGATAGGAGAAAGAGAAAAGATAAAAAGTGGCCAAATCAGAAGTTACCTTGTTAGAATAATATTAGAAGAGGTTGCCATTTAAATTGTGAGAGGACTAAATTAACTTCTTAATGTAAAAATTAAGAAAAGGAAGCCAATACAAGTGGGTGAACTTATTCATTTGAATATCGTGGTGTCCTCATTAAGCCTCAGCCAATAAATCAGTGGTTAAAAATTTGTCCCAAATTCCATCTGGTACTCGCATTATTTGAAAATTTAACCCAAAATGAAAGGCCACCCTGAGAGAGGAAATATATGGTGTTTTCTTGAAAGAATATTTGCGATGCCCCAAACTACAGCTGCCAGAAGATATGAAGGCAAGCACAAAATATTACCTGGATCATGATTCATACATGCTGAACAGACAGTAAACTCACTGCATTCCTTTGCCCCCACAGAAAGTGCTCACAGCTAGCTATAGCTCCAGTGTGGTATTTCCAAGCAATATTTTCCAAAGTTACCAAGATTTTTCTTATTTACAAAGGAAGCAATTCATTTTGTAGGACATTTCAAACTGGCAAACGGCCAATAACAATTTTGACCAAAGCTGGGTGCAAAAGGTATTGCAAAACACAAAGCGAAAGAATATTTAGGAAAGATGGAAACAAAAAGGAAGATTATTCATCCTTCCATATGGCTTTTAAAAGCCATTTACAATTATGCACCGCTTACGGTAGTTTCTATAACATTTTCTCCATTGAGAAGGCAGAAGACTGAATATGTTTGTGAATGCATTACAAAAGAAAGAGAAAGGATTCGGAATGACAATGGAATTTAGCTGTTTGTTTGAGAATCTGCAGCGTGATAATGACACTGTTAACCAGGAGAATGGAGAATGTGATCTCATTTGCTTTTCCAGAAAGAGATTTCAAGAACTTAACCAAAAATTAAAGTTGCTAGTGATAGTGTGAAAAGTAAACAATAACAGGCCTACCACAGTTATGCATCTGATTGAAACAGGTACAGTATATCAGAGGTCTTAGAACCAGCGTTTTGTTCATCTGTCTGCTATACATGGACGTGTACTTCAAAAGAATGGAGAAAGTGTGGGCTTGCTCAAGATGTATTTAGATAACTTTACACAATACGCACATTTGACCATGTGCCATGCCACCAATTCATGTCTTGGGCCTCCCATGGCTAAATAGTAAGGAGATTTATAGCTATTTAGGGGCTAAAAAAGATTCTGGGAGATTTCATAGTCCATTTCTTATTTGCTGGGGAAGGACTTTCTTACACACTTACACAATTCCAGCTAAATTAAAAGATACTTTATTTGTCAAATTATTCTTATTATTTGGATAGGATTTAACTCTGTCACCCAGGCTGGTGTGCAACTATGTGATAGTAGCTCACTGAAGTCTTGCATTCCCAGGCTCAAGAGATCCTCACACCTCAACCTCCTGCGTAGCTGGGATTACAGGTGCATGCCACCACCCTTGGCTAATTAAAAAAATTATCTTTTGTAGAGATGGAATGTCACTATATTGCCCAGGCTTGTCTCCAACTTCTGGACTCAAGCAGTCCTTCTGCCTTGGCCTCCCAAAGTGCTGGGATTACAGGTATGAGCCACTGTACCCATTCCAAATTATTTACAGATATTTACTAACAATCCCACTCCTCCAATATCACCATCACTTGACAAGTCCTGATCATCTGTTTTAAAGAAGATGGGCTGGGCACAGTGGCTCACACTTGTAATTTCGGCACTTTGGGAGGCCGAGGCAGATGGATCACGAGGTCAGGAGTTCAAGACCAGCCTGGCCAAGATGGTAAAACCTTGTCTCTACTAAAAACATAAAAATTAGCTGGGCATAGTGGTGGGCACCTGTAATCCCAACTACTCAGGAGGCTGAGGCAGAGAATTGCTTGAACCCAGGAGGGCGAGGTTGTGGTGAGCCAAGATCACGCCACTACACTCCAGCCTGGGCGACAGAGCTAGATTCCGTCTCAAAAAAAAAAAAAAGAAAGAAAGAAAATTTCTTAACCTCCCTGTTCCAGCTGATGTGTGATGTCAGACAAGTCATTAACTATTTTTTTTTTTTTTTTTTTTTTTTTTGACAGAGTCTCACTCTGTCTCTCGGCCTGGAGTGCAGCAGTGAGATCATAGCACCCTGCAGCACTGCCCACCTGGGCACAGATGATCCTCCCACCTCAGCCTCCCAAGTAGCTGGGAGCACAGGTGTCCCGGCTAATTTTTAATTTTTTTGTAGAGACAGGGTCTCACAATTGTTGCCCAGGCTAGTCTCCAAGGCTCAAGTGATCCTCCCACCTCAACCTCCCAAAGTGCTGGGATTATAGGCGTGAGCCACTGTGCCTGGTCATGAACACTGTAAGCCTTAGCTTTCCCACATGGAAAATGGAAAGGACAATGCCTGCCTCACAGAGGTGACATGTGCTAATGGATTGAAAGCACTAGCATAGAAAAGCTTACTACACAGGCTGGGCATGGCGGTTCATGCCTATAATCCCAGCACTTTGGGAATCTGAGGCAAGAGGATCATTTGTGGTTGGGAGTTTGAGACCAACCTGGCCAATATGGTGAAACCACGTCTCTACTAAAAATACAAAAATTAGCCGAGCACAGTGGCACATGCCTGTAATCCCAGCTACTGAGGAGGCTGAGGCAGGAGAACCTCTTGAACCCGGGAGGTGGAGGTTGCAGTGAGCCAAGATCACACCACTGCACTCCAGCCTAGGTGACAAAGCAAGACTCTGTCTCGGGAAAAAAGAAAAATACAAAAAGTAGCTGGGTGTGGTGGTAGGAGTTTGTAGTCCTCAGCTACTCAGGAGGCTGAGGCAGGAGAATTACTTGAACCCAGGAGGCAGCGGTTGCAGTGAGCCAAGATAGTGCCACTGCACTCCAGTTTGGACGACAGAGCAAGACTCCATCAAACAAACAAACAAACAAACAAACAAGAATGAAAAGCTTACTAAACACTAGAGAGCTAAAGATAGAAGTGGAAAGAAAGCGGGAGAAAATGGCTTGGCTTGTGGCTTTTAGGCTTTCCTCTCAATCATTTCTATTCTTTCATTTCTGTTAATTTCAAAAATGCTATTGACAGGAACGTCTGCCAGATTCCTATGATTCCTCCTTATTTTTTCCTGACACACACGCTAGTCATCTTGTTTCAGACCATTCTACATTCGGTATCTCAGAACTTGAAGAAATTAAATCTTCTCTGGAAACAGAGTGACTTTCTACTGTAGTGGAAGCCACCACTCTTGGGTGCTCCCTGTAGTAAAATACGACTCTGATATAGCAAATGATGCCCTGGGGCTGGAGTAGTGAATCCTCTGTCCAAAGCACTCAGCCTTCCCCGTGATTAGTCACTTGGCCATCTCACTCTGCAGCTAGTAATTCAGAGATAATCATGTTACCAAGATGCCATTTAATCTGTATTTGGCGTATCTGAAGTTTTCATCTTCATTAATAGAGCCATCAAAGTTTCATCGGGCCTGACTGGTATTGGACACACCGGTGATTCACCCGGGGGGTGAGGTTTGCAGTTTGCATGGAGAAACTGTGCTTGCCAGATGGTAGTTGTTAATCTGCTTGCATCAGGGTGCGAGGAGACCTAAGTTTGCCTGGCCCCTAGCCAGTGGGGCTCTCCCTCACCTCTGATTGTACAATGACCTTGCGGCAGGCCCTGTTCTTCACTCCCAGTAGGCCTGAAGGCACTGCGGGGAATGGATGCCTGATGAAGGGAAGGAATACTTTTTCTGGCCTTTTTACAAGAAAGATTCCTAACCAAATCTTTGCTACCTACAGCCTAGGATATTGAAACATAGCTCTCCATGGAAGTGTTGTAGGCCTTTCTCCTTAGTTCAGCTAAAATAGGGGTCTTGTCACACAACCATGAAGTATTAGGCTGGTAGACACTCTGAAGGGTTCAGAAAACGGAATCTATTGGGCAAAAGGGAATAAAAGGGAAACAGATTCTCAGCATAGTTAGAGTCCTGCTAGTATAGGCTTCCCACCTCACAGATTGAATCCCAGGAACCACCCAGGAAGAGGAGGAGCCAGGCTCCTGCAAATGGCATGAGCTTCCCGAGGTTCCACCCCAGTGCACACTCCTCCCAGTGTGCGGGCCAGTCAGGGGTTCTCCAGGACCCTTTTATACGTGGCTGTCTCAGAAGGCAGTGTGGTATGGTGGAAGGATGTGAACCTGGGAGTCAGAGAAACTTGGCTTTGAATCCGGACTCCAGCATTTAACTAGCTATGTGAAGTTAGGCGTATCACTTAACCTCTTTGAGCCCCAGATTCTTCCATTCACGTGCTATGAACCTGATACTGTCATCATGGCGGGTGCTTCATAGTCAAGGCAGGGAAGTCAGATGGAGACCAATCCATGAGCCCCATGACCCAGCTGTCCTGCTCCTGGGAGTGGAACCCATCCCGGCATTGGGTGTGGTGGTGAGGATGGTGGTGACTGAGGTGTTTGCCACTGGGGAGATGGGTAATGAGGTGTCAGGGAGGCTCATCCTACAATGCTATGCAGCAGTTTGAAGCAGTGCAGAGTAAATCTTAAAAACTGACTAAGAGGGAGGAAAACCACAAAAACGTCTGTGGGCACCATTTATGTATAAACATATATATGTGTATATATGTAAATGCATACGTGTATATATATGCTTATATGTAAACATGTATATGTATATAAGGTACATATACAGACAGAACAAGGAAATTTGGGGCATCTTATGAGAATGCATACAAACTCAAGGATGTCATCAAACACAATAATGCTATTGCTTACAGGTTGTGGGAGGAAAATGGAAGGGGAAAAGGAGATAAAAGTTCATGAACAAATGAGTAAAGGGCTTGGTATAAACTTGTAATGATAGCATGCTATGAGTTGAGAAGTATGACTTACTCAATGTTCTGTCCCGGGTCTAAAAGAAAAAGAAAAGTTCAACAAAAAGTCAAGGGAAGGGGGAGAATATAATTCACAGTAATGCTGTGGGAGCTTCAGGGTCTGGGTGTGAGGACAGGCACCCGTGTGGCTGTGGAATACCTCTCCCTTGGATCTCTCTCTCTCTCTCTCTCTCGCTCTCTCTCTCGCTCTCGCTCTCGCTCTCGCTCTGTTGAGAGTGGGAAGAAGTTTCAGGATAAATGTAAGGCATGGCGCAAGATACTCATTTGCTCTTATCTGAACTCTCAGTCTCTCAGTTTCTAGTTGCCTAAAGGCACTTCCCTAATTTTTCCCAATTCTTAGTGCAGACCCGGTTTTTGTGACTTGGTCACTGCAGACCTTTCAGAAGGTGTGGTGCTCATTCTTGTTAAACCAGTTGAGAATTTCCCCAATCCTTTGGCCCTGCACACAAGTGTAGCTGCTCTTCCAGTCAATGGGACCTTTGTATGCAGCAGGGCAGAAGGATATTATTATGTGACAAATGACCACAGGGAAACTCCCATTATTTTCCTTGTGTCTGAGAAATTATAAATGGGTAATAAGGCACACTTTGTAGTAACCCTTGTTAATTTATGATTTTAAATATGAATGTGAATTTATTGCAATGATACAATGAAGAGTCACCATGGGCACTGATCATAATTATCACCAAGTACAATGAAGCAGAGAAAGAAACTATCTCGCTCCTAAATGGCATCATCCATATAAGCGTTGCCTTGTTCAAAGCTACTCTGTATTATTTTCTTTTAAATAAAATAAATAAGGCAAAAATAAGGAACATAACCTAATGAGGAGATGGAATAGTCTATTTCTTCTTTTTTTTTTGGAAGCTAAATTTTTGTGATAACATTAAAGATAAAAATCAGCAAGACACGTCTGGGCTGTGAGAGGCTACTCTTAATGTCACATGTCCATTTATCACCATCATCTTCTCTATGCTCTCTTCCCTTCCCCCACTTTCTCCTCCTCCTACTTCTTGATTAGCCAGTCAGATGTCTTATTCTTCTGAAGGAAGTGATTTGTTCAGAGATGGGTACATGATACCAGGCTCTGCCAATATAAGACTTGCCTGAGACATTGGTTGGAGATGTAAAGAAAGAAGCATGCTCACTTCTAGAATAGCCACATATGAACCATTAACTGCAGTGAAGAGAGCCTGATTAAGGATGCCAATGAAGAGAGAAGCAGAGCAGCACAGAGCAGGAGCAATAGTGAGATGGGCATGATGACATTACTTGAGTACCTGGATCCAGCCACACCTGAAACCTGTATTCTCTAAACTCCTCACTTATTGGAACTAACGTGTTTCTCCTTTTTGGTTTTAGTTGGTTTGAGCTGACTTTTTACTCATGGCAAACCAAATTTTTTTTTTTTTTTTTTTTTGAGACAGTCTCATTCTGTCACACAAGCTAGAGTGCAGTGGCGCAATGTTGGCTTACTGCAACCTCCGCCTCCCGGGTTCAAGCAATTCTCCTATCTCCACCTCCCAGGTAGCTGGAATTACAGGCATGCACTACCACGCCTGTTTTTTTTTTTTTTTTTTTTTTTTTTCAGTAGAGACGGGGTTTCACGATGTTGGCCAGGCTGGTCTCGAACTCATGACCTCAGGTGATCCACCCGCTTCGGTCTCCCAGAGTGCTGGGATTACAGGTGTGAGCAGTTGCCCCCAGCCAGAAAACCAAAGATTTCTGAGTAACACACCAAGTAAGAAAGGCAAACACTGCCACACTGGGAAGCACACACTCATTTATTAAACATTTAGCATGTCTTACTCTAGAGCAGGAAAAGTATTTGTACAGATCATATGACTCATTTGAATCAATTTCAAACAAAGAGAACAAGTCTGTGCGTTAGTTCAAAGATGCCTGCCATATCTTTGGGTATCTAAATAAGTTCACGTGTGTGCTTTTACTTTAACAACCAAAAAGAAATGTGGCCATAGGTTGGGTTACCTAGATCATATATTCTAACTACACAGTAATTCATAAATTCTGTGCCAACATGTCCATTTGTGACTACAGTTGTGTGAAGGCATGAAGAACTACTTTAATAGTCATAAGGTGATGAGCTGTATGGCCTAAGGCAATTTACTTAACTTCTTTGTACTTTCAGTGTTTATCTGTAAAGTGGAGATAATAATACTATCTACTTCAACCAAACTTCGACCAATTCTTGTGAGTAATAAATAAGCAAATATATGTAAGTGCTTAGAATGGTGGCTGGCACACTCACTCAGTAAATAATAGTTATTGTTATTAATTATCACCACCACCATCAACTTCATGTAGGAAGTTTCACAAGTAGTTTGAATAACTTGCAAACATGCAGAACTTTATTTACCATTTACAAAGTACTTTTGCCTGCATCATCCAATTTGAAACAGTAAATCTACACTGCCACGCAATATGCATTTTACAGTTTGGTTTCTTGCAATTGAAAAGAGCAGTTTTTTCAAATATTTACATAATATTTTGCAAGATCCACTGAATCTAGTATCACATATGAATGACTGATGAACACTTTTTTTTTTTTCTGCAGAATAGTTAAACAAAAACACTTAAAATACAAATGTGACCTGGTTCTGAATATCTTTTATCAAGATTGGAAGTTGAACTGCTTAATAAAACTTTGGTTATAGCTGTTATATTTGTGAACAGACCTAATCACGGGAGATAAAATATTACTTTGTTAAGAGTTACTTTATCTTTTCCTTAACACATCACTGATATCAAAAAGAAAAGGCTGAAGCAAATTCATTCTTTCATGTCATTGGTCACTTAAAACATTTTTAAAGTTGGACTTCCTGAAAGACTTAGTGTGTTTTATGTCACCAACATAAGCAGATTGTTGAATCTGACACATCTAAAAATTTTCTTTGTTTATGGAATTTTCTCACAAAGGCTTGCTTTCAAAATGCTAAAATATTCATTCATAGTAAGAGTTTCCCCCCCTCCCCCCACGACAGGAAAAAGCTTTTGAATTAACTGGGTAAAATTTTTCAATAGTCTTGTTTAAGGAGATGATACAATTTTTTTCTTATATCAATTTCTATACTTTATCAACGTTTGCTAGTAATTCTATCTTTTAATTTTGGACTTTGATGATATTTTATCCAATTCAGGGAAAATGCACCTGCTTTAATAACTGCTAAGGGGACAAGGATGGTGTGGGAAGAAAGATTCATATAATTAACTTTACAAGTGTAAATTTTAATAATCTCTTGTATAGCAAAACAAAAACCAAAAAGAATATACAATAAAACTTTCTTTGGTATTTAGATGGTTTCTTTTTTGTTAGCGCTTTGGCCAGAAGCTAGAAGAAACAATTCAGTTCTGAATTGTTCTCTGTTTAGGCTACTGTGTTACTAGAAGGCTTCTGATATTGCAACTTTTTTTTTTTTTTTTTTTTTTTTTAAGTTAGCAAGTGTTCCTCACTTGTATGCTTGACGGACTAATCTATTCCCCACCTAGATACTTTGGGTTATGGTCTCAAGAGTACTTAGTTCTATTTTCTTCATTGTGTATCACAAGGTAAATGCCAAATTCTAGACGTATATTGACACAATTATGGACACCCATCATTTTTTGAAGGTGAGCCACACTTTTTAGGTTTTAAGAATATTGAATGCATTTTAAAAGCCAGATTCTCCCAGTGTTTATGCAATTGTACTATATGAGTATTAATAACTTAGGTCTCTTAGAAGCTGTATGAAGATATGCTAATAAAATTGTTTGCTAATACACAGAAGAGGTATGTCAGTGTTGGTGGTGTGTCTGTCCTAGAGAAAGGAACCTTAGGGACAGGCTTTCTTATTCAGTATCATATCATCAATGAGTATTTTAGGGAACTTGGTGCCAAGTATTCTTGAAGTGATGCTCAAATTTTAAATTTAAATGTAGAAAATTTTATGTACATGTTTTAGGTAGGTAATGCATGTTCAATCCAACATTCCATACACAAAGGGCACCTGCATATTCCTAGGTCTCAGTTATGGGATTACATGAAGTCAAATGAACATTCATAGTTCTTGAGAGCCTCCCATGGCCCCCAACAAGACCACCTGTCATGGCTGGCCCCTCTTCTATTGCTTCATCTGGGCTCCACTGGGCTCAGCAGTTCTCCACTGTTGTTCCTGGAGGAGTCAGAGTGGCTGTGAAGTCTGTGGTGAAGTGTGTGGGGCAGGTCCCTCTGTCTGTGTGTCTCACTTCATCACTTCAGCCTGTAGGCAGTACAATTTGGACCTGAGTTTCATAATGGCTTTTATGAAAGTATCCCCTTCAGGGTCATCTTGCAGTGTCTCTCTGTAGAGAGAATCAGACTGAGTTTCTGGCACTGTCTGGGAAACACACAGCATTCTGTTCCATCTTGGGTTCCCATGTCTTCCCAGAACCTTGTGTTCCAAAGTATTTTTTAGTCCAGACCCCCAGCAATGTTGGACATAAATTCATGCAGATACATGTTTTGGGGATAGCAGGGTAGGAAGTTTGTAGCCCCATGAGTCTCAGCACATGCCGCACTACTATTAATATATTTCATTTCAATGGATGGCTGAGGCATAGAGTGACTATTTGATCTCAAAATGTAAACAGACCCAGAGGTTTTATAAAAAGCTTCTTTTGTGATTTTGTGGTGATGACTTTATTGGACTTTTAATAAATTTATCTCCTACAGATGATGGCTGTTGATACAGACACCAACACAGAGAGTGAATAAGAATGAAAGGAAACCTGTGAAACCTGTGAAAGATCCAAATAACAAGGAGATTGTCATGATGTTTTTCCGGGGTGGTTCAGATATTGGAGAGGCGTGGGAGTGTTCAGTAGTCAGTGACATCTGCATGATATTTGCATAGAGAGAACTTTAAAAAGGTTGCATTTCTTTTCTACTTTCATATTTACTTTGGGTTAAGGTTATAGGATCTCCTTGGCAGTGTTGCTGATGCTATTTTTGTAAACCCCAAATCAGTGTTCAAATGTAGTGGGATGGAAATTTTGAGCTACAGCAACAATAAATACATTTTATGTCCCTGTAACATTCAAGCTGTAGTATGTCTGAGAGTCAGTGAAAGTTGTTCCCTGCCTTGAACTCTGAAGTAAGAAAGAAACTTTTGTTTCTAAATGTTAGAGATTTTGTTTTTGCACTTACTGCAAAGTTAAGTGTAGATATAGTCTAATTTAAGCAGTTTTGGCAAAATACCAAGTGTGCTCATTTGTTTGATAAGGGAGGAAAACCGCCAACTTTTCATGAACACAAGTCCTCTACCTGTGTTGAAGATATGTGACTTCTGTCCATCAAGTCTTTGATCTTGTGGACTCGTACAGAAAATACAGGTCCTGTACAAGAAATAAGAGGCAGATATGTACTCCAGAAAGTCTTTCTCATCCATTTTAATAATGCCTGATTTTGAATTTATAGGATTTCACATAAAGGGCCCTATTTATAAGTTTCTTATTCTTCTCTAAAGATGTAAAACTTTATATGCTGATTCGAGTGAAATTGAGAGTAGTCAATATCAATCAAACAAAGATTATTTAACATGTGCTTTAGTATATTCTATATTGGATTTCTTTACAAGGATATTTGATAAGAGAACAGACGTGTGTGTGTGTGTGTGTGTGTGTGTGTGTGTGTGTGTGTGTCTATATCTTTCTATGTTTTTCAACTCACCATGCTTCTACACTATAATCTCCTTGAAGGGCAGGGCCATACGGTATTGTTGATTTTGTTAACCTTATAACACCTAGTGGGAGGCTCTCAAGAAATGAAAACCAGTTTATAATTGTATCAACTTTACCTTCTGGAAGATGCCTGTCAGTGGCCTTCTACGGTCCTTCCACCCATCCGGTGGGGTGGATTGAGCAAGCCTTACAGTCCTTATTTTATAGATAATGAATTTGAATTTCAGAGAGAGTGAGTGATTTACAATTCCCGCATGTCTTTCACCGCATCCATTTCTTGTGGCCCATCTCTGGACACTTTATGTTGAGGGAAAGGAGCATTACCCTGCAAAGCTGGCAGGAAAAAGGGCTGCTGACAAATGGTGTGTTTGAATTTATGGATTGGGTTAGTGACAGTTGACAGAGCCTTCCTATACAGTCACAGGATTCTCCATCATCACTGGCACCTTGCCTCTAGGACCACAGTGAGTATCAACCCACATTGAAGACAACCATGAACAAATTTCAGTGGGATTGGCAATGAGATTTCCAAATGGACAGATCTTCTGCCTGAAGGTGGTCACCAGCATGCCTATAGTGTATAGAGCTCTCTACTAAATCCATAGCTTCTGCTTTACCTTACTTTTCTTTTTTAACCTGGTTTTGTTCATTGTAGATAGAGTTCTCTCTCTGATAGCCAGGAAGTTGTATTGAGAAGGGATCAGCCACAACAAGTTTGACTCACTGGGCACATGTTACCTTGTGTTTTTGTTCAGCACCTCTTTATGTAACAAAACTGTCTTATCTCTCAAAGTCATAAAAGGTTGACATTTAACCAAGTCTTGCATGTCATTCTGGGATGGATATCATGACAGTTCGGCATGTCCTTTGGCATTGGGTATGTGCTGATACACTTCCATCCAATTTACAAATGTTTCATTGAATGCATAATGTATGCCAGGTGACTGTGCTGCTCCTGGGGAGATGGTGGGAAATGAGGCAGACACAATCCTTGCCCTCACAGAACCTAGTGGGGACAGATGAGAAGAAAGGAATGCCAGTGGAATTAGTGTGATGAAAGAACAATCCCATGAGATAGGAATAGCTTTTTTAGAGCGCTAGGCATTCTGAAACTTTCTGGTTATCTCAGATCTCAGATTGCTTAAACTTCTTCATGTCCTTACAGGTAGGCTCTGGTCTTAGTAGCTCTGAAATACTGTGAAAGTTTCGTGACCTCCTGGGACCATTGTTTTATCATCTGTGAAACATAGACATTAAAGTGTAGGACTTTAAAAGCTTTTGCAATCCCAAAGTATCATTGTTGTATTATTGCAATAGCTAACATTGATCAAAGTCTAACTAGATGCCAGGCACTGGACAGGGAGCTCTGATAAGCATTGTTTAATTTATTAAGTGATTTTTGTGGATCTTTTTGTGTAAACCTGGCTACAAGCAGCCTAAGGAGAGGCATGGAAGGTACTCTGGTGAAATCCAGATAACCATCAAGGGAGCAGATGACTTTGTCTAGATATCTTTCTCAATTCAGATGTTTCATACACTTTTCAGGGGAACTTGCATCGCATCTATACACACCTATGTTATATTTATATAATATTTGCATGTGAACTTTGTTCTATTTAAAAATGATCAATTTGATGCCTCAAATAATTTTTTAAAGGCATAAAAACTCTAATGACAAAAAAGCAGTTTTCAAAGCAAAACGAAGTCCTCCTATCTGGTGTAGTCATTTATTTTAAAAGATACATTTTAAATGCCCCCTATCCAGCCGTGCTCATCTATATCTCCTTTTGTAGAGTTAGTTAAGCCTTTTTGGAATTGCCTTGTGTCATTTTCAAATGTTCTTGAATTTAATAGCTGCACAACATTCTTAGGCAGACTTAGTCTTCAGCTGCCTGCCAGGGATGAGTTCACATTCCTTTCAATAATGAGAGAGCAGGAAAATGGACAACACTCTTGCAATAGGCTCAAAAACACCTGCCAGGAGAAAGAGATGAGCTGTTTGATGTCCTGTGTCCCACCAACCTGGCAACTCCGTTAACTAACAGTGATGATGAAGAAGATGTTGGCAGTGGTGGTGGTGATGACAAGTGCGAATATGGATTGAGTGGCTCAGGAACTTGGAAAATTAGTTTGCCTAGCTATTTCATTCAATCCTCATATCAACAAACTGAAGTAGATGTGAATATGTCCACTTTACACAGTTGAAACTGAGTCTCAATATTTGTAACCACCTTGCTCTGGGTTACTCAGTCAGTAACTGGACAAACTGGGATTTCAACCCAGGTCAATCTAATTCCAGATCTCAGGCTTTTAGTTTCTACATGACACTAGTTTAATCCCTTCTTGCCAAAAATTCTAAGAGATAAGGTAAACCTGCTGTACTATCTTTAATTCTATAACGATAGAAATAGAGTTATTATTATTTTAATATTATCAATCAGTAACTTAGAAGTTCTCCCAAAGAGTCAAACAATTGGAAAAAGTACAAAGTTGCACAAACATCACAAACTTTTAGCAGTTCATTATTTGGTCCGTGGGTGGGAAGGCACCATGGCACAGAGGAAAGAACCAGGGTTTGGGCTGGCTGGGCTGGGTTGGAGACCTGGCCCCATACTGCTGGCTACATGGACCTAGACCATCCCTAACCCCTCTAAGTCCTAATTGCCTCACCTACAAGGTGTGCTAAAATGTCTTTGTTGAAAAAATGTTAGATTGATTGCAACTCATAAATTAAATGTGTCTGTGCAGTGCCTGGCAATGGAAGTTCTATGTTTTCTACTATTAACTAGATAAATAGTAGAAAAGCTCTTGGTAGTAACAATCCTCTCACTACCCTACTTACAAACTGCCCATGCCTACCATGCTCCTGGGATAAAACTCTACCTTAAAGGCCTGCCTATCCATGTCACCAGCCCCATCTTTAGCCATTTTCCTTTTCATTGATTTTTTTCTCATTTCTCATGTGGGATGGTGTCAACCTTCCACCCCAGGGCCTTTGAATATGCCATTTCCTTGGCTGAAAAATAATCTTTCACCCTTGTATTAACTCACTATTCCGTATTGTCCTTAAGATCTCAGCTTAAATGTCACTTCCCCAGGGGAGTCTTTTCTGAAGTCCCAAAGCATCAGGTCCCCCTTGTAAATTCCCAGGGTGCCTTCTGATTTGGGATACCTTTCCCAGTGGTAATTAAGTACTTAATTCACCATTAATTGTTTAATGTCTGTCTCCATCACCAGCATTGACCTCCAACAGGGCAGAGGCTGCATCTGCCATATTTATTCTCTCTCCCCAGATCCTGGCATGGGGCACCGCTCCTAGTTGGTGCTTGATAAATATTCATTGAATGAATGAATAAATGAGTTGATGAATAAAGGATTGTCTTACTTCAAGTATTCCCCTTTACACTTCCTAACCTGTTTTTACTGAAAGAAGACCACTTGATGTGAGCCATGAAGACTTTTACCAAAAGTTTTTGCCCAAAGCTGTGCCCTTTTTACCCCTGATGAGAGCAGAACTTCCTCGGGGACCATTTGTTACCTGTGGTGCAGCAGCCTTGTGTACCAAATGAGCTGCATCCACTCCGTCCAGAGCGATACACTGGATGATAAAAAGATATCACCTCCCTGAAACAGATGCTTCATTTTATGATAGAAACAGAGAAGCTGAAGCCTGCAGGTGCCGGGCTGACACGCGCTCTGCAGAGAATCATTAGAGCCTCCTTAGAGAACTGGGTTTACTCTGTGTTTAATCAGCCCCAGGCAGAAGAAATGGCTTCATTTCAGCTCGACGAGAGCCAGATCACAAAAGGAAGATAGATGGCCAATACGGCTCATCACTATAAGCATATTGTCTTAATTTGAAGGAACAGCCTGGCACCCGTGCTAATCAGGAAAGAAAGTGCAATATGGCTAGCATTGAAGGCCAGTCGGTTTAACTCTCAGTGTACCCCTTAAGGAGAAGCTCTCATTTGTTTTCTTAATTAATATTTTAAGGGAAGTGAGAATCACAAAACACATTACTCAATCACTTAAGAAGTTCCTTGGCTTAGAATTAAAGATGCTCCAGGAAAGACTTTTTATACCTGAAAACTTTGAATCTCTAGCTAGAAAAAAGTCTTAAAGTTGGTGAATGAAGTGGCTTAGGAAGGTAAGGGCTATTAATTTGCTAGTTGCTTTTATGTTGGTCATGTTTGGCAGTTGATCCCGAAGTAGCTACCAATAGAGACAATATCAGATCTACTGTGTGGAAACTTGCTGGTCTCTTGCAGGCTCTTGTTTTTCATGACTCAGTCCTGTGCTTGTTCTTCACCACCCTCAGCTTTTTTGAGGTGTCATTGACAAATAAGGATTGTATATTTAGGCTGTACATGGCGGCTCATGTCTGTAATCCCAGCACTCCGGGAGCTGAGGCGGTTGGATTGCTTAAGCCCAGGAGTTTAAGACCAGCCTGTGCAACATGGCGAAACCATGTCTCTACAAAAGTACAAAAATTAGACGGGCATCTAGTAGTAGGTGGCAGCTACTGGGAAAGTTTAGGTGGGGAATCACTTGAGCCCGGGAGGCTAAGTTTGCAGTGAACCGAGATTGTGCCAATGCACTCCAGCCTAGGCCACAGACCCAGACCCTGTCTCAAAAAAAAAAAAAAAGGTTATACCTTTAAGGCATACAATGTGGGGCTTTGATATACCTTGTAAAATGATGACCACAGTCAAGCTAGTTAACATGTCCATTATGTGTATCATTACCTTTCTTTCCCTTATCGTCAGAACATTTGAGATCTACTTTCTTAGCACGCCAGGCACGGTGCCTCAGGCCTGTAATCCCAACACTTTGGAAGGCCAAGTCAAGTGGATTACTTGAGGTCAGGAGTTAGAGACCAGCCTGGCCAACATGACAAAACCCTGTCTCTACTAAAAATACAAAAATTAGCCCAGTGTGGTGGTGTGCTCCTGTCGTCCCAGCCACTTGGGAGGCTGAGGCAAGAGAATCGCTTGAACCTGGGAGGCGGAGATTGCAGTGAGTAGAACCTCTGCACTCCAGCCTGGACGATAGAACAAGATTGTGTCTCAAAAAAACAAAAACAAACAAAAAATCCCCACAAAAACCAAAACAAACAAACAAACAAACAAAACCAAAACAAACAAAAAATTGCTCTCTTTGCAAACTTCAAGTATGCAATACACTATTATTAACTAAGTTACTTTCTGTACATTAGATCTCCAAAATTTATTCACTCTGCATAACTGAATTATTGTACCCTTTCACTAACTCCCCTGCGTCCCTCCTCATGCACAGCTCCTGGCAACCATCATTATACCCTCTTCATCTGCATGCTTTTGTTCCTCTGGAACTTCTCTTCGTTAGGACTGCAAAACGGATATTCAGTTCAGTCACTCTTAGCTTCTCAATTGTCCCAAAATACCAGAAAAGGGATTTTAAGCTTGTGAGGAGCAATAATACATATCTGAACTCAGCATCCTTGCCAAACCCCTCTTATTTGAAGTAAAAGTAGATAATGAGTAGTTTGGGTACTTACAAACAAGTGGATGTTTTAGAATCATTTGGTATGTGTCACATCCATGTTTTCATTATATCCCTTGAGCCTTAGCACAAAGAGCTTTAACAGCCCTTCTACCCCAGTGACTATTTTCCAGATGTTCTGAAACAACATCAAGTGACCCAGTTTACCCCTGAGAGATATATAAAGGTGCATTTATGGAGAGACTGGATGAGTGAGGCTGAGACATTCGCTCAGCAGCTTAGTCCTACATAATCTCCCATGAATGTAGTATCGAATCTTACTTTTTACCTAAGGCATATTGAGTACGGTTTCTAGAAAATGATATGCGAAACACTGCTAAAGTGAAGAAGAAACTTAAGAAGCTTAGCAATGGATGTAGAAATATTATCATCAGCTATCAGGGTAATAGTATCCAGTCATTCCCTACCTACAGGCACAAGATTTAGGCTTAAGCAGCTGAAGACAACACAGAAAGTGTGCAGTCTTAGAGTGTTTAAATATCAGCATGTCAAGGGGAAGGACTTTAAAACCTGGACACGTGTCATTTGCTTTTTGTCCTGGATAGGGTGAAAACAAAATCACAACTGCAGAATTGAAAATACCCAAGAGGCAAGCCAAGGTTCATTGAGAAGCCATACCACTGAAACAAGAGAAATCATCATTTGTAGAAAGGAGATTGTTTCACTCTTTGCACATGGGCTGCAAATACTACAGTGCTCCGTGGGATCAGAACCCAGCTCTTTGCCTCTGTAAGGGAGGTGAGCCATTTCTCAAGGACCAACAATATTCAGTCATAGGGGAAGAGCCACTGATTCCCTCCAAACATGGGCATCAGGCCACATGTCAAAATCTGGGAAGAAGGTGGGATAATTCTTCCGTAGCACATCTGTTTGTGTAGATGACATTGAGTGAAAAAGGTGCCCCCTCTCCAACTCCCAAAGTAAGTAACATGCCAAAACCTTGATATGAAAAGTACTTAATTTTCTATAGTATGTCAATCACCCAATGTCTGCTGTGCAAAATGAACAACGTTCTGGCATGATTTCCATTGCCACTGGCACGGAACTCACTACAGTCATACTTTTGAGGTACTTTATGCATGAAAGGGAAAGTGAACCCACGTGAGGGGGTCTGACATCTCTCAGAATGCCTGCTAGTGGCCTGCTGTTTAGCAACCATTTACATGGGACCAACTAATGGATGACAGTCTTATTGCTGAGTTCAGAAATAGATGCCCTCTCATATCTTGAGAGGCTGGGAAGTCTTGCTTGGCACTGACATGTTTGTCTAGCTTAAACTTTGGTGATGAAGTACAACTCTGACTGCATAGTGAGATGGATGCCCATTTGAGATAAAATGAACTACTCTTTGCTTTGAAAATTTGTGGTCTGGAACATCCAATATTGATCATTTTGAGTCAATTGTTATTGCTGGTGCTTTTCTGATTCCTGCCGCTGATTTGTTCATAGTTAGAAACATGAGTTAAATTACCCTTATCTTAACATCCTTAACCATCAATGTTGTTATTGGTCATACAATTAGCCACTTCCTCTCATTTCAAATCCACTGACAGTTTTGGGTGGTTTGAGTTGAGTGGGTTGGACAAGGGGAAATAGGTGATTTCCGCTGCTTCTTGCGGAGTTAATCTCTCATCCAGATACTGCTAAAGCATCTCTTTCAACAGCGGTCTTTATTCTTAGTTTAGCAGCATCACTGTAAAGAACAAGTTTCTTTAGAATGCTCCAACTCAAAGTCCAAATGATAGATGATTTCGCAGTCCTGAAGAAGTCATTTAAGCACTTACATTTCTTTTCTTTGCTTTTTTTTTTTTTTTTTTTGAAATGGAATCTCACCCTGTTGCCCAGGCTGGAGTTTAGTGGCAAGATTTCAGCTCACTGCAACTTCTGCCTCCCGGGTTCAAGCGATTCCCCTGCTTCAGTCTCCTGAGTAACTGAGATTACAGGAACCCACCATGAAGCCCAGCTAATTTTTTTTGTATTTTTAATAGAGACAAGGTTTCACCGTGTTGGCCAGGCTGGTCTCGAACTCCTGAACTCAAGTGATCCACCAGCCTTAGCCTCCCAAAGTTCTGGGATTACAGGCGTGAGCCACCGTGCCCAGCCTCACTTGTATTTCTTTCAGCAATTTGTTCCAGTTTGAACAAGATAGTCAATTTCTCATTTAAACATGGAGCAAGCAGGTTATGTGTGTGCAAACAAAAATATCTGGCACCCATTCAAAGTTTGGATGAAAAGAAGGATGTGGAAACATGTTACAGCTAGAAATTATTACTTTATTGTAACTGCCATTTGATATTTGGGGGCTTCTTTCTTCTCAGCACAAATCTCTGTTTTTAAAAGTCCTTTTGGGGAAGCTCTGGGCACCCTACACCATCCCTTCCTCCACCAAATAGCTGCTGGGCTGCTAACATGGTCAAGCTAGCCTTGAATCTAGAGAGTATTTGCACCTTCATCTATGCTGGCAAGTTTTCCTTTCCCCTAAGTAAAACATTTGTTTCAGCTAACATGTTTTCTTCAGTGTGGTACATCTTAGTTGCTAAAATGTCACTTCTGTGGCAAATATTTCCTCAAGGAAACATTTGTAAACATCCTTCAAAAAGAAGTCCTTAGCCCTGACTCCAACAAAAATATAGCCAAATGAGCACATGTGTTTCTAAAATCTCCCTTCCTTTATAAAAGTCAGGCTTTTTCCCTGTAACTGATCAGCAGGAAGAAGGATATATATATATGTCCATGTCCTCCATGTACTTGACCAACAGAGGCTCAAAGGGGCTAAAACACCTTTGAGCATAGTATTGATCTTAGTAATCTTGTAACAGGGTGTATTAGTCTGTTTTCACACTGCTGATAAAGATATACCTGAGACTGGCTAATTTATAAAGAAAAAGGGGTTTAATGGACTCACAGTTCTATGTGGCGGGAGAGGCCTCACAGTCACGGTGGAAGGTGAAAGGCACGTCTTACATGGCGGCAGGCAAGAGAGAGAATGAGAACCAAGTGAAAGGGGTTTCCCGTTATAAAACTATCAGATTTCTTGAGACTTATTCACTACCACAAGAACAGTATGGGGGAAACTGCCCCAGTGATCAATTATCTCCCACCAGCTCCCTCCCACAGCATGTGGAAATTATGGGAGCTACAATTCAAGACTAGATTTGGGTGAGGACACAGACAAACCATCTCACAGGGTTTCCAAATGACAGGTTTTTGGAAAACTGAGACCAGCCCCTTGTATCTTGTATGGGTGCCTCTCAAGGGATCAATGAGAACTGGAAGTGATCAATGCTCCCTCATACTCATAGCATGTCTGGGACTCTGAGTGCCTGGAATTCTGCCCCATGTAGAATAGAACCTTGCTAGAAGGTTGAGCCCCCCCCTAAATCTAGAGGAATCACCACTGCACAGAAAACTTCTATCAACTCCTTTCTGTGCTGTGTGAACATAAGACTCATCTCAGTGTAATGTTGTGAGAAAATTCATGCTCCATCACTAAGAAACAGCTGTGTCTTGCCACAGTCATTAACTTTTGAAAGATGTTAAAGGAAGGTATTTGTTTGAAGCCAGTCACTTCAGCCAGAGCTTCCCCTTCAGGTTTCCTTCTGGTTCTCTAAGTGTTACCTTGCTTCTCTGATAGGAGTAGGGGAAACCAGCACCAGAAATTTATGACTTCTATTAAGAGGGTTGGCTGGATGTGTAGACAATATGTCAATAATTATTTCTGGTGGGGCTCTAACAGCAGAGGAAGTGTCTTTGTAGAATGGCTTATTTTAACAGAAGACAGATCTGCCTGACCTGGGTTTTATGACAGATGTCAAATATATCGAAGTGTGTTGTGAAGCAGATCGCCTTATTGGCAAAGAAATGAAAGACCACCAAGAAGATGGATGGGAAACTTTCCTTGAGGGGTTCGTGTCTCTTGGTGCAGGTGCGGCAGTAATCTGGAGAAAGATCAGTGGGCAGGTGAGAGTGGATACCGTAGGGAGCAGTTTGAACTTCTGCCTATCCATGAGACTTGAAAACAAAATACCCCAAGCCCTAGAGGGTTGATGGAAAATGGGGTGGAAGAAGGGGAGAGCAGGGCAGCTCACACAAGAGCAATTAGGGGACAAGGGTAAAGCGAGTGAGGCCACCCAAGACAGAGCACCCCCCAACTTGTCTCATCTGAGGTACCTGATCAAGAACAGGTTGTTCTTCAGCCTTCCTTCTTGAGTTCAGCTCAACAAGTATCAGTGCCATATGCCAAGAACTGAGCTGGGCATTAGAGAAGAATGCTGAATACACAGGCTCCCTACTCCAGTCGCCAGTTTCCTTCTTCTGGAAAGAAACTGGTGTCTTGGGGTCACTTATTAGCTGCTGGGTAGCCTAAGGCAAGTGTGTTGATGACTCTGAGCCTCATTTCCCTGAACTGGACAAAGGAGCTCAGGACCTGCCCCATAGAGTTGAGGATTGAGAAGCACAGTGCCCTTGTACTAAGTAGGTATGGGAAAGAAGATTCAGGAGACATCTGTTTTAAGTGGGTCCAACACACAGTGCTTCACAGGGCTCTTCCGGTTCTCGTTTACTCTCTACAATATGGGAAGTACATATTATGATTTTGGTTAAAATTGAGGAGGCAGAAGGGATGGTAAAGAGAATCACTCTCTGTTTAGATATAGTTTCTGTATCTATATAGTTTAGATATCTGTTTAGATCTGATATCTGTTTAGATTAGATATAGTTTAGATCTGACCAACTTTTGGGTCAGATATAGAAACTATAGAGGGAGCAGTGAGGACCACTCAACTGTTTGCCTTTCATCTCAAAAAGACAGAATTTCAGGCAATTTATGTGGTCCTTCACTGAAATTATCTTCCATTAGATTATAAGCTCCCTGTATTCTTATTCTCTGAGCTTCCTTGTCACATAGGGTTAGCAGGAAACTGTGCCCCTTGGGACAGATGGATTACATAAAAGCCACCCTTTCTCTAGGCTGGTGTAGTGAGCACTGGAGTGTTGGCCTCAGTGGGAGGACAGTGTGGTGGTTTTCAGTTGCCCCTTCAACCGGGCTCCCATGTCTAGGCACAATCTACACCACTGTTTGTGGTGGCTCTGTGAGCCCTTAGCACAGCTAAGCCCACTGTGCATAGTCAGCACATGTTTTCCAACTCAGTTTATTACAGTCACTGTTGTGCATAAAATGATGGCATCATGTTTTCAAAGAGATTACTTTAGTCATTGGAAAAACAGAATAGAGAAATTATGGATAAAATGTAAAAAGTCACTGCAACAGTATTCTTTTGTGCTCTTAAAATGTTTCTTCTTTGAGTCCATCATGAGAAAGAATACAGTATTTCATTCCTTCTGGCTTTGCTGACTATAAACCATTAAGGGTTTTGTGTGTTTTGTATTTGATTGGAGGGTCCATGAACTACAGTTATGAGAAAAGCTTGGAGAAACTGAGGCAGGACAAATCATTAAAGAAGAATATTTAGACTGGACTCAGTGGTTCACACCTGTAATCCCAGCACTTTGGGAGCCTGAGGTGGGAGGATCACTTGAGGCCAGGAGTTCAAGACTAGCTTGGGCAACATAGTGAGACCCCATCTCTACAAAAAATAAAAAAAAATTTAAAAAGGATATTTACATTTTTCCATGTATGGGATTCCCCAGGATTAGGTAAGGTAGCTGAAATACAGAAACCAAGAAAAGCTCACAGAAAATGTTAGTTGTGATATAGAATATTGGTTTGAACTATTTTGTCTTCTGCTTATTCTTCAAAGGTGGTCTCGATGGTAAAAGTAAAATCCTTAATAAATGGAGGAACTGTATAGTCTTCTGTTTTGGATTTTTGGTTTGTCCCATTTTGTGGTAGTATCATAGGGAAATCTTTAGAATGCAGATTTACTTGTTTACTTGCCACTTCTCCCCCTTGATCTACTGGACTTTTGACCACTTCACTTACAAAGGGGAAACTCTCAGAAGGAGGTGGGATGCAAGCTGTTTTCATAGATTTTATCCTCCAAACCACTTCCAAAGTGGTTAAGTGCTTTTTCTAAGAAGCAGAGAGTAGAAATGTCCATAAAGAAAAAATAGCAGGATCTGCTTTTATGTTTAAAAAGTGGGGCTGGACGTGGTGGCTCATGCCTGTAACCCCAGCACTTTGAGAGGCCGAGGAGGGCAGATCTCTTGAGCTCAGGAGTTCAAGACCAACCTGGGCAACATGGCAAAACCTTGTCTCTACCAAAAATACAAAAAAATTATGGGGCATGGTGGCATGCACCTGTGGTCCCAGCTACTCGGGGGGCTGAGATGGGAGGACATCTTGAGCTCGGGAGGCAGAGAGGTTGCAGTGAGCTGAGATCACACCACTGCACTCCAGCCTGGGCAACAGAGCGAGACCCCATCTCAAAAAAGGAGGGTGAAGTGGGTAAAGTGCAAACTGAAAACAGGAATTTCCCTGGAAATGAAGTGACTGCCTTGAGTCAGATGCTAGAGGTTAGATTTGTCCCTCCTAGGAGGGTTGCTGAAGTTCTTCATCTCTTAGCCTGCCTTGACGTATGAAAGGAGAAATGATTTTCAGTTTGAATCTAGAAAGTGTAGAATCTGTCACTGGGCAGAACAAGGGGCACATGGATTTTCAACCACAGGACTATTTCACAAATTCATATTCTTTTCTCTTCATTTTGACTCTTTTTTGGTCCCCCCCTGCTCATTTTATTTCCCCTTGAATTTGTATTAAATTCGTTACCTGCTCTTAAGGGAGAGAGGTTCTCAAGAGTGGGGAAGACGCTACCAATAAAAATGTTGGCGGGGGGAAGAAGTCACTCTTGGTGCATTGAACTAAACTATAGTTTATCTCAAATTACTTCCCCCTTTTTGGAGAACAATATACTTTTCTCCTCCAGGAAGCTTAATGTCTCGAAGGCCTTTATTAACTTGATCTTTGGGAATAGTGTTTTAATTTTTCCATAATCATCACGCAAATTGATCATGATAATCTCTGGAAAGGAAAAT
Organism: Rhinopithecus roxellana; assembly: GCF_007565055.1. Lineage (NCBI taxonomy): Eukaryota > Metazoa > Chordata > Mammalia > Primates > Cercopithecidae > Rhinopithecus > Rhinopithecus roxellana. Next base: position 23,211,241 of record NC_044553.1, read on the forward strand.
AAGTGAACCAATGGTCTCATTAACTCCAGTGCTAGGGGGACCCACATTCCTGAGAGCTAGTGCCTTTACCCCATGGTGGCCCAGGACTTCATTGTGTATGACTTGGCTCATACCCAGTGGGAGCTGTGGATCGTTCCCTGCCTGGCCTGCTTAAATTGCCTCATGCATTTTACTCCCTTACAAAATAATAGGGGAAAGGTTCCAACCTTACAAAAGAAATGTTTGCCTTCTACTCAGTTCTAAGCAGGGCCTCCGACTCTTCTATAACAGAACCATACCATTGATGCACATGTCTTTTCCAGACTTTACCTTAATGACATCGAGGTCTCAAATTGTTAGACCTTGGGTGATAAATTGAGTCAGTCAGCATTAAAATATATGGCTCAGATGCGTAATTCTGAATGCTGTTCTGCTGAATTAGGAGGGCTTTTAAGAGTGTGCTTTAATGTTAATTTCACAATGACAATGGCAAAGACAAATAGATCTGTCTAAAATATACTTAGTAACAGATTTTTGAGTTGGTTATTAATTTTATATAAATGGTTTCTCTTTTTATTTTTATACACTATCAGATTCAGTAGAAATCAGAATCAAATGTGATACACTTTTATTGATTGCCTGCTATGTGTCAAGAAAGGTGTTGAATGTTTTCAAATGCTGTCTCATTTATCCTTATCTTACAGACGAGGAAAATGTAGTGTAAAGAGGCGAAATAGCCTGCTAGCCGGAGAGGGCGCAGAGTCATTTACAGATCTACCTCATCATTGACAAATTTTGGATGCAACCCTTTGAAAATTAATTTCTTCAGTGCTATGTACAGCTAATAACTGTTTCTCAGTAGACCTTGTCCTATCGGTGAGTAGAAAGGAAGTGCCTATAAGCCTTGGGGCATGGGGCACCATAAACCTCTGGGCCTGGATTGTCACTCAGTAGGTGACCAGGACCATAGTTTGAGCACACCAGTGCCTTTCACTGGCTAGTCATATCTGTGGCCAAAAATTATCTCTTCCTCTTTTGGAGACAATTATCTTCTAGGGAAGTACAGATGCAAGAAGGTATGCACAAAGCTGGTGTTGGAAAGCAATAAACTAACAACCAGGTGGGTTAGCCAAAGAAATCTGCCTCCTGAGACAGAGCAGGGCCACATGCACATCTCCTTCTGAAAAACCCCATTTATCTCAACTGCAGTGAGAAAATGGGTTATATGTTCTTTTAAGTCCCTTCTACCTCTCTGGAGAAATTTTATATGAATATGCATCAACACCAACTACTTGTAAGCTATTACGTTAGAGTACAATAAAGTATACCTTCTATCAGTTTTGTTGAGTGTCTACTAAATGCTTGGAATTGTGCTAAGTGTTACAGTTCCAAAGACAAAAGGGCCTAATAATCTTGTAGGGAAGGTGGACTTATGAACAAATACCTGCAAAATTAAAGAGATGACCGGCGGCAAGCACAAAGAATGACTTGAGGAAGGTGTTGGACAGGTGTTGACACTGGGGCTTGGTCTTGAAGCTATTAGTAAGAGTTCCTTGGATGAAAAAGTTGGGGGAACTATATCCTATTTTGAAGGAACTTCCTACTTAACTTGGCAAAACAAGAGTATGTTTTTGCCTTGAAAATAGCAATAAACATAGTGTAATTGGTTTAGGAAGGCTGTGCTCCATGGAGAAGAGCTGGTACTACATTTAATTTATCTTGTAGCATGGTGTTTTCTCAAATTATGCTTAGAAGAATACTGGTTCCTTGAAGTGTTGATTGGTGTTGACTGGAAATACAGGGAGCTTCTGAGGCCAAGTAATGTGGCAAACACTAGGGTAAGCCAGTTACCTGGGGTTAGCTTTCTGGTAGGACTTCTCAGAGCCTTTAATATGCTACTCTGCATCATAAATTTTCAAGAGCTTGCCCTGTACCTATTTGTCTTTCTCTTTTCATAGTGCACACAGGGTTTCATGGATCTCAACATAGAAAATGCTGCCTTAGGGTAGAGGCAGCTACCAGCAGTCTTTAGAAAGTGAGTGTTTTCTATTTCAGAAAGATAACACTGGGCACCTGGGAAGAAAAACTCCAACGGTGAGAAACTAGACTGAAGGCAACCTATAATGAAGCTGTTAAAATTTTCTAGGCGAAAGAAAATGAGGGTCAAAATTAAGGCAGTGAAATCGGAAGGGAAGAGATAGAATCGAGAGATACTTAGGAGGTAGAATGGATACTCTATAACAACATGGATGGTGAATGAGAGAATAAAAATACTTGAAGGTGAATCCCAAGTTTCTAGTTGGGAAGCTTGGACAGAGAAGTGTTGGGTAGAAGATGAAAAACAATTTAATTTGGGACATACAGATAAAGATGGTCAACTCATAGCCAGCAGCAACTGGTGATACTAATGAAGCAAAGTATTTCCCTGACCCCTTCATGGGCGGGAAATGGAGTTCATGGGTGCTAGAACTAGCTGGCCACTTTGGTGCTGGCAGGGGTGGACTCCACTCTCTCGGTCCTGCTGCGTTTCACCCCTTGTGGGAGGGGGAGAACAGGTGAGTGGGTGAGTGGGTGCAGGAGCCAGGGTGAGTGCTTTTGGGCACTGGCAAGAGCTAAACTTTGTGTGGGTCCTGCAGCAGCATCTAGGGGAGTGCCCACTACCTCTGAAGCTTCAGAAGGAGTGCTACCATGCCCTTTTAGCTTTCCCATCTGTGGATCGCTTAAGTGTTAACAGCTCAGTGGAGGGTCAGTGTGACAGCCTTTTGTACCTGCACTCGTGGCATCTGAATTCTTGTCTGGCATCCTGGAGTAATGAGGTCGCATGAAAGAATTGGAAATGGTAAATGTGGGGGATTTTGTTGATGATGAGAGTGGCTCTCAGCTGGAAGGAGAGCTGAAAAGGGGAAAGAGCAGGAAGGTGAACTTCCCCTAGAGCAGGAAGGTGAACTTCCCCTGGAGTCTGGTCATCCCCAGCTGGACTCGCTCCAAGGCTATGCCGTCAAGCTGTCCCCCTGAAGTCAAGCTGCTTCTCTCCAGTGTCCAACCATAGTCTCCGACATCCAGCTGCTTTTCCTCTCTCTGTTGGCTGAGCCTGGGGTTTTTATGGGCATAGGATGGGGAATGGGGTGGACCATGGGTGGTTTTGGAAAAGGCAACATTCAAATGGGACAACAGGGATTTTTACTCCTACTTTCTGCCATGGTATTAGACTTTGCAGCTTGAGGGTGGGATCCTTGCTGGGGACCTGCCCTCTTCTCCCCAGAGTTTCCCGGCCTCTGGTCCCTATCAATAATCTGCAGTTCAGGGAAAAAATGAACTTATCTTTATCTTTCTGTGATGCTTCAAGTGACTCTATTATCTTGCAATGTCTTAGGGTCATCATAATTAACATCATGTTGTTAGACCATAAATGTTTAACAATGCAGGTTATAGAGAGCTGTGCTTAATGGAAAGCTGAACACAGATTATTCATTGAGATACTAACATGTGCCTAGCACAACAATGCTAGGTAAAGAAAAAGCAAGCAAACAAATAAACAAGGGAAAAATAAAAAGACATATCACTTGCTTAATTTTTTTATTATCTTAAGCCTAGAGGAGATATTACAAGTGGTCAGAATACCAATGTTAGGATTCTGACCTTTCACTTACTATGTGACCTAGGGCAAGATACATAACTTTTTAGTGCTTGGGTTTTTTCATTTGTAAAATATTATTTGTAGACTATTAGTGTATTTCTCATTAAGGAGTTATGCGGCTTAGCTAGGGTTAAACAAGATAAAACTATTTACTTCATTCTGAAAGTATAAAATAAATTTCTTTAGGAAATAATGTATGCATTGTGATCTATTTAATAAGTTTCACTGTTACTTTATTTGGTTTCCAGGTAATACCAAATAATAATGTGTCTATTTGAATTGCAAAAAATCAAGCTGGTTTGAATTAAAGAAGTGTGAAAAACTCCTAGGTTGGCAAAATATGTAACACTTCTATCAATTAAAAATGGGTAAAATGTGTTAAAAAATAATGAAAAGTTCATGCTTTAATTGAACTGGCTTTTTTCAAAAGCCTATATTTTTACGAAGCTTAATAAAACAAAAGTTGAAATGGTGCCCATTATGAAATCTGTGTTAATTGTTATCATTCCCATAAAGTTCAGATGACTAAAAAAATGCATACTACCTGCCTTTCATTTTCTCTGTATTTATTTTTCTGTATATATTCACCATGGCAAACAGAGCATTTACTAAATTGAAAACTTCCTTTAAACACACTAGAAACTTTTGACACAAGATTGCTAGAATTATAGTGTATTTTTGTCAATCTAACAAAACTTCCTTCATTCTTCCTGATTTCAACTACAAGACTGTTTCTCTACTTATCTCCAATACCGTCATCATCTTAAATATCATTGTGCTGGAAGGCATTGCAATATTAATTAAAAATACAGTCTAATTATTTACCCTAGTTGGTTCATACAAACCTCTTTGGTATAATCAGTGGACTCCCTTAAGGGGTTTCACGGTATTTCGGAGTGAAATAGAAAGGTTTGTTACTGACTTGCACTTGGCTCATGAGTGTAATTAAGTCTAACCTACAATTCACCTTTAGGTCACTAGATCAAATACAACTTATCTGGGCAATGTCCAAAGGTATGTGCTGATGTTGACTGAGTGCTGACGGGCGGCATACATAAATGAATGGAACTTTTAATTTACCTCCAGGCGTCTCGGAGAACATTCTGGGTGTTTCAGAGAGTCAGAGGGAAAGCAGAGGGCAGCCAAATAGGTCTTTCATTTTAGACAGTCCCCAGGACAAAGCAGCACAAACCAAGCTGAAAGAGCTGTTCAGATGGCTGAAGGTGTTTGGCGACAACCTCTTCCCACTTCTGGCCTTGGTGCTAACCTAAAGTTGCAGGACAACCTTTTCTAGCTGTTGGGTGTTGTGCTACGAAGCCTCCTGGATGTGCCTGGGGCTCAGTCATCGGAGAGATTGCCTTCTCAAGTAAAGCAGTGAAGTGTTTCCAGGCCCAGCGCAGTGCTCAGATCCAGGCTTCAAAACTAGGTCCTTGGGCTCTTCTGGCATAACAAGGGCTCAATTGATTTCTCAAGGAGACTCAAAGGGTCCATTTGTCTTTCTCACAAATATGTTTTAGAAAGTGTGACAGTAAGGCCGGGTGCAGTGGCTCAGGCCTGTAATTCCAGAACTTTGTAAGGCTGAGGTGGGTGGATTGCTTGAGCACCACAGTTTGAGACCAGCCTGAACGACAGAGTGGAACCCCATCTCTAATATATATATATAAAATATATTATATATATATAATATTATATATATATAATATAATTTTTTAAAATTATATTATATCTTGTGCTGAGGCACAAGAATTGAACCTGGGAGGCAGAGATTGCAGTGAGCGGAGATCATGCCACTGTACTCAAATATATATAAAATATATTATATATATAATATATATAATATTATATATATAATATATATAATATATATATAATATATATAATATTATATATATAATATATATAATATATATATAATATATATAATATATATGAAATACATAATTTGTATATATAATCATAATATATTATATATATTTAATATATATAATAAATATAATGGCAGCATGTGCCTGTAGTCCTAGCTACTCAAGAACCTGAGGTGGGAGGATCACTTGAACCTGGAAGGTGGAGGTTGCAGTGAGCCGAGATCAAGCCACTGCACTCTAGCCTGGGCAACTGAGCAAGACCCTGTTTCAAACAAAAAATAAATAAATAAATAAAGGAATAAAATGTTCTTGACTCCCATTTTAAGACAAAAATCAGTGTCTGAAACTACTCAGTTTGAAACATTGAATTGCCTGGCCTAAGGAAGAAAAGAAGTTCATAAGCAGCCCCATAAGGTCGTAAGAGCTTGGAAAATGGAAATCAATGGTAAAAATACTTCTAAACATTGAAATTGATTAGAAATTATAGTGGCTTGGGCCGGGCATGGTGTCTTATGCCTATAATCTCAGCACTTTGGAAGGCTGAGGTGGGCAGATAACTTGAGGCCAGGAATTCGAGACCAGTCTGGCCAACATGGCAGAACCCTGTCTCTACTAAAAATACAAACATTAGCCGGGCATGGTGATGCACGCCTGTAATCCTAGCTACTTAGGAGGCTGAGGCACAAGAATTGAACCTGGGAGGCAGAGATTGCAGTGAGCGGAGATCATGCCACTGTACTCAAGCCTGGGTGACAGAGCAAGACTCTGTTTTAACAAAAACAAAAAGAAATTACAGTGGCTGAACTGTAAATTTCTTGGTGGATATTGTGGGAAATGAGAAGAAAATGGTAGTTTAGGCGACATATGGAAGGCTTTGAATATCTCGAGTGTTTTTTTGTTTTTTGTTTTTTTAAATATCCAAGCCAGTGGTGTAGTTTTACCTGCATAAGCAACTCAACAGAAAGATTTCAATTAATCTAGAATTGAGTGGGAATAGGTATTTTGTATTATTTTTCCTAATTGAATTGAACCTAAAATTTTGGTTAAGAATTCCAGGTAGAAATGGACTAATTATGTTTCGTAATTCAACAGGTGTTTGCAGTCAGAAAGGTAAATCAAGACGCTGTAGGTTTACCTGAGGAAGATAGTAGATGGTGTCTCCCTTGGGGTGATCTGTGAAGAGGAAAAAGAATAAAGCAACCAGAGATTGTGGCCTTTGGGTTTCTGCCTGCTGAGAAATGACAAATAGAATCCCAGCCAGCTGGAAGCTCTGATTCACAGAAACAGGAGAGGTCATGTGAGATATAAAGTCAACCAGAAAGGGCTACATGTATAGTTGCTAAGTTTTATTTTAAAACCTGTTAATCTTGATATTGGGGAATAGAACAGGACTTCGGTGGAATCTGCTAGAAACCTTTCTAAAACAAATCACATTTGTTCCTGTGAATAAGCTGTTCATCCACCTATTCGCTTAAAATAGTATTGAGCTCCTACTATGTGCTAGTTATGAGATAAACAAAAGCAGACAGCCCCCTGACCTCATGGAGCTTACAGTCAAATGAAGTGCCCAAGGACTTGCTATACAGTGGGAATGTGAGCAGAGTGTGAGGTGCAGAGAAGAGGTGGTCAATGGCCAGACCATACAGGCCCTTGGAGGCTGGGGAAAATATTTTATTTTTAATATTAGAGGAAAGGAGGACCCATTGACTACTTAAAAATATTTTCTTTTCATTGTATTTTGAAATGGAGTCTCACTCTGCTGCTCAGGCTGGACTGCAGTGGTGCGATCTCAGCTCACTGCAACCTCCACCTCCTGGGTTCAAGTGATTCTCCTGCTGCAGTCTCCCAAGTAGCTGGGACTATAGGCTCATGCCAGCATGCCCTGCTAATTTTTGTATTTTTTTTTTTTTAGTAAAGGGAGGGTTTACTACATTGGCCAGGCTGATTTCGAACTCCTGACCTCAAGTGATCTGCCTGCCTTGGCCTAGCACATTGAAAACTTTTAAGTAAGGAAATTATATGATCAGGCAGACTAGTTTCTAGGTTTTTTGTTTGTTTGTTTGTTTGTTTTCCTCCTGCATCTTCATGGGATTTTTTTGGATGCCCAGTTTCTCCCTGCTGACCATGTAGATGCAGTTTTCTAATGACCTCAGAAAATTGACTAGGGCGTGAAAGCTGTTGTGTTGATGAACTGCAGAAATGGAAAAGGATGAAGAGACCACGTTTTTCAGTTTAGTTTGGACCCTCACCACCTTCCACTGGATCGCACAGTAGTTTCATTAGTTGGCCAGGGTCTGATGCTTTTCTTTCCTGCCAGACAAATTTTCTCAAACAATTGCTCATGGCATGGCCCTATCCAGAACTTCCACCAGGGCCCTAGGGCCACAGTGCCAGACCACCTTACCGGAGCAACTCAGGTCATCCATGGAATGGTTCCTGTTGGTCTTCTATATGTTATTGGCCATAAAATTTGCAAAACATCACTTCTTAAACTCATTCAATGGATTGCCAGTTTAATGAGATGTTTACAGTTTCCCCATTAAAAAAAATTGGCTGAGTTTGATAGCTCACACCTGTAATCCCAGCACTTTGGGAGGCCAAGGCAGGTGGATCACATGAGGTCAGGGGTTTGAGACCAGCTTGGCCAACATGGTGAAACCTTGTCTCTACTAAAAAATATATAAAAAATTAGGTGGATATGGTGGTGTGTGCCTGTAGTCCCAACTACTCTGGAGACTGAAGCACAAGAATCACTCGAACCTGGGAGGTGGAGGTTACAGTGAGCCACGATCATGCCACTGCACTCCAGCCTGGGCGACAGAACAAGACTCCATCTCAAAAAAAAAAAAAAAAAAAAAAAAAAAAGAGGCAGGGGAGTCTATTAGTCAAATACATCACGAAAACAAATCCTAAGTATAATATCTTCACTCTTCATGAGGCATTTAATGTACTTAGCCTCACTAAAGGCTCCAAGAAGTCCTGCAAAAATGTGATTAACTCAACACTTCCCAAGCATGATCAATGTTAAACCCTTTTCTGCACCTAATCATGGTTACTTGGTTGAACAATTTAGAAAACACTGCCCTAGTTCCCAGTTTAACCTCTTTGAACTTCTCTTGCTATGGCTCTGTTTATGCTGTTTCTCCCTTTTGAATGCCCAGTTTGGATGGCCTTTTGGATTCTCCCTTTGGGAAAAATCATCATTATCCCTGCTATCTTTCCAAGCTCATCCAACTGAGATGTCACCTCCTTTATGAAGCCCACTCTAATGATTCTAGCTCAGATTGACATTGCTTTTCCTCTAACTCTTGAGGCACTTTTTTAGCTGGGCTATTTGGTGTTCCTTTACTACTACTTTATATTGTTCCTTTCACCATTTATGTTTATAATGGCATTCTTTTCATCTTTACTATGCGAAAACCAGCTTTAAAGTTTCTTGAAGGGATTGATGGTTCTAATTTTTAGGTTGGAAGGCAAAATCATGAAGAAACATGAGCTTTGGGATCAAGACGGTTATTTCAGTCACATTTTGGTTAATCAGCTGCATGACTTTGGGCAAATTACCCAACTTCACTAAGCTTTAGCTTTCTTTTATCTGTAAAATGGGGACAATGAACTCCCCACCTCTTGGAGGTGTTGTGAAGAGTAAATGAGACTATGTACAGTGTCTGACACATTGTAAGCAATCCATACATGTCAGATGCTGTCATTATTGTTATTATTATCACATCAGTGACTAAGACTGTTATGAAAAAGGTCCCTTTTTTGTTATAGTGACTGTACATGCCCAATATTCTGGGAAATCAAAATTCCTCAATATTCTGAATATTTTAGCATTCAAAGAGGCTCCCTCTCTCTTTGCAAAGGCAGAGAGAGGTATGTTAGATATATTCATTGTCTAGCAAAGAATGGTCTTCATCCCAGAGACAGAGAGCCTGTTGCTGTGACTGCCACATTCACTGGATGTTCTGGTCCATCCAGACTGTAATAGTGAATTTCACGTGCGAACACATAGTCCAAAGCATTCTGACTTCTGGTTCAATATAAGTGCTGTGTCTTTTTTGTCTTTTTTTTTATTTTTATTTTTTCTGGCGACACAGTCTCGCTCTGGAGTGCAGTGGTGCGATCCTGGCTTACTGCAACCTCCACCTCCTGGCTTCAAGCGATTCTCCTGCCTCAGCCTCCCGAGTTTCTGGAATTACAGGCATGCACCACCATGGCCAGCTAATTTTTAAAAATCGTTTTAATTTTTTTAGTAGAGACAGGGTTTTACTATGTTGTCCAGGCTGGTCTTGAACTCCTGGCCTCAAGTGATCTGCCTGCCTCAGCCTCCCAAAGTGCTGGAATTACAGGTGTGAGTCACTACACCTGGCCAAGTGCTGTGTCTTGCATGAAGACGTACTTGGTCCCTCCCTGTGGCTGGCTTGTCCACCTGGTATACCTGACCTGGACATCAGAGGACTTGTAGGTGTAAGTCAGTGACTGGGCAGATTCAGCCCTTTAGTTGATTTAGGTTAAATTTCGCTTGAATTCACGTGATTGTTTACAATAAAATAGTTCAGCAAAATAAAATGTCAAGAGTCCTTTTATATTTTGCATGATAAATATATATAAATCAAGAAAAAAGAACTTCTGTTTATTCACTAAATGTTTATTGAGTGACTACTATTTACTGGACACAGTTATATGGCCATTGTTATACAACAGTATACAAAACACAGACATCCCTGTTGTAATGGAGCCGAATTCTGATGGGAGAAGAGATAAATCAAACAAGGGAATGAACCAATATATTACATACCAAAAGGTGGTAAGTACTGTGAAAAAATTAAAGCAGGACATGGAAGACAGAGAGTTGGGAAGGTCAAGGAAATGCTTTCTGTTACAATGACATTTGAGCACAGGTGTGAAGGAGAATCTGGGAAGTACGTGGCTTAAGGAAATTCTCAAATGGTAAAGGATCATGTCACTTGATAGACAAGAGAAGGAAGCTGAGATAAAGAAAAAGAGTGGTTTGAAGCTAGCTAAAAAACATGCCAGATTTTCTGGCCAGGTAAACAAGTCTTTTTGCAAAGGAATTCAAAAGCCAGTGGCGGGCTTGAAGGAGAGGCACCACATTTGTGTTTTTGGAAGATTACTCTGGCAGTGCCAGGTGGAGAATGGGTTGAGGAGAGTGACGTAGATCCAGAGGAAGAGGAAGAGGGAGAAGCTTAGGTGACTGACGGGTGCTGTCATTTCCAGGCTGGCCACGCTGGAAGAGGAGCAGGCTTGCTGAGAAAGACAACCACTTAGGTCAGTTCTGGAAGGACACCATTGGGGCAGTCCAAGAGAGAGTCTCTCCAGTGCAGATGGGAGCAGTCAGTTGAAGTAGAACCTCCCTGGAGAGGTTTTTTGTTTGTTTGTTTGTTTGTTTTGACAGTTTCCCTCTTGTTACCCAGGCTGGCATGCAATGGCACGATCTCAGCTTACTGCAACCTCCGCTTCCGGGGTTCAAGTGATTCTCCTGCCTTCGCCTCCCGAGTAGCTGGGATTACAGGCATGCGCCACCATGCCCGGCTAATTTTTGTATTTTTTGTAGAGACAGGTTTTTGCCATGTTGGCCAGGCTGGTCTTGAACTCCTGACCTCAGGTGATTCACCCTCCTCAGCCTCCCAGAGTGTTGGGATTACAGGCGTGGGCCACCACACCCAGGCCCCTGGAGAGGTTTTAAAGCTGGTGGCTTATGGATGGTGACTGGGGCCGTAATGAGAGGGCACGACTTTATCAGGGAGCACCTTAGAGTGAGAAAGAAGACGTAGGAAGGCTGAAGATCTAAGACCTGAAGGAGGAGCCAGAAAGGAGGCCAGAAGACACCCTGGAGCCTGTGAAAACCTGGAGGCTGCCCACCGGATAGCATAATGATCAAGACTACAGGTTCTGGTGTCCAACACACCTGGCTTTGAATCCTGATTTCCCCACTAAAACTGACATGACTTTCGGTACTGTCTTGCAAGGTGATTGGGAGGGATTACATGTACCATGTTTAAAATCTTTAGCACTTTGTCTGGCTTTAGTAGGTGCTCAGTAAAGTGGTACGTGTGGAAAGGGATATGGAGAGGCACATGGATGGAAATGGAGATGGAGACAGAGACGGAGGTATTCTCTAAAAATGTTCAACTCGAAGTCCTTGGCAGCATTAGCAGAAGGAGTGGCAGCATCTCAGCTAGCATGCCAGACTAGGATCTGCTGTAACTCTACACAGCCCAGAGCCTGTCATGCCCTCGGGTAATGTAATGAAAGGTGTTTTCCTCTCTTCAGAACAGGTGCTCAACTGATACAATTTAGAGTCTCAAATTCCAGAGCTTAATTGTTTGTTCTACATACAAGTTAGCCACGCTCAGAACACCTGTGGACTAAGTTCTTTTGATGCACCAAAGCCTGTCTTTTATTAAGCCCTTTGCGGGCAGTCAAAATAAGACCAAATGTCCATGTGTCGCTGCATAACCATGCGGACATGAAACAAGTCAGCCAGCCTGAGGACTGCACAGTAAGTGCTTAAAATAGCAAGTGAATCCTTAGGCTCTGGAAAATATGGTTACATGATAAATGTAACCAGAGTTAGAGATGAAATAACATTAAATATTTTATATATATAGAAACTTGCCTACACACACGTAAAATTCCCTATTAGTTGTACTTGAGGTTTAGTCATGTTGAATCAATAAAAAATGATTTAGAGCGGATGGTTTTCAAAAGCTGGTTGTGCTTTCAGTCTCCCATAAAGAAGTTAAAATTAATTTTAATATGTTGATGGTGCTTATTGATGATAATATTCGTAATAAATATCCATCGGAAAAATTCTCCGGCACATCTATGTGACAGAGAGGTCAAGAATGTTAATGACGATCAGGACTACAAAATGCAATCCAGTCAATTACTTTAATTAAATCTAAAACTACTTTATGTCTTCTCATTTATGTAGTAAACTGATAGTGGAGAAAAGGGCTCCATCTTTATCTGGCTCATTGTAGAGTCCAAAGATGCAGTCTCAGATTGTGTTTTAACATTTGTAGCTCTGATATCCTTGTGGAATATTTAAAGTAATTATGGGTCTTATGAGTAATGCTCCTGCTTCTATAAGAAGAAGAAAAGGTGGAGATTTCCCTTTGAATGCCGTTTTGTAGAAGCAGAGCTTTCTCTTCACAGACACTAATCTTGTATTTACAGACTGGGTTATATTTGGTAGAGCCAACATTCCAGGGTAAATGGTAGAAACGTCTACATTTCAGTGAATCCTTTTTAATTATATTGTTTGGGATCAGAAGAAAAAGAACACAGCTGTCTGAAGTTCTCCCTACCACAGAGGTTCAAGTGCTTATAACCCAGTCATCACAGCCATGCAAAATGCCTTTTTATTAATTGTGGTATCTTACAAAAGTTGGCATCACCTATATGTTTAGGTTATTAAACTGGGAGAATAGAAAGGTGAGTATTTTAGAAAATGAATCAGTTAATAAATGAGCAATTCATTCAGTTTTTCCATGAATATTAATAGCATGTAGTGACTATTGTGTGTCATGTAGTGTTATGGGCATCTGAACACAGCTGTAAACCACACAGACAAAATCCAGTCTGGACCTCAAGGGATTCACATTTTAGCTTGAAGGAAATGAGGAAACCACAAAAAAAGTAAACTGAATTATATCAGATAAGGCAAAAACTATGCCAACCCCCCCCCCCCCAAACAAACACCAAAGCAGGATGATGGTAGGTTGACCAGCTTTTCCTAGTTTGTCCAGGGCTGCCCTGGTGTTAGCACAGAAAATCTTGTGTCCCAGGTGAACCCTCAGTCCCAGGCAAACTGGGATGATTGGCCATCTTAGTAATGGGAAAGAGAGCAACTAAATGAGAATTTATTTTGGATGAGTGGTCAGGGAAGGCCTCTCTGGGGAGGTGATACTTGAGTTGGGATAAGAGCAATGCAGGACCCAGAGCAGTGACTCACACCAGTAATCCCAGCACTTTGGGAGGCTGTAGTGGGAGGATCACTTGAGCTCATGAGTTTGAGACCAGCCTGGGCAACTTGGACAAACCTTGTCTCTACCAAAAAAAAAAAAAAAAAAAAAAAAAATTAGTCAGGCATGATTGTTACTGGGGAGGCTAAGGTTGGTAGATCCTCTGAGCCTGGAGAGGTCAAGGCTGCAGTGAGATGTGATAGCACCAAAGTGCTCCAGCCTGGGTGACAGCGTAAAACCCTGTCTCAAATAAATAAATGGAGCAATACAAAGGAGCTCCCTTCATATACCTGCAGATCCCTCAGGATGAGGTTCATCTCCTGGTGGTCTTTCAAAACAAGGGATTCATGCTTTGAGAAGAAGAATAAACATTTATGGAAAGTTATCTGTGAGCCAAACAGTGTAAATATGTTATCTCATTTAATTCCTATAGCCCCAAGTGGTAGGTAGGTTTTATTATTTCCATTTTACATGTTAAACATTAAGTGATAAATAATGTCTGAAGTCTTGAAGCTAATAGAAAATGGCAATAAGATCTTTCTCTGCTTGAATTCAAAGCCCACAGGAGGTAGTGTGAAAAGTGAGTTTTTGGGAAGAAAAACCACTTTCTGCTTGGAGAAGAGATGAAAATGGATCTTTCATTTATGGAGCTCAGGCTCTTGCTATACAGCCCATGAAACCTCCTCTAAACAGGACTGGCTTGGACATTATCCTTTAACTACTCTAGATCTGACAGCCTCGGGGCTAAGCAGCCTCTCTAAGATAACTCTTGAACTCAGGACTGCTTGTGGAAATAGAAAAGACTATGATGATGGGAACTGGAGTTTCTGCAAATCACAGGTAAGAGGGAAGGAATATAAACTTTTATCATTACTATGGTCCTACTTTACCTCTGGGTTAGTGTTGCATATGGATGAATGAGAGGCATGTATCTTTGTCTTATAATTTAGCTTTTGGTGTGTGTGTGTTCTTTAAATCTTCTTAGAGAAGACCTCATGTATCATGTCTTTGGATTTTCCATTGCAGCTAACACAGATGCTTGCATGTAGAATGAAATTCATAAATATTTGTTGAAATTCAAATATTTGGAGGTTCAGCATTGGCATACTGATGAAGTTAAGGTTTTGCTTTTAAAGTGATTTTTATAAGAGAATCTCTGAGGTGACTCACTCCTGGGTTTGACTAACAACTATTTTGGACTTTGAAAAAAAATTCCTTGCCATAGTTATATATATGTAGTTATATATATAGCTATATATATAGTTATATATATGTAGTTATATATATAGCTATATATAATTATTATTCTTTAAAAGATAAGGTCTCACTCTGTTGCCCAGGCTGGAGTGCCATGGTGTGATCACAGTGCTCATTGTAACCTTAAACTCCTAGGTTCAGGTGATCCTCCTGGCTTAGCTTCAAAAGTAGCTGGGACTACAGGTGTGCACCACCATACCTGGCTAATTTAAAAAAGGTTTTTTTGTAGAGATGAAGCTCTCACGTTGTTACCCAGGCTGGTCTCAAACTCCTGGCCTCAAGCACTTGGATTACAGATGTGAACCATTGTACCCAGTACCATAGTTATATTTTGACCCGTCATGCCATGATGACAAACTCTGAAGGTATAAACTTATTTAGCTTAAAATATAAAGATGTGAGAAAGCACTTTTGGAATGATAGAGTGAGGACATTTTTTTAAAAAACACCACTTCCTCATAAAAGCAATAAGAGCACTGGAAAAATAGCTAAAAGCAACTTTTTCAGAATTCTGAAAATTAATCAAAGGTTTTCAGTAATCTGAACAGTGTTGATTCAAGAAAGGTAGCTGAATCTTGGTAAGAATAGTAAGTGTTGTGATGTTTTAACTTGCCCTAGTCCCATTCCACCTCTCTCCAGTTCTGTAGTAACATTGAAAACTAACAGCCTCATAAATATAGTAGCCCTGAATGTAAGCAGCCTAGCAACTACTGAAGGGGAGAAGTTCCATCTCCAGAAAACTGCCACTGTTTAACCTGTCTCACAGTTTGTCTTTGATATGACTCAGACTTAATTCTATACAAATAGCCTTTTGCTAAACTATTTGTTGAAAACTGTCAATGGCAATTATTTAATGTGGCAGCTACCTGAGGTGATATTAACAGATGAGGCTACCAAGAGGCTGAGCAAAACATTTAAAAAGGAAAAGCTAAAAAATGGTATGACCATAGAAGGGTTTGAAAAGCTCCAACATATTCCCAGGAATCTGGAATTCCACATGCAAGTTCAGGGCTATGCACCTGCTCCAGAAAAATCTGAGGAGATTCTGAGCGCTCATCCGTGACTGACCTGAAGGTTCTGTGTAAGCAGGAAGTGAAGGCAGAGGCAGAATTCTCAATGACCTGACTAAGCATTGTAGATGCCCTTTCCTCTTCCAGAACTTCTTACCGAAGCGTAGGGGACTCATTGTTTCATGTCATTTAAGAAAATCTCTGGGCTGGGTATGGTGGCTCATGACCACAATCCTACCCTTTGGGAGGCTGAGGCAGGAGGATCACTTGAGCTTAGGACTGGGAGACCAGCCTGGACAACTTGGTGAGATCCTGTGTCTAAAAAAAAAAAGCTAGGTGTGGTGGTATGACCCTGTGATCCCGATCCCATCTACTTGGAAGTCTAGGCAGGAGGATCACCTGAGCCCAGAAAGTTGAGGTTGAGGTGAACTGTATTTGTACCTTGTCTCAAAAAAAAGAAAAGAAAAGAAAAGAAAAAAAAACCCTCTGTCTAAGCATTAGCTAAGTACAGAGTTTCTAAACAGAGACTTTAGTGGCTATACATGACAAAGAATACAAATGTTACAGAATTAGTTTGAAAAAGTCACTGAACAAACAGCAGCAACAACAATAAACTTCAACAATAACAAACCTTGAAAGAATCTTCTTTCCAGAGTAGCCACATTATATAATTATATATATTTTTATAATTTTATTTTATATTTTATATTATATATTTCCAGTTTTCAATAAATATGTATGAGATACACAAGGTAGTAGGAAAAAGTAAAATAAATAAAAATGGTACTTGAAGAAGTCCAGATGTTGGAATTACTATACAAAAACTTTAAGTCAGCTACTATGAATAGTTTTAAAAAAGGAAAGAAAAACATATTTAGAGAACTAAATGAAAGCATGAAAATAATACTTCACCAAGTAGAGAATTTCAATGAATAGATAGAAATTGTCAAAAAGAAAAATAGAAATCTAAAATCAAAAAATACAATAATTGAAATAAAAATTTGCTACAGTTGCCCAACAGCATATACGAACCGACAGAAGAAAGAATCAGTGATCCTGAAGATAGTTCAACTGAGATTATCTAGTATCAGGAAGAAAAAGGAAAAAGAAATGAATAAAAATGAATCTATGGGACACTATCTAGTGTACTAAAATATATGTAATAATCACAGAAGAGGAGAGAAGAAAGGTTGAAAGTATATTTGAGAAAATAATAGCTGAAAACTTCCCAAACTTGATAAAAAACGTGAACTTGTACATTCAAAAATTTTAAAAAGCTCCAAGTAAAATTAACACAAATTGATCCACACCTGGATACATTATAAACTATCAAGACAGAGAATATCTTGAAAGCAACAGAAGAATCATAGAGTCCACAGTAAGATTTAACAGTTGACTTCTGATAAAAACCCATGAATATCAAAAGGCTACCGTTTACATATTCGAAAGGATGATAGAAAGACTATTCATCAAGACTTCTATATTAAATGAAACTTTTCTCCAAATATAAAGAATAAATAAAATCATTTCCAGAGTAGGAAAAACTGAGAGATTGCTACTAGCAGACCTGCCCTACAAGAACTACTAAAGAGAGAGTCCTTCAGGCTGAAATGAAAGAACATTAGAGAGTAACTGGTAAATGTACTACATAAGTAAATAAAAAATATAGTATAAATGTATTTTGTTTGTAAATCCTTTATTCTTTTATTTAAATGCCTACTTCATAAAGCAAGAATTATAAAACTGTGTTTACGGGCTTACACTGCATAAAGATACAAGTTAACTGACAAAATTGCACAAAGGAGAGAGAAGAAATGGAGCTATATCAAAACAAAATTTTAGTACTATTGAACTTAAGTTGGTAATAATTTGAACTAGATTGTTCTAAATTTGGATGTTGATCATAATATATGGGGCAACAACTAAGAAAATTTTTAAAAAATGGTAAAACAAGCAGCAAGGATATTAAAACAATATACTATGCAATATGTATAAAATAAGGCAATAATGGATGAATAGAGGAATCAAATATGGTATAAGATACATAGAAAACAAATAGCAAAGTGGGAGATATAAACTTACCCTATTTGTAATTATTTAATAGAAATGGGTTAACCACTCCAGTAAAAAGGCAGAGATTGGCAAAATGGACAAAAAACATAATCCAGCTCTATGCTGTCTACAAGAGACACACTTTAGATTCAAAGGTGCAAATTCATTGAAAGTTAAAGGATGGAAACAAACTAGGCAAACAGTAACCAAAGGAGAACTGGAGTGGCTTTCTTGAAGATGAAATAGACTTCAAGACAAGAATTGTTACTAAAGACAAAGATAGACATTTTATAGTAATAAAAGGGTCAATCCATCTGAAAGACTTTAAAATTAAAACATGTATGTACCCAGCCTGACAAGAGAGAAATAAAACTCTCTTTGAAGATGACATGATCTTGTTCACAGAAAATCTCAAGGAATTTATTAAAAATTCATTACTGCTAATAGTTGAGTTTAGCAAGGTTGCGGAATACAGGATCAATATATCAGTATGTAATAAAATCAATAAATTCTATTTTTATATGCTAGCAATGAACAAGTTGAAAATGAAATTAAGACAACAATTCTATTTTAACAGTATCAAAAAGAATAAAATATTTATGAATAAATTTAACAAAGAAGAGCAAAATGTTTACACTAACAACTGCCCAACATTTTTGAAAGAAATTTTAAAAGACCTAAATAATTGACAAAATATCCTATGTTCATGATTTGGAAGACTTGATATAGTTCAGATGGCAATCCTCCCCTAAATGGTCCACAGATTCAAGACATTCCCTTTCAAAATCTTAGTTGCTTCCCCCTCTGCATTAAATAACTAGTTGGTCCTAAAATTTAAATAGAAATGCAAGGGATCAAGAATAGACAAAACAAAAAACCTTGAAAAAGAACAAAATTAGGGGACTAACATTTCTCAACTTGAAAATTTAGGTACAAGGCCGGGCGCGGTGGCTCAAGCCTGTAATCCCAGCACTTTGGGAGGCCAAGACGGGCGGATCACGAGGTCAGGATATCGAGTCCATCCTGGCTAACACGGTGAAACCCCGTCTCTACTAAAAAATACAAAAAACTAGCCGGGCAATGTGGCGGGCGCCTGTAGTCCCAGCTACGTGGGAGGCTGAGGCAGGAGAATGGCGTGAACCCAGGAGGTGGAGCTTGCAGTGAGCTGAGATCCGGCCACTGCACTCCAGCCTGGGCGACAGAGCGAGACTCCGTCTCAAAAAAAAAAAAAAAAGAAAATTTAGGTACAGTAATTAAGAGAGTGTGGTTCTGGCATAAGGATAGATATTTAGATCAATGGAACAAAATGGAAAGTTCAGAAATAACCCTTACATGTTCAGTGAATTAATTTTTGACTGGGGTGGCAAGTCAATGGAGGAAAGAATAATCCCCCAAAATGATGCCAGAACAATTGGAAATCCACTTGCAAGAGTAAATTTAGACACTCTCTCCTGCATCATATCCAAAAATTACCTCAAAATGGATCATAGACCTAAAGGTAAGTGCTAAAACTGTAAAACTGAATTAGGCAGTGGTTTCCTAGATGGTACCAAAAGCAAAAGCAACAATAGAAAAAAATAAGTACATTTTATTTTATTTTTATTTTTATTTGTTTATTTATTTTTTTGACACAGGGTCTCACTCTGTCACCCAGACTGGACTGCAGTGGCACGATTATAGCTCACTGCAGCCTCAACCTCCCAGGCTCAAGGAATCCGCCCATCTCAGCCTCTTCATTAGCTGGGACCACAGGTGTGTGCCACCAGTCCTGGCTAATTATTTTATTTTATTCTGTAGAGGTGGAATCTCACTTTGTTGCTCAGGCTAGTTTCAAACTCCTGGCCTGAAGTGATCGGCCCACCTCAGCCTCCCAAAATGCTAGTATTACAGGAACGAGCCACTGTGCCTGGCCTAATTTGACTTTATTAAGGATAACAAAAAAACTGTTGTGCTTTAGAACACCACCAAAAAGGTAAAAACAGATTGGCATGTGGTTCATGCCTGTAATCCCTACACTTAGGTAGGCTGAGGTGGGCTGATTGCTTGAGCCCAGGAGTTGGAGACCATGGGCAACATGGCAAAATGCCCTCTCTGCAAAAAAAAAAAAAAAAAAAAAAATTAGCTGGGCACGGTGGTGTGTGCCTGTTGTCCCAGCTACCTGGGAGGCTGAGGTTGGAGGATCACCTGAGGCTGCAGTGAGCTGTGATCACACCATGCATTTCAGCCTGGGTGACAGAGTGAGACCCTAGTTCGAAAAAAAAGAAAGGAAAACACAATCCAGTGAATGTGACAGAATATTTTCAAATCGTATATCTAAGAAGAGACTTGTATCAAGCACTTTGTATAAAGTGCTCTTACAACTGAATAATAGGCCAGGTGCGGTGGCTCACGCCTGTAATTCCAGCACCTTGGGAGGCCAAGGCGGGAGGATCACCTGAGGTTGGGAGTTAGAGACCAGCCTGACCATCATGGAAAAAACCTCGCCTCTACTAAAAATACAAAATTAGCCAGGTGTGGTGGTGCGTGGCTGTAATCCCAGCTACTCGGGAGGATGAGGCAGGAGAATAGCTTGAACCCAGGAGGCGGAGGTTGTGGTGACCTGAGATTGTGCCATTGCACTCCAGCCTGGGCAACAAAAGCTAAACTCCATCTCAAAAACAAACAAAAAACAAAACAAAAAAAACCCCTGAATAATAAAAAGACAAATATGTAATTAAAAAAGGGGAAAGAATTTGAATAAGCATTTTTTTCTGAAGAAGATATACAAATGGGCATAAGTACATGAAAAGATAGTCAATATCATTAGTCTCTAGGAAAATGCAAATCAAAACCACAATGAGATTCCTGACACACCCATTAGAATGGCTGAAATTTAAAAAGACAGACAATAACAAGTGTTGGTGAGTATGTAGAGGAATTGGAACCCTCATATATTATTGGTGGAATGATGAAATGCTACAACCTCTATAGAAAACAGTTTGGCAGTTTCTCAAAATGTTAAAGATAGAATTACCATATGATAGAGTAATTCCACGATTAGTATAAACCCAGAAGAGCTGAGAACATATGTCCACAGAAAAGCTTCTTCAAGAATGGTCTTAGCTGCATTACTCATAATAGTCAAAAAGTGGAAGTTGCCCAAATGTTCATCAACTGATGATTTGAAAAACAAAATACAATATACCAATACAATGGACATTATTTGGTCATAAAAATGAATGTAGTACAGAATTAATGCATGCTATGACACAGATAAACCTTGAAAACATTATGCTGGATGAAAGAAGCCAGGCACCAAAACCCCTGCATTGTATGATTCCATTTCTATGAAATGTCTAATGCAAGCAAGTTCATGGAGACAGAAGGTAAATTAGCGGTTGTCAGGAGCAGGGAGAGGGAAGAATAGGGAGTGATTGCTAATGGACATGGGATTTATTTTCGAGGTGTTGAAAATGTTCTGAAATTAGATACTGGTGATGTTTGTATAACTGTGGATTTACTAAAAACTGCTGAATTGTACACTTTAAGGGGATACATTTTATGGTATGCAAATTATATCTCAATGCTGTTATAAAATCTAGTAATATGCTTTGTAGGAAAATGTCTATAAAATAAACATCTTGGTAGATAAGTTTTTATAAGGTAAAAAAACAGAGGCAGGGGTTCATAATACCTACTAATATCTCATTTTCTCGTATCTGTTTTAGATGAGTGTAAGGCCATTTACCTGGACTTTTTCCCCAGCTTCAGGTAGGTCTACTCATTTGACTGAATTCTGGCCTATATGGTAAGAAAAAAATGTCTTCTGAAATTGCTCTGTTGTACTCTTAAAAGAAAATTGCTGGCTCTCTATGTCCTCCTTTCCATTTTAGGCAGGTTGAAGTGTGCACATGAGGGGTTGAGCCATTGTTTTGTTATTATTTTTGTTTTTTTGAGACAGGGTCTCAAAAAACTCTGACTCCCCAGGCTGGCATGCAGTGGCAGCCAGCCACTGCAGAAAACTTCAAAATCACATGGGTTGTTCTATAATCAGGATTAGCCTTCTACTTTAATTCTCTGTGTGCTGTTTGTCTTTCTTTCTAAAACAAATTATTCTTTTACAAAATTAAATAATTTTAAATTATTTTTAATGCCAAAAATATTGCACATGCAATGGTGTGCATTCCCCTCCGAGGCTCAAGCAATCCTCCCACCTCAACCTCCCAAAATGATAGGATTACAGGAATGAGCCAGTGTGCCTGGCTGCCATCTTTGAACTGGTCGTTAAGAGCAACAACGTCAGGAGCTGGGATGCTGGGCCACTTGATGAGTGAGCCTACAGAATCGCTCTAATGCCAGAGAGAAATACATTCTCTACCAGATATTGGCCATTGTTATTTTTGCCACTTTAAAAGCAGTCAAACCAATCTTCTCACTTATAGAATAACATCTTTGGTGTCATGATATATATTTTTAAAGATTTATTGTTCCTTCCCTTGAATCTATGTTCAGATGGTTCCAAATGAAAAACTCTGAGGGTATCAGGACACATATGACCATCCTGATCCTCTGGAAGTTTCAAGTAGGAGTTGTCTGCGTAAATAGCTAATAGAAAACATAATTTGAAACACAAGAGCAGAGTTTCAAACGGACTTTTGTGGAAGTATGGTTCAAGTTGAGGGGAGCAAAGGAGTGCTGGAGGAAGACGTAGAGGAGGAAGGTGACCTGAGCCACCCCCTGGATGGTTAGGTGGAGAACTTCAGTAGGCGGAAGGGTGTGGCCAGGGGGGAACAGAAGAGAGGTGTGTGTAGTAGACATTAGCCAAGGTCAGAATATAACAGAGTGACTGAAGGGGAAACTGGTTGGAGATTATGCTGAACTTTTCAAGTTGACTGGTGCTGTGGATGTTTGGATTGGAGCTCAGGACAGATGTCCAAATGAGAAATTTAAGTTTGGGAATCATCTGCAAAAAATCACATGGACCACGGGGCGCGGTGGCTCCGCCTGTAATCCCAGCGCTTTAGGAGGCCGAGGCGGGCGGATCACGAGGTCAGGAGATCGAGACCATCCTGGCTAACACGGTGAAACCCCGTCTCTACTAAAAACACAAAAAATCAGCCAGGCGTGGTGGCAGGTGCCTGTAGTCCCACCTACTTGGGAGGCTGAGGCAGGAGAATGGCATGAACCTGGGAGGCGGAGCTTGCAGTGAGCTCCAGCTCAAAAAAAAAAAAAAAAAAAAAAAATTCACATGGATTGTTCTGTCATCAGGATTAACCTTTTCCTTTAATTCCCTGTGTGCTGTTTGTCTTTCTTTCTAAAACAAATTATTCATTTAAAAATTAATTACGGTGACTCATGCCTGTAATCCCAGCACTTTGGGAGGCTGAGGCAGGCAGATCACGAGGTCGAAAGACTGAGACCATCCTGGCCAACGTGATGAAACCCAGTCTATACTAAAAATTAATAATAATAATAATTTTAAATTATTTTTAACGTTAATAATTTTATAAATACGAAAACAGTGGTAAAAATTTCACTTATATGTGTTAGTT
Source organism: Rhinopithecus roxellana (assembly GCF_007565055.1). Classification (NCBI taxonomy): domain Eukaryota; kingdom Metazoa; phylum Chordata; class Mammalia; order Primates; family Cercopithecidae; genus Rhinopithecus; species Rhinopithecus roxellana. Next base: position 23,234,566 of record NC_044553.1, read on the forward strand.
ACAAAACAACTCTACTTTATCAGGATACAAAAACACTGTAAGGAAATACACATTGGATGGCCGGGTGTGGTGGCTCACACCTATAATCCTAGCACTTTGGGAGGCTGAGGCAGGAGAATTGCTTGAGCCCAGGAGTTCAAGACCAGCCTAGGTAACATAACAAGACTCTATTTCTACAAAAATCCAAAAATCAGTTGGGCATGGTGGCATGTGCCTGTGGTGCCAGTTGCTCCAGAGGCTGAGATGGGAGGATTGCTTGAGCCCAATGGGGTGGGGTGGGGTGGGGGATCAAGGGAGCAGTGAGCCATGCTCATACCAGTGCACTCAGCCTGGGTGACAGAACTGGACCCTTTCTCAAAAAATAATACTTATAAATTGGAAAAGGAAATTATGCTGCCTTTACACACCTGCAAATGGTTTTTCTAAGGGGTTAGTTGAAAAATTATACTTTGCTTTTCTCCAGGAGTATTTACTTATAATTATCCCGGCGCCAATTTGGCACCATAATGTGAATACAATACAATACAATATGTTAATACATACAATTTTAAAGGTAAATTAGTTATTATCAAATTGTTTTTATTTTTAAATAATTTTAGAGTTACAGAAAAATTCAAAATAGTACAGAGAAGTCCTATACACTTTTCACCCAGCTTGCCCTTAAGTTAACTTCTTACTCACAGCCATGATTCCAAGAAATTAACCACAATTAAGCATAATACTATTAACTAAACTCCAGACTTTATCAGATTTTACCAGTTTTTCTTCTAATTGTTTTGTGTATGTGTGTGTTCCAGAATCCAGTCACCGATCTAAAATCGCTGGTAGTCTTTAAGTTTTAAAATCCTCCTTACTCATTTAAAAACGTGGTAGTACAGAACATCGCTCTAGTCTATCTGAAGCAAAGAAGACTGGAAGGGGAACTATGAAGTGCCTGTTCGAGACCAGGATTGGTTATTAATAAAACCCTACACCTGTCAAGTGGATGGTTGTGGGAATCAAACATGAAAGCACTCTGAAAATTATCAAGTACTGCACTCCAGTAAGATCATTTATTCATTCATCAATTTTTCAGAAACGATTTCCTCAGCACCAGTCATATCTTAGGCACTAGGTTAGGCATAGGAACCACACAAAAAAGATGCCAGTTCTTGGTTGCTGGTAATTCTAGCCATGCAAAACTGATCATTAAGTATTTATTGAATGTCTACCACTGGCCCTATGATACCAATTATTACCTTTCCATTAGAGTGCAATGACTGTTCCATTACAGGCTTGAAAGAGTTAATGTGCTGCAAATGCCTCTGTGCCTGGGGAATTCTGCACCACCTCTGCCCAGGCTGCAGATGCATTAGGCTCCAAGTATGTATTTTCTTTTCACTTCTGTTTATGTCTCTGTTTTCTGTGAAGTCTGCTAAACTGCAGCAGTATCTTCCAAGTTCTCTGACAATGTTATAAATTTCATTAAGAAGATGTAGCCTTCTGGGGCAATTAACTCCAAAAGTGGTACAAAGCCATAGCAAGGAGATACTGGCCTGTAGTACTTAGCACTTAGCTCTGAAATTGAGATAAGCCCTATCAACCCGGGGTTGTGTTTAATGTTCACTGCAGCTTCCATACCACAGCTACAACCTAGCGGTCACCGTGTTAACACTCCCCAATATCTATTACAATTAGTTTTTGATTAAGAGGCCTAACATGGCTTTTGAAGCTTTTTATGTTGTGTCAAATGGCTAGTGATGGAGTGAGATGCACAGACACCTCCCAGTAACAAAGCATATTGTAAAAGGTTTCGAGTGAACTATTTTATCATCCTAATGGAAACCAGATGACTCGAACTCCCCCCTTAATTTCAACTATTTACTGAAGAGTCCTTGTTTTGAATTACTGAAAGATTTATTCTTAAATGACTAGCTCATGCATTAAGAATCGCTAATAACAGAGCCATTTGGAATTTGGGAAAGCTTTTTTAAAGATGACCAAAGCAATGTTCACAGAGGTTTTATTTTATTTTATTTTATTTTATTTTATTTTACTTTATTTTTCGTTTGATTTTTAAAGAGCAAATGTCTTTGCCCTTTCCTAGTGTTTAATTATTACTTTAGTTATTGTTTATGAGGCCTTTCTCAGTTGAGTTATACTGTCTTTGCCAGGGTTTCAGTCAGTAGTCTTGGCCTGTTGTTTAAGAAAGAGGTCACTGGTATTTTGTGAGGAGAGAGAAACTTTGTTTAGTTATGTAAGATGTAATTCTTTGTGAACTGAAAATATATGCTATTTTTGTAAAGGCCATTTGATGAAACACAGTACAATTATTTAAAAATCCCTCTGTAGATTAAAAAGCTGAAAATCTGAATTATTTGATATTTTATTACACTTAACATGAACTGTCACGTGTAAATGTGATGGAAATGGTATAGAAATATGACTTAACTTGTGAGTGTGAATCATAAGAGCTTTTTACGGCCGGGCGCACTGGCTCACGCCTGTAATCCCAGCACTTTGGGAGGCCGAGGCGGGCCAATCACAAGGTCAGGAGATTGAGACCATCCTGGCTAACATGGTGAAACCCTGTCTCTACTAAAAACACAAATAATTAGCCAGGCCTGGTGGTGGGCGCCTGTAGTCCCAGCTACTCAGGAGGCTGAGGCAGGAGAATGTGAGCCCGGGAGGCGGAGCTTGCAGTGAGCCGAGATCGCGCCACTGCACTCCAGCCTGGGCAACAGACTAAGACTCCGTCTCAAAAAAAAAAAAAAAAAAAAAAAAAAAAAAAGAGCTTTTTACTAACATACCTTTTTACTGACTGTCTCTGGCCTCATTCATATACTTCCCTTTGAACCTCAGTTTCCTCATCTGTGATCTGGGGGTTGAATAGACGTGCCCTGAGTTTTTGTTCATCTCTAGATGTTATTGATTCTGTGATGTCAGATGTGCTGCAGACTGTCAGTGCCTGGAGTGTAAGAGTTTTATCATGGAGATGCGGTGTGATGTATTGGGTTCAAACCCTGGCTCTGCCTGTTATTGACCAGTCATTCTTTGGCATGATACCAACTTATTAATGCTCAGAGTCCTTCCATACAAAATAAGGACAACGTTAGCTATTTCACAGGTGACGTGAAATAACCTAGGAAGTAAACAAAATCAGATATATAGGGTGCCTTGTAAATGTTAGCCTCTCAATCATTTCTGTTTCCCCCTTTTTGCCTTCACGTTTTGTCCTGTTTAGTGGTGCCTTGGACAGTTTGAATGAATGAAATGACCATGATGTTTGTCATGTACATCCTCATATTACAAACACTTAGCGAACACTTGCTATGTGCCGATGTTGTGCTAGGTCTGGGGATCCTAAGACTAGAGGCAGAGGCTTGCTCATACAAAGATTGGGTCATAGACATAGGCAGAGTATTTTAATGGAGCCAGACAGTCAGAGATGAGTAGAGATGGCAGCTCTCAGCGGGGCCGCTCCCTCAGTGCAGATTGCAGTTGGGGCTCACTCTTGTATATGATCACATACATCATTTCAGGTAGTCCTCTCAGCCACCCTCTCAGCCTAGCAAGGCAGGCGCTATCAATCTCCCCTTTGTAGATTAAAAAGCTGAAGATCTGAATTGTTTGATATTTTATTACTTTTATTAATAAGATCCGTTCAGAATAAAACTTGCTGTCACAGATGTAATTGCAGCAAACACGTGCAAAGATTTAGATGAAGTAAAAAAAAAAAAACCTGTAGCAGATTTACGCATTTATATTTCACTCATCAGAGTCTCTTTTCTAAGCATTATCACTTAGAGACCCATTCATTTCCTTCATTTATGCATTTGTCCAGCATTAATATGCTGTTTTGCAAGCACAGGGCTAGGTGGTGGGGGTTTGAAGATGAAAGCAGTAGCCTCTGCCTTGAGCAAGGAATTTGCAGTCCTGTGAGGTGATAGGCACTTGCGCCCATGATTGTAGTGAGAAGTCGGGGCTGGCCCAGAGGTTGACAGAGGTATTTGAGGGAACACAAGGGAGAGGCCCCCTGGAGGGCTTAGATGAGGCCTTCTGGAAGAGGGGAGGGGACACAGGAACTTAGTTGAACTTTATAGGATTCAAAAGGGACAAGCGAAAGTAAAGGTGACATGGAGATACTTGAGGTGAAGAGAGTCTGGGAGACAGGAAAAAGCATGGCTCTCTGGGGCTATTGTCAGTGGTGACAAGGTACCATGTGGTGGGGATGTGGTTGCGGAGAAGTGGGGAGGCACCAGGTTATGAGGACATTTGGCCAACACCCCTCCTTCAGCAAGAAACAAGTTCCCATACACACTTTATAGTTCACATCTGTTGAAGTCTACCCCACATTTAACTAGTAAACAAGACTTGTATCTTATTTATTTCCATTTCCTCTCGAACCCATCTCATTTGCTGCCTGTGGCTAGTCTGGGTTTATAGTCCACCTTAGCAGTTGGTTAGAGGCTGTTATTAGTATAACCAACCTTAAATAATTTGATTTTCAGGTTGGGTAAGTCACAGTATCTCCTGTGGGCTTGATAGTCAAGCTACACATTTATTTAAAAATTGGTTTCTTCACATTATATTTGAAAGCAGTGCTACTCACTCATCTGTAAACTATTAGGCTATGTGTATAAAAGTATCTCATCTGACTTTCATCTACAGAGTTCTGAGGATCCGTTTCAGGTCCTTGCGGATATTCCAGATCTCTATGAAGTCTATTGTCTTATTTTATTAGCTTTCTCTTTAGGACAATCCTATAGTGAACTGTGTATTTAAAGGAGAAGAGAAACCGTAGAATAAATTGTAAAGATACACTCAGGCTTTCTTCCTCCTTGGCAAATTTTCAGGTGTTCTTGTTTGTTTGTTTATTTATTTGTTTTTATTTTAAACGGGAGATTTAAACTGGGTCTGGTGTGGCCTGCAGTAGATAACGTATTGTTTGGCCCATGAGTTATAAATCTAGAGATTTCGCACAAAATATGGCTTCTTTAAAAAATCAAAAGATATGATGCTGTGGCTCTTAGGGGCTTTCTGTGGGGCTAAGGCACATTCACTCCTGGGTTCCTCACGGTCCCTGGGGCACCCACTTCACTCATCAGGATTCCCTGCCACACCCCCAACGCATTTGCCTTCGAGTCTACAGCTTGGACTTGACCTTTTCCCATTAAAAAACTGGGTGAATGCCAATCAGCGGGTACAAAATGTAACCCTCTTAGCGCAGAAGTTTTAAAACAAGACATGGACTTAATAACTCAACGAGGAAGCCAATACTTTTAGAGAGGCTTTGCAGGTTAGTGATAAAATACATTTCCTGAGTGATTTTACACATTGCCATGGAAGGAAAACAAGGGAACCACAAATGTTAGACTAAGTAAAATTTATCAAATCAGTGATCATCCAGAAAATTTTCCTTCATCATTGCACTTACTTTTTATCATGACTGTCTCAGAACTGTTTTTTGGTGAGAATATGAGAAACATAAAAATGAAGAAGTAATTTTTTCACTCTCTAACAATCAGAAATCACCATTGGGGTTTTCTTATATTTTTGGGGGGTTTCCTCTGGCACCCACTTTCCTGAGCTTGGTTGGAAGTGCTAGTTTTTCCTGGTGTTAATTATTAATGTGACCTGTTTATGTACCAGTTATCCGGCTAACCATTAATATCTGTTTACTCATTGATGACCTTTGCAATTGCGTACCTAGCTCCTGGCTGTAAATGTCAACTTTTTGTTTTTATATGCTAAATGTTTTCTCTATATCTACTGAGTACCTGAAACAACTCCTTAACAAGGTAAAATAATATCAAGCAACACAAATATAACCTTTACGAATATGAAAAGGAAGACAACTACTATTTTTTTTATGAGGCAACAGAACTTTCCTGTTTGGAATGAGCAAGATATGTACACAAATGGCAAATGCAAAGGATCCCTGAGGGGGAAAAAAAAAAAAAAATTGGCAAGAAAAAAATGTTCTTCTGCTTCTCTGCTTAGTTTGGAAGTTTGGAGAGGTGGGGTCGGGGTGGGGGCGGGGACAAGGAAAGGACTCTGACCTAATCCTGGGGAATGAAACCCAATTTTACTTTTTCAAAATGTCAGTGTTAAGCACTTGCACATTCAAGCAGCCCTGCAGGATTTATCTCTAGCTATCCAGTCAGTCTACATTAACCCCAACACGAGCAAGACATTTCCATTCCACACAATTGTAATGGCTAAAGCTGAGATTAAGCAATGCAGCTTGGATTAGGGCTGCAACTGGTGACCTTAATTTTACCCATCATTGGAGCCTGTGTACATTTGACTCTTCTTAATTGCATTTGCCTAATTTAAACAGACAATAGTAGCCCAAGACATGTTTTCACCCCCAAATAATAAAAAAGGAAGAAGAGCGTTTTCCTAGAAATTAACCACAGGGCAGTCTTATTATGTCTGCTGCTTGGGTAACAAAAGCAGCTGTTTTCTTTTTCTTGCCCCATTAACATACCAGCACTGGGTAGGACCCATTGAAATATTATCATCTTTGCATAACAATACAACTTTAAAGTCTCACAGTGCTTCTTTAGCGAAATATTTTAAAATATTAATATCATCCCAGCCATAAATTACCATGATGGCATTCAGAGAGATTAAAGTTTTGAGATACACCTTAGATGTACATTCACATTTTCTTATTCATCGAGTTCTAACTTCAGTAAAATTAGTTTTTTTAGATAGAGCTCTGAACACTTGCTGTGACTGTCACTTCGTGTTGAATTTATCATATAGAATTTAAGGCGGAAGACTGGGGAGCAATCTGTCACAAACGATTGTATTCATAATCGTTGAGGGTTGGGATGGGGGCTGGGGAGGAGACAAGCATCCTAGGGCCGCTCTTGTCGCCTGCACCATTCATTCGGCTCCAGTGGCAGTGGCGAGGGGATTTGCGTAGGCTGAGTGTGTAATGTGTTTCCTTCAAGCCTGCCTTGATGGCTCTGTCTACGCTGTACTTCGTGCACATAAATGCCTCTCAGGTTTTCTCAGCTAAATGATAACTCAGCTTGTCTTTTCCGGTGAATTCGGTAATAAATAGATATATGGGCTAGACGTGGGGTGTTCTGACTTAGTTAGATCCTCTCGTGTCCTGGAATAGACAAGTGGATTCAATCATTGTGCTAGCAACAAGATACATACTTTCTGGGGAAGCATGGGGTTTTATGCTAAGTTTACAATGACATGAACTGAAAAGCAATTCAAAGTCCAGGTTAGTATTGCAACCTCATGTCTGTCTAGGGCATCTAGAGGGGAAAACGGTCAAAATGCAACATTATTTTCTCTGAAAATTGAACATCTATTAGGGGATTTTGAAATGATCGAGAAGTAGAACAGTTGAGTTGCTTCTTGAACTCATTTAACGTGTACATTTTACTCTGGGAACTAAGTATTTTCCCAAGACTGCTATTCAGCGCTGCATTTTTTTCCTCTGATGTGCCAGGCATTTCTTCACAACCTCTGGATGTTGGAAGTCAAGTACTCTTAATAGCTTGCAGATCTATATCTGGGTATCAAAATCACAGGCTTTTGAACTTTGCCAATCAGAATCCCACATTTACATTTCCTTTTTATGTCACATGCTCAATGAGCTTAATTGACACATGGAAAATTTCCTGTATACATCTTACTCAAGGCAACACTGGAAATTTGGGTTTATAGAATGTGTCGGCAGCCCTGAATGCTCTTGGCTTCTTCGCTGCTGGCTTGGTCTGTGGCCCAGAATGATGCAAGTTATGCGTAGCTCAGAACTCTCAAATTAGCTGCTGGGGCAGTATTAGGAGTGTGTTCAGGCTCAAGAGCCATTTTTGAGGGCTGAAAGAGGGAGGGGGAGGCTCTGGCCCACTCCCCACTGTGAGGCAGTGGAGGTTACTGTTGTTTGTGAAGACTCAGGCCATTAACTTCTGCAGGAAATCTGCCCTCATTCCCAGCCTGCAGTATGGCTAGGGGCCTCATCCTAGGCCCCTGTGGGATCCTGGGATTATTCTATTTGTAGCACTTATCATATTGCACTAAAGATCTTTTCATGGGTCTCTCCTCCAACCAGACAGGGGATGCATTGAGAGACAGGACTCAGCACCCAGCTCTGTGTCTGACCTACAGAGATACTCAGTAAAAGCAGCCTAGGTGCTGGGTAGGCTGTAGGGCTAAGCAGGATTGGACATGGGGATGACAATAATAGCAGCTCCTAATTATGGAACAGGTACTCAGTGATCATAATGCTAGCCTAGGTGATTCCTTATACCCATTTTACAGATGAGAAAAGTAAATAGGATGTAGCAAGTTCAGGTAGTGTTCACAGGGTAAATTAGGAAGCCAGAGAACTGAAAGGGGAACTGGGGAATTCCAGGCTATTCCTTATACTCTGAACATACACACCGCTGATTTATCTGAAGAAAGATAATATTTCCATGATCAAAATACAATTGAACAGCAGTTACAGAGCTAGTGAAGCCTAGAAAGAGTCCAGGCCTTGCTGTGGTTTCACTTCCAGTGGCACTCAGAGGGGTCTGTGTTTTCAGTTTCTGTATTATTTTTTGGCCTATGCAGTATTTCATTCTTAGCATTTTGCAATAAATTGGTGAACTCTCAATATTTCTATGTATCTGGCTTTACCATGTCCTAGTTCTGTGATCTTGGAAAATTTACTTCTGTGCTCCTGTGTCCTCTGCTGTGAATGTGGGGATGGAGGGTTGTCTTGAGGAGTGACCATTCTAATATTTGCCAAGATCCTAGAATGGTGCTTAGCACATTCTGAGTGGGCAGCAAACATTAGATGTTCTGATTTTTAGTTTTAGCTGTCCCTGTCTCTTCTGCTTGCTACTGTCCCTACCTACCTGAGCTTCCCTCTTGTGTCTCTGCTGCCCGCAAGTGTGTTGGGTGCTGGGAACATTGGCTGGAGCGTTTGCTGCATCTGTCAGCCTGCGATTAGGGGCCAGTGGTCCACGCTCACCTGACAGCCATCCTCACTGAGAGATAGCCACTTCTGCAGGGGCTGCCGTGGATTGAGGCCTGTCTCTGTAAGTGGCCTGCTTCTCTGGCCTTCGCCTCCTTTCTATCTATCAAAATCTCTCTCTGTCTCCCTGACTCTCTCCCTCCTCTCAAAGGCCCGAGCTTCTGCCCTCTTCCTCCCTGCTGGCATTATCTCCTCCCACAACTTAAGCTTTGAGGAAACAAAAGCCAGGTGTCTTGGCTTTGGACTTTTAAAACAAACCTCCCTCGAGGCAGGGGAACAGAGAGGCCTGGCTTCCTTTGTAGAGCAGAGGGCAAATGCTGAGATAAAAACACAAATTAATATATCAGTAAATTATCCTGCCCCACTGACATACTCTCTAATCGGAAAGACAGTGAAAACACGGGAGGATGCCAGGAAAGAATCCAGGGGAGGAAGGAGGAGCCACAAAGTCAGCAGCAGCCCAAGGAGAACAGCCCCTCGGGAGGCTGCAAAGGCTGAACTTTTCCCCTGACATTTTACTGGATGTGCAGGGAGCACCAGCTTGCACCACTGTGGGGTGACAGGAAGAGACAGACAACAGCAAGAGATGGAGAATGGAGGAACCAAGGAAGAAAACCGAGGCAGGGGCAGAGAGGCAGGGCTAATAACCATGTGGGCTAAGATCTCACTCCTTTGGACTCATAATCATCACAGTGACCTTCCTTAGTGGCCATACTCACTACAGAAGTCACCCCATTTTAAAGACAAGGGGCTGGGTGTGGTGGCTCACACCTGTAATCTTAGCACTTTGGGAGGCCGAGACGGGTGGATCACCTGAGGTCAGGAGTTCGAGACCAGCCTGACCAACATGGAGAAACTCCATCTCTACTAAAAATACAAAATTAGCTGGAGGTGGTGGTACATGTCTGTAATCCCAGCTACTCGGGAGGCTGAGGCAGGAGAATCGCTTGAACCTGGTAGGCGGAGGTTGCAATGAGTGGAGATTGTGCCATTGCAATCCACCCTGGGCAACAACAGTGAAACTCTGCCTCAAAAAAAAAAAAACAAAAGATAAGGAAACAGGAAGTCCAGGATAAGTGGACTTTCCCAATTTCCTGCACCTGCTAAATGATGGAGTCAGGTTTTCAGCCAGAATGTGGAGAATGGTGATCATGCACTTAACCACTTTGCTATTAGTATAGCCAAGTCTGTGATCTGATCAAACTGGAGAACTCAGTTGATATATGTAAAGATAAACAAAAACCTGGTAGAGCCAGAAGAAATTGAGACTATAAAAGAGAATGAGCCAGAAGTGGTGGTGTGAGCCTGTAGTCTCAGCTACTTGGGAAGCTTAGGCCGGAGGATCTCTTGAGCCCAGGAGGTGGAGACTGCAGTCATCACACCACTGTACTCCAGCCTGGGTGACAAAATGAGACCTCATCTCTAGGAAGATAAAAAAAAGAGAATGAAGCTCTACTCCCAGGGCTTCAAATATGAATGAAATTTTCAAGTGAAAGAATAAAATTGTCACATCCACCACCTGGTGAAGAGCTTGCACAAACATGGCCTTATTGGCTCCACTCAACCCCGTGGGACAAATCAGGGCTTATTGCCCTTTTATAGACGTGAAAGCTGAGGTTCAAAAACATTAAGTGACTGAGCCAAGTAAATAAGAGGCAGAGTTTAAGATGGAACACAGTTCTACTGACTCAAAATCCAATGTTGATGGCATGGAGGACATTATTTGTCAGGGGGGCTCATAGTCCTATACTCAAGGGTTGCCAGGGAAGAGGAATGAACTAATATCTCTTTTCCCCATGCATGCTGGTGGGTTCACTTAGGAGAAATGCATGTTGAAGGTCAACTAGTGGGGTTGCACAGATGGGAAAAGAGGGATTTTCAGGTGGCTTTCAGCTGATGCATTTGATTTGTCAGGAGAGGACAGGTAGTTGGGATTCATGATATGAAAGAAATATGCAGGAAGGGAGCAATAGTAGCAAAAATTGCAAAGCTATGAGATAGAGAGGAAATGCAGGAAGGATTTCAAAGCAGAGTATAGGCAAAGAATGCCTGGCATACAATCTGGAGAGGAAAAAGATGGGGAAAGGAAGTAGGAAGTGAAAACTGAGGGAAGTGGAAAAGAAAGTGAACATGTGGATGATTTGGAAGCTGTCCTCAAAAAGTAGAAATGTGGCCTGGAATTTGTACAACACAAACTGAAGGGAATATAATGTTTGGGATAGGAGAGGAAACACCTGCTTAAGAAGGGTGTTTGAAAAGTCAGAGCCACACCCAGACCAGAAGATTCAGGCAGACTGATGGACATCATTATGATGAGAAAAACAAAACAAAACAATATCTGTAAGTTTCAGCCAAAATAAAAGAAAAAATGTGGAGTGAGGAAAGGAAGAACAACCACAAAATCAATGTTCTTTCTAGAACTTGCTAGAATCACAATAGAAATATTGAAGCACTATTAGACCAGTATTTTCTAAACATATCTGAGGATAGCACCTCCTCTTACTTTTTATTTTTTTAAAAAATTTTTTGAGACAGGGTCTTGCTCTGTCACCCAGGCTGGAGTGCAGTGGCACGATCATGGCTCACTGCAGTCTCGACCTCCTGGGCTCAAGTGATCCTTCCACCTCAGCTCCCTGACTAACTGGGATCACAGGTGCATGCCACCACACCCATCTGATTTTTCTGATTTTTGGTATAGAGGAGGTCTCACTATGCCGCCCAGGCTGGTCTAGAACTCCTGGGCTCAAGCAATCCTCCTGCATTGGCCTCTCAAAGTGTTGGGATTACAGGTGTGAGCCACCATTCCCAGTCCTCTTTTTTATTTTTAAAAATCCTTCTTTAATATCTTGTGGAACTATAATTTTTAGGAACATAGTTTATAAAATGCTAACTTGGTAGCATTAAGGTGGACTTTTCCACCCCTGAATTCCCTCCTCCCAAATTGTAATCCTTTTTGGTTTTTGAATGATGGCTAATAACTCTTCTGATTCTTGGTGTTTTCACTGTGCCTGCCTATACGCGACCTCTGTTAGGCTATGAGCTGGAAACCCAGGCTTGTTAGAATTTTGCATAAATAAGCATCATAGGATTTTGAGCATTGGCTTTAGAGACTCTCCCATGAGCAAATATATGAGTTTGGCACCCTGAAGCTTTTGCAGCTATTTTGACTGCCCACAGAATTTTTCTTGCTTACTTACTTGTTTCTTTGCTTCCATTCAGAAGGTAGAACTTTCCAGCTAATTGACCTCCAAATAGTTGAAGTGTGATTGTATTATTGCTACTAATAATATTGGCATTGCATAAAAGCAACAGAACCAGTCTGCAGATTATACACTGCAGAGGCCCTTTAAAGAAACAGTTAATCCAGAGATTAGGCTGCATATTTTGAGGACTTTTTCAAATTTTTGTCATGCACACACACTCATCTGATGCTTGCAACAGTGTTGAGCATATTGTTTGTGAAGTGATAGTGAACCTCAGTACGAGAAATACATGACCACCTACTGGTGGGGTTACAAAGGCAGAAATTCAGCTATAATCAAACAAACAAATGCATTCTTCTTTCTACACATTCATGAGACAAGAGTGTAAACTCACTTGTGGAATTTACAGTTTTCCACAAGTGGATTTGGTGGAGGCATCTGACTGGGTCTGTTTCTATGTCTTTCACCGTATGCATCTCTTATCGTACAATTTAAACAAAGAAATGACAGTTGGCCTCTTGCCATGAAATTAGATTCCATTATAGAATAAGTTCTTGTCACTAGTCCCAATGGTTATACCCAAGATGTCTTTTTGGATACATTTAAGGTAGATATTTCAGGGTCCAATCAGATACATCAAAGGAAAATAAATGCTAACATAAAAATGGACAAAGGAAGGGAAATAATGATGTTGCTTTGTGCAACTTTTAGAGTAGTTTGTTTCATGCCAGACATTACCTTTATCCTGTCTGCCCTATTTATCATAAAAATTTTACTTTGAAAATGTTATTTTAGAAGGAAATTTTGTTGTGACAAGACTTAAATGTAGGAGGTGAAAGAATTAGATAGTGAACATCCAGGTATCCATCACCCACTTTCGACCATGAACACTTTACTTCTCTTGCTTTTTCACATCTCTTGCCATCTGTCCTTCCCTCCACCCAATCATCCAACCACCTTGATTTTCCGATGCATTTCAAATGAGTTGTGCGTCTTGATACCGTTACCACTAAACTTTTCAGTATGCAGATCATTAGAATGCAATATTTACTTACGAGGTTTGTTTTGAGGTGGATAGAGTATAATGTTCAAACTATGTACATTTTGGTGGATTTTGGCAAATATACACAACTATGTAACCCAAACAACTCTCAAGATCTGGGATGCTTCTAGCATCCCAAAGTTTTCTCTCATGCCCATTCCACCAATCCTTGCCCCATTTTCCCAAAGACAACCATTATTCTGATATATGATTTTTCACCCTAGATTAATTTTACCCATTTTAGGATTTCCTGTAGATACAATTATGCAGTGAGAAAAAGACGTGCAGGGCTTTTTCACTCAGAATAGTGGTTTGGAGATTCATTATGTTGTTGTGTGTCTCTACTGTAGTTTGTTTCTTTTTATTGTTGAGTAGTATTCCATCGTAGCCATATACCACTGAGAAGAATTTTAAGAGAGATAGAATATGCACCAAAGAATGGCAGAGGAGAGTTTCTGGGATAATAAGATGGTGGTGGTTGGGGGGACCTGAGGTATTTTACTATAAAAAAGAGCACTTTTAGGAAAGGACATGAGAACCACCTTCTACTATTTAAGGCAAGAATGAGCACACATTCTAGCAATGGGTCAGATAGTAAATATTTTAGGCTTTACTGGGCCATGTGGTCTTTTTTCAAGTACTTAATTCCTACCTTATAGTAAAGTAAAAGCAGCCACAGACAATATGTAAGTGAAGTATGATTGTGTTCCAATAAGACTTCATTTATAGACACTGAGATTTAAATTTCATGTGATTTTCATGTGTCACAAAATATTATTCTTCTTTTGATATTTTTCCCAACCATTTGAAAACTTGAAATCCGTTCTTAGCTCATGGCCCATATAAAAACAGATGGTGGGCCAGATTTGGCCTACAAGCCATAGTTTGTCAATCTTTGATAAAAAAGCAGTGTCAAATGGAAGAAGGAATCATTATTCTGTTTAGAACTAGTGTGTAATATGAAGACTAAAGGAGGCAGTTTTCACTCAGAAAACTGAAGATCTTTCTATTAATTAAAGTAGTGTTGAAATGGATTCTAATTCCCTACTTTGTCTCTGTCCCTTAACCCTATTGGTAGCATAGGATTAGCAGGACAGGCTACAGGGCTAGTCAGTTTAGTGCAGTTGTTCAGCTCTTCACAGTCTAACTGTGTGACCTCTGGCAAGTTAGTTAACTCTTTTCTGTTTCCATTGATTCATCTAACAAATAAGAGCAATAATAGATTCTGCCTCCTAGAGGCATTTTCAAGATTCAATAAGTTAAGTGTCTATGAAGTCCTAGGAAAAGTGCTGATTCACAATCAGTTCTCAATATACTTAGGATAGTGTCTGGCACACAGTAAGTGTGAAATATGTATTTATTATTATCATTACTGTTGTTATTGCTTTAATCATTGGGAAGTTGGATAGGCATGTGTGAGAAGTTTGTTGAAGGAATTCCTACTTTTCATAGTAGGCTGGACTAATAGATGCTTACGTTGCTTTCCTGTCCTAATCATCAGCATTCTCTTCAATTTAGTGCCTGATACTTTGACCCTGAGGCTCAACTGTTATTGAAATCTGAGAAGAAATAACATAACATTCTAGACATTAATATTAGCATAGCCTACATAATAAGGTAAAAGTACAGTTGGGCCTCCATATCCCTGGGTTCTGCATCTGCAGCTTCGAGTAACCACAGATTAAAAATAATTGTAAAAAAAAAAAAAAAAAAAAAAAAAGAAGAAGTAATAATACAGCAATAAAATGAATACACATAAAAATACAGTATGATGACCATTTACATAGCACTCACATTGTATTACGTATTGTAAGTAATCTAGAGATGATTTAAAGTATACAGGAGGATATGAGTAGGTTATATGCAAATACTATACCTTCTTATATAAGAGACTTGAGCATCTGCAGATTTTGGCATTGAAGAGGGTTCTGGAACCAATCTCCTGCAGATACAGAGCAATGGCTGTGTATTTTGTTTCTGCTTGATCTCTCCTTACCCTGGATCTTGGACCCACCTCTTAGTAGATCTGATTAATTATAAGGCCTCATGTGGATGCTGACTAGTTGTAATGCTACATATGAGAAAGTGAGAGGAGTAGGGATCTTTGCTTTGTAAAGGGAAATGTGTCAAAGCATCAAGCAAGCATTAATTTTTCCTAAGAGCTTTATTCACATATTGGGCAATGCTGAATAACCGGATAGTTGTGCGAGTATTAATGCAATTATGTCTGGATGTCCTGTGATGTTGTGGGACTGGTGCTCCAAGTCCATTATGATTGCTGCTGCCTGTCAAGAACAGGGGAATTCAAGTAGAGTTGACTGTGGTGGATCTCCATTTGCAACCCCTCATCCCCCAGTTATAACACTTATACTAGATTGTTGTCTTTGTTTACTTGGTCTACGAAATGTATTTTCCCAAGCCTGATTATTTATCTTATTTTTCTCTGTTAGCTGGCTGGAATGATGGCCCCTGTTTCTAGGTGTGGTAAGCACGATATAAAATCACAAAATGGTACTAGCAGAGACCTGTGGGATTATTTATGTCAGCATTTCCGTTTTCCACATGAGAAAACCAAGGCACAGATAAGAGAAACTTCATGCTTCTGGTCCAGTGCTCTTTGTATTATGCCAGATTCATCTTCAACTGTAAGCAGGATCAGATGTGGGGCGTGTTGCTGAAGGTGGCAGGAGGGCCAGATGGAGGCAAGCCCCATCTTCATGCCTACAATGTAGAGTTTTGGCATTATTTCCAAATAAATACATATAATAACTGGAATACTACCTCTATTATATTGAACAGTCTCAGAAAACACTGTAAATATCAAATAATAAAGCCTAATTCATTAAAAAATCCTGTTAGGGGATGTCTTTATTATTTCACATATTGGAATCTCAAATGGTGGCATTGGTCTCAGTCTTTCTGTAACTCACAAAAGCCCTGCTGATGAGAAAGTGGTACCATAGTATTTACATGGGTGCTTAAACATTTAGACATCCATGTGAACAGATAATTCCAGGAAGAATTGCTGTTAGGACACAGAGCAA
Organism: Rhinopithecus roxellana; assembly: GCF_007565055.1. Lineage (NCBI taxonomy): Eukaryota > Metazoa > Chordata > Mammalia > Primates > Cercopithecidae > Rhinopithecus > Rhinopithecus roxellana. The sequence continues at coordinate 23,250,826 of NC_044553.1, forward strand.
CATCAAGGCAGGCCTTGATTGATCCTAGATGATAAGTTAAAAAAAAGGTCAACATGGATGTGAAGAAAGAACAATAGAAGGGAAGAAATGCTAGATAGTGAAAAGGGAAAGAAAAGAAAGGAGGTAGTGTACCCTGGCAGTTCCCATGAAGTTAAGGTGGCAGGGGAAACGTAAAGCTCTCTGATGGGGCTGAGTCTCCTAGTCTTTTGACGAAAGTAAAAATGGGGGCTTTCCCCATTAACCCCCACATGACTTAATGTAGCCTGTTCAATAGTCTCATGTGTTTTTTGAAGCATAAAGGATTTGAGTTGACTCTTACTATTTTCTAGCTTGACTCAAAGATGGTTTACAGCACAGGAAGTTCCAAGGTTTCACATAAACAATGTCATGAGAGTTATTAATTTTTGGAGTTAAGATTATTGCCTCCTAACTGACTTTCTGAACTTTTTGGATTTAGTAACTACTGCTTTGAAGGCAAATATTTGCTTTCCATATTAAAAAAACTCCACTTTTTAGAGTATGTAAAATGACACACTAACATGAACTAAATTCATAATGAAGCCGAATTCTTTTAAAAAGTATTACATCTATAAAATTAGAAAACCATTTCACCCTTTTGTGTAAAATACCTATGCTAATGCCTTGCTCACTCAATTTTTTTTTTTTAAATCAATTTTAAGGAGAATAAAGAATTCTGCTGCAAAAGCAAGTTGAAAGTCTGAAACTTGTTTATCGCAGTAGAGGCTCCAAGATCACACATGTCCATTAGAGGTATTCAGTGCAGGGTCACTGGAGGGTCGGCAAGAGACAGCCAATTAGATGTCTGTTTTTCCTTTCAAAGTCCTGTCTGTTTCCTTCACTCTCTTCAAAACACCCTAAGTAGACGTATATATCATGAGGCCAAAGCAAAAAAATAAATAATTAAATAAATAAAAAGCCTTAGAACAGTGGGAGTTGTATTATCCAATAGTCATATGCATTTTAAATACCCATCATTATCAAGAGGAAAAACGAAGCCCAGTGTCTGATAAGAGGATGTGCTACAAAGTAGAATATTATTCAATTCTGTCTAAACTTAGGCAGGAAAAGGCTACTGAATACAATCCTTGGTTTTTCACCGTGGGAGATAGACGACTTCAAAGTTGTAGCAAAAGTATTTGTTTAGAGTAGGGAGGATCAAGACTTTCTGGTATTTACAGTGAAAAAACAACAACAACCCAGCCTATCTTTTAGAAAAGGAATGCATGGTTAAATTGGCTCAGCTTGTCCTTAGCAACCTGAACTCGGAGGCCACATTTTTTCCTCTCTAAGAAGCAAGTGGGAACTTGAAAAGTATGTAGCATGTCGTGAAAAGGGAGCAGTGAACTTTGCCCAGGTCTGCAGCCAGCACTGAAATCTGAACCTTCTGTAGTCCCTGGACTGGTGTCCCACCTCCCTGCCCCCCAACCTTCCTTTTTAATCCCTCTGCATAGAGCGCTTTAGCAAGCTACCTAGGACTGGAAGCAGAGCAGTTGTGACTTCTAAGAGAAAACCTGTTCTCTAAGTATTTCTGATGCCATTAAGAAGGAAATGCTAATGACACACACACACACACACACAAAAATCCCACTAAACCCAACTTTATAATTATGATTATGATATTCAACCTTATTTTTTATAATATGTATGGAGAAAATATAGAAAGATTTTGTTTTGTTGCATTCATTTTAAAGATAGCTTGAGAAGTTTTGGAGGTTCCCTATCTAGAGATTATCACTGCCTGGAAAGATTTTTCTTACCTTGTTGGCGGGGAACATCATTAAAAGCCCTGCATTTAGGCAGCTTGCAGTATGAATCTTTTCACAACAGTAAGTTACTTGGTAACTTGAGCTGCACTCGTTCCTGAAATTCTTTCACATAATTGAAGATTAACTTGATTCCCCGGATTGTTGAAGGTGGTTGACAGTGTGGGGCTGGGGTGGGTGGAAATAGATTATTCAAATCACAAAGAAGTAGGTGTACCCTAAGTGACTGCTCCATTACTGATCATGATGGTTTGCCTTCCTAAGTATTCATCAAGCTTGGTGCTGCAGGATCGTGTGGGGAGGGAGGAGAGTGCACCGCCAATGTTCAGAAAGCAGGTGAACCTCAGAGAAACTTAAATATTTTGTAAAGAGACTTATATGTAGTAATGGCTACTCCAGAATCCATTAACGCCCAAACAGGCTGACTCAAGGGTTCTGGCTTTCTCAAGTGGCTAATGTAAACAATATGAAAGTCAATAGTCGGGGACATTCCAAGATAGTATTAACACGATTGATTTATTGATGGTTGCACAATGGGAGGTTATCTTTTGTTAATTGACTCAGTAAATAAGCTCCCAGGCGTCAGTGCATAGGGGGAAAAGCAACCAGTGGAGGAAAAGGTGAGGCACCTGGATTATAATTTTTTTCCACTCCCAGCCTGTCTTAGTAAATTCTGTACCACTTCCTCTGCCAACCTCAAACACAGCTTAGCAATTTTAATTTCGGCCAAAACTCTGCATCCATGTTTCATGAGGGGAAGATTCAAGGGCAGTATGTTCCTATCAAACAATCAAACTCCTTCTTTCCCTTTCTTTCTCCTTCCTTCCTTCTTTCCTTCCTTCCTTCCTTCCTTCCTTCCTTCCTTCCTTCCTTCCTTCCTTCCTTCCTTCCTTCCCTCCGTCCTCCTGCCCTCCTTCCCTCCTTCCCTCCTTCCTCCTCCCTCTTCCCTCCTTCCCTCCTTCCCTCCTTCCCTCCTCCCTCCTTCCCTCCTTCCTCCTTCCTTCCTTCCTTCCTGCCTTCCTTCCTTCCTTCCTTTCCTTTCTTTCTTCTTTCTTCTTTCTTTCTTTCTTTCTTTCTTTCTTTCTTTCTTTCTTTCTTTCTTTCTTTCTTTCTTTCTTTCTTTCTTTCTTTCCTTTCTTTTGCTTCAGGAAGATATAAAGCAATAGCAGGTGAGAGAGAGAGTTCACTGACTTGGCTTATTTATTAATACAAATCTAGAAATGGCAGGGAAGAAGCGTGTATGATCTTTTAACCTCCAAGAAGTGATTGAACCACAGGGATAATACATTGTTTGCTGTTGGCAGTTATTTATGAAGCACTTCTCTATAAAGACTACTATAATTTGGTACTTCCTCCTCCTAGGAGGAAGGGGGAAAGAAAAAAAATGCTTTATAAATTTTGGCCGATTCCTAGTACAGCAGTCCCCCTTATCCTCAGTTTTGCTTTCCACAGTTTCAGCTACCTGTGGTCAATCGCAGTCTAAAAATATTCAGTAGAAAATTCCAGAAATAAACAATTCCTAAGTTTTAAATTTCACACTGTTCTGAATAGATGAAATCTTCTGCCATCCTACCCTGTCTCACCTGGCCTGTGAATTGTACCCTTTGTCTAGCGGATCCACGCTGTATGCCCACCCCTCCCCATAGTCACTTAGGAACCATCTCTGTTACCATATTGACTATCACAGTGTCACAGTGCTTGTGTTCAAGTATTTCTTATTTTGCATGGTAATGGCCCCAAAGTACAAGTATAGTGATGCTGGCAATTCAGATATACCAAAGAGAAGCCACAAAGTGCTTCCTCTAAATGAAAAGGTGAAAGTTCTGGACTTAATAAGAAAAGAAAAAGTATCCTGAGGTTGCTGAGATCTACAATAAGAATGAATATATTATCTACAAAATTGCGAAGAAGGAAAGAGAAATCCATGCATAGTATGTATAGGGCTTGGTGCTGTCTTCAGTTTCAGGAATCCACCCAGGGTCTTCCAGGGTGTCCCTCAAGGACAAGGGGAAACTGCCGTATTATATCTGCTGAAGTGGGACCTCCTGGATCAATTCCTAACACTTTGAACTTGGCAACATAGATTTTTTTTGGACTTCTACACTTTTATCAGCGATAGTTGAAAAAATTAAATTGCTCACTGTTTAACCCTTACCGTCTTCTAGAACAGTGGTCCCCATCCTTTTTGGCACCAGGAACCGGTTTTGTGGAAGATGATTTTTACATGAACAGGGTTGTGGGGATCATTTTGGGATGACACTATTCCACCTCAGTTCATCAGACATTAGATTTTCATAAGGAGCACCTAACCTAGATCCCTGGTGTGAGCAGTTCACAATAGGGGTCGGCTCCTATGAGAATCTAATGCCACTGCTGATCTGACAGGAAGCATGATCCAAAATAATGCTCCCTCGCCCACTGCTCACCTCCTTCTGGGGCCTGGTTCCTAACAGGCCACGGATTGGTACTGGTCCGCAGGCCGGGGTTGGAGACCTCTGTTCTAGAAAACTCAAAAAACATCAACATCTCCTTTCAGGTTGTCTTTCCCTCTGTCTCCCTAAGGCCTTTCTTTTTTTAATATGGGAATTCTTTAAGCTCTGACTTCTCTTTTCCTCTTTCCTCTGCCATCTCCTGTCAATCTCTTCCAGCTGCTGGCTGCACTCTGTAGGGGAGTGCAGAGTGAGAGTGAAGTACAAATCAACACCTGCACCCACTCCAGCTCTGTCTGCACCTTCCAACCATTTCCTGTCCTGACTTTTCTATTTCTGTACCTAACCCACCCCATCCCATTCTGCCATTGTTTTTGGCCCCAAAACTTGGAGTCCACCTCACTTTCTCACTTTCTTCTGTAAGTTCCCAAGTCCTATAGATTCTGCTTTTAAAATGTATAGTTCATAAATGATGAGCTTTGCGGCGTCCCAGGTAGATTACATTGGACTGTGGATTGGCACACGGTAAGTATTCAATTAATTTCTGTTGAATGAAGGAATGAGTGAGTGGCTCCTCCTTAAACCAGGGTCCCTGCTCCAAAAAATAATCCTACGTAGCTTTGCATACTACTGTATTCTTCTTCATAATAATCATCTCTGATCACATTATTTCAGGGCTCAAAAACAGTCAGTAACTAGTTTTCTCCTGAATCCAGGGTAAACTACTCTTTTTTCAAGCCACCCACAGTGTCTTTTTGTTTATCTTCCACTGAACTCCTAAATATCCTATGCTTAATACAGAATATTGCTTATTTTCCTCTAAATTCTTTTTTTTTTTTTTTTTTTGAGATGCAGTCTCGCTGTGTTGCCCAGGCTGCAGTGCAGTGGTGCGAGCTCAGCTCACGGCAACCTCCGCCTCCCAAGTTCAAGCAACTCTCCTGCCACAGCCTCCCGAGCAGCTGGGATTACAGGCATGTGCCACCACACCTGGCTAATTTTGTATTTTTAGTAGAGACATGGTTTCTCCATGTTGTTCAGGTTGGTCTCAAACTCCCGACCTCAGGTGATCCGCCTGGCTCGGCCTCTCAAAGTGCTGGGATTACAGGCATGAGCCACCACGCCCGGCCTTCTCTAAATTCTTTATATCACTCTGCTCTCCGATTGTAGCTCATTTTATTTCTTCAATCAGAATGTTTGTTCTATCATTTTTTTAAGCTGCTTTTTTTTTTTTTCTTTACTGTTTTTTTGAGGTCCATTTCAAATGCTACCCTGTCCATGGAGCTATTTTTAGTTCCATATACCTCTTTCTCAGCCAAGCTAGATGTGCTTTTCCTCTTGGGGCGTTTATTGTATTCAGCCTGTATCATAGATATTTCTATACTTGATTTATTCTTTCCTAATAGAAGGTAAATGCTTGGGAGACAGGAGCTAAATCTTACTTCTTTTTTTCTATGCCTGGACTCTCAATGCCTTGCACATAGTAGGCACACAGAATGCTATTATTGAATAACAATGATTTTTATATTCTCATCCATGTGAGTTTTTTTCTTTCTCCTTTGATTGCATGTTGTTGTTCAGCATTGCGTGAGTGTGCGTTTTTCTATTTGCTATGTCCTGCTTAGCACCTTTAGTTTTGAAAGACACATTTAATTATTTATCTTTCCCATTTTGACCTATCAAATAAAATGTATTTTTTTCATGTGAATATCCAAAGTGAGAGAGGATACTGTGAAATGTCTCATGAACTGCTGTTCTGAGGTAGTATTTATAAGCAACCCCTCTATCTGGATTTCTTTGAAATTTTATTTTTATTTGTACAGATTTAGGGGGTACAAGTGCAGGTTTCTTACATGCATATGTTGTGTAGCGAAATCCACATTTATCATCATTATTTTAAACTGGTCTTCGGAATGCAGGGAGGTCCAGGAGAAGGGCTCCTTCAGTTTGCCCTGCTGCAGCCTGCTTCGGGTTTGCCCAGCTTTCTGTTCTTTCCCTACCCCTTTTAATGTCTGGGAATTAGTTACACTGAAGTTCCACTTCATACAGAGCTGCCTGCAACTTGAGATGCAAACTCCAACACTGTGGGCCACTTTTTAGAAGCATGTGGTCATTCGGGAAACAAAGGCACTCCTGTTTCCTCTTCTCAATAACAATTAAGACATCAGATTAATAGAATCTTTAAATTCTTGAACTATGCTCGCAGAATAGTTTGTGTTTGCTTTAACACAAAGGAATACTTTCTGAACCCTAAAGGTCACCCAAGAAATAAGAGAGAGACGGCTTATGAATCGTGTATACTGGTGGATTTTTGGAGAATGGCATGTGTCCTAGGCAGGGCGCTCTGGCTTTGGAGGGACTTGGCATGGGAGTACTCTGTGATTTACTCTGGAGAGGCATTTCCTGGGCAGGGAATCCCCTGTATTGAAGGGGAATGCCATTAGGAGGAGAAGAAGAAATGGGGGCGGGGCAGGATGGGGAAGAGGAAGGCTTCTTGGTTCACATTCTGGCATTCACTTAATGAGTGTAATGTTCTTGCTAATGGGATATAACCACAATACCTATCCCTAACCTTGTCACCAAAAAGGTAGTCTACATGCCCCTTTTTTTTCAATACTGTCTGCCTGGTAACTGTGCAAAAGTCTGTTCTCCCAATTTTCTAAATGGTAATCCTAGAATGATCTTGGCTCAGAAATAAATGAAGAACTCGTGTACAGGACTCAAATTTCCCTACAGGGGTTGTAACTGAAACAAGGATTAAGTGCCAGTACACAAAACCTCTCAAGCAATGGACAACATGTCAATTGCTAAACATTCTATGGTAGAAGGCCTTTAGTTTTTCTCTTTTATAAAGCTTGAGATCGAGTTTTGGTAAGAAGTGAAAAAGCAAGGCCATTTAGTTCCTTGAAAGGATTGCTTGTTGGGAAGGACAGAGCTATATTTAACTCTGTGGCTGTGTCTCCAGGAAGCTAAAGCAACAAGGCAATTAAATGGTGAATTGTGTATGTAGAGAGGGGGTTCGGGGGAGGGTGGGTTAAGGAGATGACAATATAGGCCATAAAAAAGAGTCTGTTTAGGAAAAAAATTTTCAAAATGGTTGCAAAGTATCATGAAGATACAACAGGCTATTGACTGACCACCTGTTGCACATTGCAAACCTTTATTTTGAAGTGGCACAGACAAAGCCTGAATAACTCCAAGTTAACCCATATGGTGATAGCAATAATAAACTCCATGTCATTTATTGAGTATCTTTCGGCAGCAAATAACAACAGGGTCTTGCCCAAGATCACATAGCTGCTAAGTGATTGAAACAGATTTGAATCTTGCTCTCTTTCTCTCTCCACTTTTAGTTGCTTATACACTATGCCTCCTATACTCTTCCCTGCTGCACCACTATTTTATGGTATTTAAATTCTTATGTTACAGCACTTTGACCTTCTAGGAGAAAGGCATGAAATACACCCCCCTCCCATAATGCCCATACTCATATACGTGTGTGTGTATAAAACATCTACATCTAAATCTACAATTTAAGTGGAGTGCTATACTTAAAAAAGGAATAATGAGAAACTCTCATTTACACTGTAGTTTACATTCAGATTTCCTGGAACTGTAGCTTTACTCTCTTTTGCTTTTTTTTTAAAAAAAAAACCCAAAATTCCTTTTATTTATAATAATTCCTGGAGATTTGACTCTGCTCATGTCCTAGATATGGGGTTATGGATGTGGGGCAGAGATCAGCGAGATAGACCTGTGCCAGGAAACAAAACAGCAGGATAGAATTGAGTGTCATGTAACTAGCTCTCAGTGATCATTTTTCTCTTATTTTGTATGGTAAACCTAAGGCCTGTTTGATTTTGCATCTTTGAATTTAAATCCTGGGTAAACAGGTAGATGTCAGCCAATGATCCCAAATGGAAATTATTGACTTACAAGAGGGTAAGTAATTTGACCAAATCGCAACACAAAATTCTTCTTCTATGAGTGGAGTTTAAAATTGCAGGACATTTTAGTGCATTGTCATTTTTCCTTTTCACACCTATTCCCTTATTGAGATAGGTAGGAATCAAGAATTGCATCTCTAGGAAGATTGATAAGTATTCTTTCTGAAAAAAATCAACAGTATACGAATAAGAAGTATATTTCCTTGAATGACATAGTTGTTAGTTTAATACCTTAAATAAATAAGGTATTCAATAAGTTTTAGGAAAATCAAATTTAGAAATAAACGTTTGGGTATGGAGGGCCTAACAAGGTTGTTCTCAAAGTAGACAAAGAGCTACTTACAATCTTGTTGAACCTCTTTGGGACCCAGCTGGACAAGATCATTGCTCAGGTCCTCTAGAGCTCTAATATTCTTTGAATCGATAATAGCCCAATGCCCTTTCCTTTCTAGGCCCGTTCATTTAGGGATGGGATAAAGTGGTCAAGAAAGCAAAATTCAGCTGTTGAGTCTGGAGGTAGTTTTAGATATAAATCAGAATATTTCTCCCTACCAGATCAAAAAGAGAGAAGTTCTTATATCTGCTCGTGTTTGAAGCAGAGCGGTAAAAATGGTAGTGGATGTAAAAATCTAGGCTTATTACAAGACCTGAGAAGCAGTTCTCAGGGCGATGGTCTTGCTGTCAGTTACCTGAGACTATTTAATTACAAGCAACTCATGATTACCTGTAAAGACGAGAGATGTGGTGGAAAACTCAAACAATGGTTGTTGCAAAATCATATAAATTGGCTTAGGAATATCCCGTGTGACTTCACAAACCTCCCCCCCCTCCAGAAATTTGCCTTCCTAATTATGTTTTGCTTAGCCCAATATTAAAAATTAGTTAGTTTCCCCAGAGTAGCTCTGAAGTTAAACTGCAGAGGGAGTTGGTTCAAGAGCATGCCAACTGGAATACGGAGGATGAAACATTTTCTGGCACGAATGTGGCAAAAATTCCTAAAGTTATTTTAATCTTAAAGAAAAACATAATCTTGAGCACCTTACTAGCCTTCACATATTATCTGAAATGCTATAAACATTTGTAATGATTACATAAATGAGATTGTTTTTATTTAGAGATGTGTGTTTTTACCTTGAGAATGTGTGTTCTCACTCTCATCCTTCTTGTCAGCTGAAGAAAATAATAAACCAATTTTCACAGACTCAAGCATAGTGCTCTGCACACACAATTGGGTGCATAGTGCATTGAAGACAGATTAGGCTAGATTTGGAAAGTTAAACCTAGAGGTGGCTTAGAAATCTTGGATCCTTGGGCTACAACGTCATTGTCATAGGGGGTTTCTTGATCGAATTATTTTCTTTCTTTTGTTCCTTCCTCCCTCCCTCCCTCCTTCCCTCCCTCCCTCCCTCCCTTCCTTTTTTCCTTTTTTTCCTTTTCCTGAATTTAAATGACTTCATAGTCCAATATTCCTAGAGCATATACAAACTTGAAAGTAGGCATATATTCCTGAAATTTATGGTTTTTATACAATTGCAAATCCAAAACAAATTTACAAATTGATCTCAAACAAAATGACAAACTCAGCATTCGTATTAACAACACTGACTTAATGCGATGGGTGATGGTTTGCTAACATTTAATTGCCACTCACAGCATTAATGTTGTTCCAACAGATATGCTGATGATGTTTTGATTTTAGTATGCCTATATTTCCTCGTAATGTATAAGATAATTCCTTAACACTTCTCTTTAAACTACTGCAAAATTTTGGTCCTCACAGCATGCTGGAATATCATTTAACCTTCACTTGGTACAAATGCGTAATTTACTTACTTGGGGGTGGGGTCCAGGTTTTGTGGATCCTGAAGATTACACAATTTTTAGGGCTTTTAAAAATATATAAGTGTGTGTGTGTGTGTATATATATATACACACATATATATGTAATAAAAGTGAAATAAAATTTGCTAGGGTCCCTCCCAAGACATTGGAAGGAATCTGCATAGGAGTCGAAGCTCAAGCTTCATTAGCTTCATGCTAAATCCACCTGTGTTAATGTATCAAGCCCTTCTCTATTTTTTTCTTGTTGCCAATAAAGAAGAATGACCTCGCAACAATGAGTAGTGACTTTTTTTTTTTTTTAACTTTGGAAAGATCAATCTTAAATCACACATTAGTGTCTTTAAAGATTATTCTCAACCTAAAAACAGAAAATTAAATTGTCATTGTCATTGATGACACAGAGACGACTGAGAAATACCTTTTGGTTAAATTCATTTCCCTTGATAAATTCCAAGGAGGAGCTGCTGGAAGCAAGTTTTAGAGCTCTCACCATACTTTTCTTGGTTAGATTTACAGAGGTCAAAGTTTGGAGTGCAACTAGAGAGGTTAGCAGTTCACTTTTCCCAGCCTGCCTGACTTCTCATAGCTTAATCTTCGGGCACAGCTGCTGTGAGCACACAGTTCCTGGGACTCATATCTTGCCCTGCTCCTGGCCTGATGACAAGGTTGGGAGGAACTGTGGGCAGGTAAGGCCACAAGGAACCTCAGGCCAATATTTCTCTGGAGGGAAAAACAGAATCCAGAGGTTGGGATCTACCTCAGGGACAATGTCTCAGAGTCCAATGGTTGCAATGAGATGTGTTGTGAGTCCGAGCCAGGGAGGGAAACAGCAGGCACAGGGGATGTTGAAAGGTCAGCCAGGCAACGGAAACCAGGGGTCAGGAAGAATTCTGAGCTATGATATCAGTTGGTATGCATGGTGGGGCATGTATTCATAGCAAAACAAAGCACGTTTCATTTTTCAGGACCCAAGATCTTCCTGCCTTCCTTTCCTGGTAGGACTCAGGGATTCTTCCTGGGCTCATAGACACTAGGTCTGAAACCATGCATAAGGACAGGAAGTGGGTGTGGCTCTTCCTTATTGAGGAGATTCTGGAATTATTTTTATCAGAGTTGATTGGAGAATAAAATATGGTAGTCAAGATCAGACCTCTCCTCTCAGGCTCTTTTCCTTCTAAGACAGGAGAACCTTCTGAGAAGTCCCCATAGTAGAGAACCCTCATGCTGCAAGTAGCCAGGATACACATTCTGATTTGGGCTGAGTTCTAAGAAAATCTTTATTTTGGGACATTTGAGGCTTGTCATCAAAGAACTCTAACTTTCTGTCTCCCTGCTATCTGTCTATCTATCTATCTATCTATCTATCTATCTATCTATCTATCATCTCTCTATATTCTTTCTATATATTTTCTATTTTCTCTATATATTTATATTCTATATATTTCTATTTTCTATAGTATATATGTTAGATATATATTACAGAGAGATATATTCTTTTTCTCTGTATATATATGTAGGAAAGTGTTTTGTAAATGGTGAAGAACCACCATATACCAGGTTATTATAATCTCATTTCTGCCCAATGGAGATGCTGATTTGTATCTTGCTTGATAATTGTTTTCAGGTGAGATTATATCACCCGATATATGCTTTTTAAATTTCTTTTTCTTGTTTCCTTTCTGTTTGTTTTCTTTTTGCTTTTGTTTCTTTAGTTTTCTGGTGAAAAATGATTCCATTGGAAATTTTATATCAGAACAAGTGTTTTCAGAAAAGGAAGGGATTCTCAGATTTAAAGGAAAAACTTTCCCTAAAAGTCAGAGTAGCCAGAGCTCCTAGGAAACCCCTTTATCTAATCAATCAATTCTTAACTATAACCCACTCAACTGATGCTTGGGTAGAATATAAATTCCGAGTCACATGAGGTCTTATCAGTTATAATACTGAGAAAGAATTAGCCACTCTGTTTTGGTAAGATGATAGCTGTGGGCTAATTCATTTTTTCTTGAAATATTTGGGGGATTTGAAAGCTTAAGAAGTAAACAGGTTGTTTTGTTCAGGGAACCTTCTCTGAAAGAGTTACCAGGGTTCATCTGATGACATTAGCTTTGCCAGTAATTTCCATGATGTCAAGGGCACACGGGAGATTAAAGAGGGATTAAGACCTGCTTGCACAGTCAAAGCATCACAGTAAATTGACTTGACTTGGCAGGCTGCACTTCAGGTTGGCACCCTTTCACCACCTAATCATATACAATCCAGGTTTGTGGTGTTAGCTAGGCTACTTTCACAGAGGCCAAGAAATGTTAAGCAGACAAGGTAGGAGGTAAAAGTTGCCGGGAAGGGGTGGATGGACTTCCAGGAGAATGCTCAAGGCCAGGCTGCCACCATGAGCTGCCGACGAGGATTAAAACATTAAGGAAAATGTTTGTTGTTGTTGTTGTTCTTTTTTCCCTAGAATCTTTCAAAAATGAATTTCATTTTCTATTTACCCTCCTTCCACCCACTCCCAAGTTTTCCAGATATGTGTTCCTCTTAAAACCTTTTTAATCCCTCAGGTTATTACCAACTCTTCTGCAAAAGGAGTCAGGTTTGCCCAGGAACTTCACTGAATAAAGATGAGTTTATATTTTAAAAAGGAAACAGCTGGATGGCAAAAGCCAGGGAGGGAGGCAGCTCTTGTTTCATTAGCGAAGGGAAACTCGAGGGCCCAGAGAGAACAACTGGGCTGGCAGCCACGGCGGGGAGAAGAAAAGGAAACACACGATCATAAAGAACTAATCATGAAAAATGGAAAGTGAGAAAGAGCCAAGAACAACAAGCAATAAATAGATTTGGAAGGGGGAAAAAGATGAGGAGGAATGAAAAGCCACGCTCAGGAAAGAAGCAATAGAGCATGTGCGTTTCATTTGAAAAAAATTAATAATTCTGAAAATCATTAAACAGGCTTAAGGAAAATGTTTGAAGATAACTTTTCAGACCCACGTTTTATTTCTACGTGTTGTTTAAGAGTCTCTTCCAGTGCATGAAAAAAAATCAGATGGAACTAGCGGGAGAAACTTAACATGCAATGTGCCTGAGTGATTGGTTTCCCTCTGCTTTTTTTTTTTTTTTTTTTTTTTTTAAATAATTTCTGACTGATGGTGGGGAATAGAAGTTTGGCTATGTAGGATCACTGATAAATCAGGGGATTCTAAGATTAACTCGTAGAATTCTAGTCATAATCAGAAGTATCAAATACATTTTCACCAGTGCAGTAATCACGCAATGTTCATTTGTTAGTCATGAGGGGTTGATAATTCAGCACTTACAGGTATATCTTTAAATATTTTCAGATGAAATTAGCAGGGATTTAAGGAGGAACTAAGAGGAAAACCGGATCCTAGTCTGTCCTTCATCTTAAAGGAGGACTGTTGGTCATGTTTGTATATTTTATCATGTTGAATCTGTTCATCCAAACATGGCCAATAGTTTAGGCAATCCTAGAGAGAAGATATATATATATATATATATATATATATATATATATGTATGTATCTTCTATACACACACATATATTCTTTGAAGTTTCACGTCAGTTACAGATAATACTTTACCAATGAAATGTTGCTGGTCCTTTATTTGGGGGATGCCTTATTAGCTTTTTAAAAATTAGTTTTTAATAGCAGCATTTGTTTAAGAAGGAAGAAAAAATGCTTGGTGGTACCTTCTGGAATGTACATTAATCTTGTTAATGACAGTACAGTTCATGGTTGGCAAAACAGGACTTTTGAATCAACCTGTATTGTGTGTGTGAGTGTGTATGTGCTTGAGAAAGAAGGCCAGGGCACTAAAGATACATGAGAAGTGCATGAAGACAGGATGCAGGATTTCCTATGATTTTATGTTGTTCTTAATTAGGAAGCATATTGGCAGCAAATGCTAACATGTGTTAGGATGTTTAGCTGAAGCCAAATAAATGTTTTCTATTACAACTCTGAATTCTATGCCTGGTTGGAACCCGTGCAGTTCTGCTCATGGCTTACAAAATCCCGTTAAAAGTCATCTCAAGGGCCAATTTTCTGTTGGCTCACAGAGCAAAACTACTTTCACCACATGTTTTCCTGAAGGGTTATCTACAACTCCGGGTGGAAGTCAAAGATTGGAAGAGGATGACCTCTGATCCTGGAACTGCATTGCTTGATGGTCAGGAAGGGTTCTTAGTAAGCAAACTCAGTTTAATCCCAGAGTCAGAAGTGGGTGTCAACAAGCCAAAGCAGCATCCTTTCAGTTCTGCTACTTTTTGTCTTGGTGGAAGAATAGCCAATGGAAGAAGATGGAGAGTCCAGACCAGGAAAAAAAAAAAAAAAAAAAAGATGAGGTAAAGTAGCTACACTTGTGTACATGAGCCATGTAAAAATATGCTATTTGTTTATTTATTGTTTTGAGACAAGGTCCTGCTCTGTCACCAGAGCTGGAGTGCAGCGGCAGGATCTGGGCTCACTGCAATCTTCACCTACTGGGTTCAGATGATCCTCTCGCTTCAGCTTCCTGAGTAGCTGGGACTGCAGGAACACCCCACCATGCCTGGCTAATTTTTGTATTTTTAGTGGAGACAGGTTGCCATGTTGCCCAGGATGGTTTCGAACTCCTCAGTTCAAGTGATCCTTCTGCCTTGACTGTCCAAAGTGCTGGGATTACAGGTGGAAGCCACCGGGCTTGGCCAGTTTTTCTGTCGGTGTCTTTTTCATTGCTGTGTCTGAGAAATTTTACACACACTCATATATGTAGCTGAAATGATGCAGGAGTTCCCTGGGACCAGCCGCTTGGTACTCTCATTTATTAATATCAATAAATCAGTGAAACCAGGTTGCAAGGCAATCTTAGGTATTTATTCACCATGCTAGGACCGCATTGCCTGGAACTCTTCAGCAGTTTTTCACTGCAGGGCCTTCACACAAGCTCGTCCCTCTTTCTGGAACATTCCTCTCCATGTTTTGCAAGGCTTATTCCCTCGCCTGGTTCAGATCTCTTCCCAATTGTACTCTCTCTCCCAGCTTTCTTTGATCCCTTCATCATTCTTTCCTCTATTTGTATTTATTTATTTTTGTTCATTGTTTTCTTCCCTCCTCTAAAACGCACATTTCAAGAAGGAAGGACATTTATTTTGTTTTCCCTGCCAATGCCTAGGACAGTGTGAGGAACATAGAAGGTGCACAACTAATAATTTATTCACTGAATTAATAGGTCCAGGGTGTTTTTGTCACTTGTTACAGATGTGTGTGTGTAACATTTTCAAAGCCTTGGAAGTTACTAAATCACTTTCCTGCATTTTATATCCAAGATTCCTATTATTTTTTAATAAGAGTCAGCTATACATCTAGACTACATTAAAAAAAAAAACCAACTACATTTTCCTTCGCCTTGTAAACAATCCCACATGGTATATGGGCCAAAAAAAAAAAAAAAAAAAAAAAAAAAAAAAGAAAGAAAGAAAGAAAGAAAATTAACAAAAAACGGAGAATGTACCAAACCATATTCAGTTAGTAAAAGGGGATGTTTTTCCATATTCTTAAATGAAGATCTTTTAACCAATATATCCAGTCTCTCATAAACCATAAAATGAAGTGACTGGCATTCAGAACTAATTTTTAGAAGAAAAACTGTCATCTTTAAAGCAGTAAAATCTTCATAAAACTGTGTAAACTAATTACTGGGTTAAGTAAAATCACTGAATTATATCAGGACCTTCAAATGTCTCCAGGGCAGACATAATACAGTAATTCTCTAATAGTCACTCTGGGGAGATACTGTAATGGGCGGGATGAAGTCATTGCAATATTCTCATTTAGTTTTGGTCCTGAGACTTATAAAGAGAATACTGGTGGCAGATTGCACATATGGAAGAGATGCCTATTCATTTCACGTGATACTAGCTGGCCTTTCCAGGCGGTGGATCATGAGCTCAGGGGAGCCCAATGGAGATGGGCATACTTACTTATTCTGCAAAGAAGATATGCCTTAAATCCATTTGAATGTTTCTTCTCATCCCTCCTCATCAAAGAGAGTGGAAAATATTTGTGTACAGTATTTTTTGCTTTAGGTTATTTAGATGCCCTCATGTATATTAGGTTTTTACACGTGAGTAAATAACTGAAAACAAGAGCAAGACCTACTAGAAGCTTCAACGGAACAGATGAACCATAGAAGACCTCATGTTCTTTTGAATTAGTAAAAAGCTCCTTAGTTTAAGTAGGTATCTTGGTAATCTAGGATAAATCACAAGGATTTGGTAAACTCAGTGGAATATTGAAGGTTTATTTTATTAGGTAATTTTATGTACATTTAGGCCACGTATGGTGGCTCACGCCTGTAATCCCAGCACTTTGGGAGGCCAAGGTGGGTGGATCACTTGAGGTCAGGAGTTTAAGACCAGTCTGGTCCAACATGGTGAAACCCCATCTCTATTAAAACTACAAAATTTAGCTAGGCATGATGGCACGTGCCTGTAGTCCCAGCTACTTTGGAAGCTGAGGTAGGAGAATTACTTGAACCCGGGAGGTGGAGGTTGCAGTGAGCCAAGATCACACTACTGCCCTCCAGCCTGGGCTACAGAGTGAGACACTAACTCTCTCTCACTCTCTCTATACATATATATACACATACACACACATATATATATACACATACACACACACATATACATAAAATACATATACATAAAATATCATTGTTTTCTCAAACCTCAGACTAATCTTTTTTTTTTTTTTTTTGAGACGGAGTCTCGCTCTGTCACCCAGGCTGGAGTGCTGTGGCTGGATCTCAGCTCACTGCAAGCTCCGCCTCCCGGGTTCACGCCATTCTCCTGTCTCAGCCTCCCGGGTAGCTGGGACTACAGGCGCCGCCACGTCACCCGGCTAGTTTTTTGTAGTTTTTAGTAGAGACGGGGTTTCACCGTGTTAGCCAGGATGGTCTCGATCTCCTGACCTCGTGATCCGCCCGTCTCGGCCTCCCAAAGTGCTGGGATTACAGGCTTGAGCCACCGCGCCCGGCCACCTCAGACTAATCTTATACTCAATATGGAAGATAATCATAACTCGTCACTCTGGATTATAACTGCTTACATATGTCTTTCTTATGAGATAATTCGCCCTTGAAGGTGAGGACTTCACTTTATTTGCTTCATTCTCCAGTGTCCAGTTTGTGGACTGAATGAATAACCCTTAACGGAAACCTGGCTGTGATTCCCTTCACTATTAACTTTTCCTAGAGTTATGAATTCCAGTTAGAAATTTGTTCAGAAAACCACTTATCCTTAGAAATATAATTTCACAAGACACACAAGTTGATTTCTTCATAGTCTAACATGATGATTTCTACCCTGGTTCAAGGCTGTGATCCATGAAGAAGAGTGATAGGAACCAGACTTCTTAAAAGTGGTGAGTATCAGGCCACAATCTCAGAAGATAGTGTATGAGGAGTAAAATTGGGAAGACACATTCACATTTACCCAAATGGCTTGCACATTAAAAGCTGTACACCCTCCCCAACTCCAATTAACTCGGAGGGAAATCTTTGTGTGGGTTCGGTTCTCTCTAATGTGCCTGAGCCTGCCATTGCCTGGCTGGCCCCTGTGTCCCTTTGGAATTGATAATGAGGTTCAAGAGAGAAGAATAGTCCTCACTAAGCATGTCACCCCTATTTAGCACCTTTTCCAGGATGGCAGCCACTATTGTTTTATTATGTCTCTGATCAGCTGTCACTATTCATAAAGTAATCACTGCCATTAACACATCACGCCTCAAGCCATCTGCTGCAGCATGGCACACACAGGGCTGTTGGTTGCAAGCAAAGCAGGTGTCACCTAAAAATGACAGTACCACAGTAAAGGTGGGAGGTCATCATGGTGAAAGAGGATATGTCATGTCAAATAACTCTATTTTTTGATGTATTATAGTGCAATGAGCGATAGTATTTCTTGCTCAATTTGCAGAAGGCTAAAATTAAAACTTCTTATTTGAGATACTTTTTTTCAATATTGGTAAGTTATGGAGATAAAAAATGTCATTGAAATTTTTAAAACAATAGCATCTAGATTGCAAATGGACTCTTGCATTAAATTTGCAGTCAAGTTTAAAGCATTCTTGAGGAGATCTGATCTGTCAAACCTTTATTTGACAAGTGTTTATTGAGCACATACTAAGTGACACTGACACGTGGCTGACCCACTCGAAATATACAGTTGCTCCTTAAAAACAAAAATCACAAGTAATGTGTACAGTGGAGGTTCCTGATCTTAGCTGCATTTTTGAGCCTTGGTCTGTCCCTAACACTTATCTTGATTTTGGATAATTTTTTGGATAGTTTTCAGTTTTAATAGGATCCATATTGATTGGATTTTATGTGGATGTATTGGAAAATAAGCTTGCATTGGAAAAATACAAAGATTTCATAAAGTCTATTAAGAAGGACAATATATTTATAGGACAATTAGTTGACTTGGCCACCTTCATTGTAAAGGGGCTTTATATTTATACAACTGACAGAGGAGATATAAATTTAATTGAAGATCTTAAATGTTGATAGAAAGTGAGACAAGGGATCATAATTGGGTTCAACTATCCTTCTAGCCCCTTCCCCTCCTGCATATACACTGGAATTGCATCCTGAGCTTAACTTCAGAAAATTCATATATTTGCCCTTGGCAAATATACACACATATACATCTACATGTATATGTAAAAATTTAACTAGGGTAGTTAATAATTCTACTCTCCATTTTATTGCATAAGTTTCCGCTCTTTCCCTGGGAGTGAGAAGTATTGGATGAGGGTTTGGATCTTCTATACCATCAGCTACTCTTAGCAACATTGCCCATCCTTCCCTGCTGGTGATGAGAGCATCTTGCTGCATAGGTGGTGGTTCTGTTGTATACAACACAGTACTCTTCTCCATGATGCACATGTCCACACACCCTCTATGCTACTGCTGGTTTAAGGGATTTTCAAGGGTCAATTCAAAAGTACATTTAGAATTTAACTTCTATGGGGCATGCTACTCAATTACAAACAAATTGAGGAAGGCTATATAACTCCAAAGTCTATAGAAAGCAGATACCCATCTTCTATATCAGGATTTCTCAACTACTTTTGAATCCAACTTTCTTTTGAGAAACAAAAATCTCAAGCTTTCTCCCCATCCCTGACAATTTGTAGAATCATCTGTTGTAACCAAAAAAATAAAATCGAGCTTGAATTTTTGTAGTTTGCATTCAGAAAAACATTTTTTATTTTTATTTTTAATTCTGTAATGATCTATATGCTTTTCAAAATGGGTCCCCTTTCTCCCTGGGGATTATGATATGCCAAGCATAAGGGGCATTTTAACTTTAAAGATGACATTTGTGAATCTGGGATGCACGCTTTTCAAGATACCAGTGAAGCATCAGAGAATGAGCAAGCACGTGTCTTCTGATGACTCATGGCCCTTTCTTTCCTTCTTCTTCTTTTTTTTTTTTGAGACAGAGTCCCAGCTCTGTTGTCCAGGCTGTAGTGCAGTGGTGCGATCTTAACTAACTGCAACCTCTGCCTCGCAGACTCAAGCGATTCTCTTGCCTCAGCCTCCCAAGTAGCTGGGATTACAGGTGCCCACCATCATGCCCAGCTTTTTTTTTTTTTTGTAGTTTTAGTAGAGATGAGGTTTCACCATGTTGGCCAGGCTGGTCTCAAACTCGTGACCTCAAGTGATCCACCTGCCTTCGCCTCCCAAAGTGCTGGAATTACAGGCATGAGCCACAACACCCAGTCTGACTGATGGCCCTTTCTAAGGAGCCTGAGGTGGTACATCTGTGATTACCAGATACAGTAGAGTTGATGTTGACTGTTGCACTTGTGACTTAATAGTTTTTATAAAAAGCCCCCAAACTGTTTGATATTTCATTTGCATCAAAATGTAGCTCAAATGGCTTTATCAGATAGGCTCCTTAAAATATCATGTGCCATTGTTCTAGGCTCAGAAGGAACACAAAGACAAAGAAAAATGGTTCTTGGGTCCTGCCCTCAAGGCACTTACAGTCCAGTTTCAGTTTTAGAAGTTCAACCAAGAACATGGCTAATGACTGGTAGAGATTGTACTGACTATTATACCACTACTGTTAAAATATTATTTTGGTTGAAATAATAAAATGTAGATTCAAAAATAAAATAAAATAGTATTTTACTGCATTTTTCTGTGAAAGAAATGGGGGAGTCTTGGGATTTCAAGATAATCCAACAAGCTGAGTAGGGCTGGCCATAAGTTTGGAACTCATGAGATCACAGTGGAAACCCAGGAAAATGTTCTCCTGAGGCTTGCGTCTACATTAATATTTTCTGCCTAGGTAATGTGCTTGCTGTGGCTCTGTGAGTAAACAGGAGGGTAAAGAGGAGGCTGACCGAGTTAAAGACATCAGCAGGTTGGGAACTATTAACACTGAGGATCATCTTTCTGTTTTTATTTTCCAGACAGGGTCTCACTCTGACTCCTAGGCTGAAGTGCATCACGGCTCTCTGCAGCCTCAACCTCCCAGGCTCAAGTGGTTCTCCCACCTCAGCCCCTCAAGTAGCTGGGACCACAAATATGCATCACCACACCTGGCTAACTTTTTTATTTTTATTTTTTGTAGAGACAAGGTCTCCCTATGTTGCCTCGATGAGTCTTGAACTCTTAGGCTATAGTGATCCTCTGGCCCTGGCCTCCCAAAGTGCTGAGATTACAGGTGTGAGCCACTGCACCTGGCAGTTGAAGATTATATGCGGATCACCTGAGGTTGGGAGTTGGAGACCAGCCTGGTCAACATGGTGAAACCTGGGGGCTCTACTGAAAATACAAAAACCATTAGCTGGGCATGGTGGCAGGCACCTGTAATCCCCCCTGCTCGGGAGGCTGAGGCAGGAGAATCACTTGAACCTGGGAGGCAGAGGTTGCAGTGAGCCAAGATCACACCACTGCACTCCAGCCCAGGTGACAAGAGTGAGACTCCATCTCAAAAACAAAACAAAGCCAAACAAAACAAAAAGAAAAAAAAAAAAGTGGTCCCTTTAGGTTATAATGGTATCATATTTTTACCATACCTTTTATATGTTTAGGTATGTTTAGATACACAAATACCATGGTGTGACCATTGCTTACGTCATTCAGTACAGAAATATTTGTACAGGTTTGTGTACAAATCTGCACAAATCTGTACAAATATTAGCCTCTATAGATTTGTAGCCTAGATGCAGTAAACCATATCATGTAGCCTAGGTGTATTGTAGGCTATGCCATCTAGGTTTGTATAACTACACTTTTTGATGTTCACACAATGACAACAAAATCACATAACAATGCATGTCTCAGAATGTTTCCCAATCATTGAGTGACTCATGATTGCACTTAATCTCTCTGGTCTATAAAATAAAGACAACCAGAAAACCAACTACAAAGGGTTGTTGGGGTGATAATATAATACTTAAAATTAATACTATAAAATAACATAATACAAAATATTTATGATATATATAAATACAGACATAAAACATAGTTTTACTTATGATAATACTTCTTTTTTTTCTTTTTTTGAGATGGAGTCTTGCTCTGTTACCCCAGCTGGAGTGCAGAGGAGCAATCTCGGCTCACTGCAAACTCTGCCTCCTGGATTCAAGCAATTCTCCTGCCTCAGCCTGCTGAGTAGCTGGGATTACAGGCACCCACCACCATGCCCAGCTAATAGTTTTTGTATTTTTAGTAGAGACGGGTTTTCACCTTGTTAACCAGGCTGGTCTTGAACTCCTGACCTCAAGTGAACCTCCCGCCTTGGCCTCCCCAAGTGCTGGTATTACAGGCATGAGCCACTGTGCCTGGCCTACTTATTATAATACTTCTAAGTGTGATAAAACACTTATATGTCTAGCACACAATAAATCCTCAATAAATATAATGTGCTAATATGGCAGATTAAGAGAAAAAGCCAGTGAAATAAAGCTGCAATACTTGCATTTAGAAACTACTATAGGAATAGGACAGAAGGCTTGGCTGACTGAAATGAGGAATATATTAAAGGAAATGTCTTAAGAGTAGGTGACATTTGAATTGGCTGGTGAAAGAGAGAGAGAATAGCTTGTTAGAGGAAGTATCAAGAGCAACATTTTGGACCATGAAGGAGAAGGAACCAACTGCTTTCTTCCTTCATCCCTCCCACTGAAGTGTTTTTCTCAGTTTGCCTTAAATCTCATTTTATGGGTTCTTCAAACAATTTGCCCATTTTTGTGTTTACCTGAGCATAAGATCTATCATGTAGATTTTCTTTATGGAGACCCACACATTTAAAAAAGACTCTCATAAACATCATTGTTTATTAATTAGTATTAGTATAGTTGATAATTTTATACCTTAGGCTTACAATATAATGATTTTAAGGTTTTACTCATCCAAAATTAACTTCTCCAGCCTCCCTTACTATTAACTCACTCTTTGTATTTAATTTATTTTTCAGTTTTCTATTTCTTTGGACTGAGTGGGCATGGGAAATAGAATGGGAGAGGAAGCATGCAATTAGATAATATTGTATAAACCTGCTGGCTATTTTATATAGAAAATGAAATTTGAGACCTCAGGATGCAAAATTAATGCATAAGAATTTCATCACTTTGTTAGAAGATGCAATCGGAATCCATCCAATATGCTGTCAGAGACTTGGTGGATATTTGTCAATTTCATTTGTCATTCAGGAGGAATACCTGGATTATCTCTGCTTGGTCTCAGTCTACATGGTTTATGTGGTGCTTTGCCAAGTACACTCCCTATCCACCTTCCAGTCTTAAGCAGGGGGAATAGCTAAAGCTCAGTCACTCAGGCTTTCCCTTCTAGGAAGCTGAATTCTGAGTGGCGAGACACAAAAGTGGGAATATGCTTGGAACAGATTCTTCCTGTGAGCAGAACCTTGAAGAGGCTATTTATTCATTCCTGCTATCTGGAGCTCTGAAGCTATCTGGTTCTCATCTTTGTTCTGTCATGATCTGAGTATCTAGCTTTTGGGTTCTCTGAGCTGCTCCATATCCTTCCAGGTCTTTTGCTTCATGTAGTCAGAGTTTAACTGATTGTCTAAGTGATAGAATGAAAATGTGAACACAGAAAAAAATATCACTAGATGACAGGTCAGATTACTAGACGGCATTTTCTCACTGGACATGTATTTTGAAAGCACATACCAGCATCAGGCACTGTTCTAGGCACTTGAGTCAGTGACAAACAAAATAAAATACTGAGAACAATAGATGTGGCTGGGCACGGTGGCTCATGACTATAATCGCAGCATGTTGGGAGGCCAAGGCGGGGGGATCCCTTGAGCCCAGGAATTTGAGAACAATAGATGTTCTAATAGATATTTGTTGTTGAGCTTTCAGGAGCTAAATGAATGGGCTAATGACATTTGTTCAACCTTAAGATAATTTTTATATGACCCTCTGTGATAGGTTCTAACAATTTTTTTTTACAAAAGAATAAGAATATTAACAACAATCTAGGTAAATATTTCAAAAGAGTTCTTCTTCTGGAAAAGCAAGCCGACTGTTGATTTAAATTTCTCAATGATCAAAGTGTTAAAGTAATATGTTTTGAATAGAGCCATCTATAAAACATACCCGTATAAACAACAAGACTTGTAAATGCGTAATGGGCAAAAGTAATAAAACTATTGCAATAATGCATTTTCCTCATACCAACTCTATCCATTAATTTTTTACAGTTTTCTACCATGTAACATTACCCTTCATAAAAATGATATTTTAAAATGAGATGGGGTTGGTAAAAGAAATAAGGGGTAATAATGGAAGGAGGATTGCAAAGCTGTGCTCTCCTGGATGAGGGAGAAGGGAAAATAGAATTCATTTGGGCTTTCTGTGAGCCAGAGGCCATGGTCTGTAGCCTTTAAAGGGGTGAGCAATGCTCAGAGCCAAGGATTTTTATATCTTTATTTTGATTATTTGTTTCTTTTCTCTAAAGAAATCAAACACAAGCTATTTAAAATAATGAAATTCACTTCAATATAATACTTTATAACCAAAGTTGTGAATCTCTCACGTATTAAACATTTAAAAGTTCTTCATGCATTCTTAGATGAGTTGCATAGAATCTAAATGTAATATGATGGTATTCTTGCATGAGGCAACTTGGTGCAGTCGGAGGGACATAGATTTTGATTCAGATGGATCTGAGTTCTAATCCTGACTCTGCTATACTCAAGTTAATTTGACCTCTATGTAACTGTATTTCTTTACCTGAGAAGCAGAGATTATAACTCCTAGCAAGTCGTGGGTACTCAAGAAAAGATGGTTTTCTGGCCAGGTGTGGTGGCTCACACCTGTAATCCCAGCACTTTGGGAGGCCGAGGCGGGTGGATCGCCTGAGTTCAAGAGTTCAAGACTGGCCTGGCCAATATGGTGAAACTATGTCTCTACTAAAAATGCAAAATTAGCCAGGTGTGGTGGCAGGCGCCTGTAATCTCAGCTACTCCGGAGGCTGAGGCAGGAGAATTGCTTGAACCCGGGAGGCGGAGGTTGCAGTGAGCCAAGCTCATCACGCCATTGCATTCCAATCTGGGTGACAGAGCAAGACTCCGTTAAAAAAAAAAAAAAAAAAAAAGATAGTTTACTTCCACCACCTTCATCCTTCATTCTGATAATACTTCAAATTAGAAAAGATTAGCTTATTTGCAACTAGAGGCCAATACAGTATTATTAAGAGTCCCACTTAAAATGCTTAATATCCTTTGATATTATGTGTCAACTAAGTAAAAATGTACATGCTTGTAATTCCTAAAAATAAAGAAATAAAAGGTTGAAATTTTTACACTTACATTAAAATGAGATTCCATACTGTAGCATACTTTTGGAAAATGGAATTATCTGGGATATGAATGCTTTATTTCTCCATTTATTCAACAAAATCCAAGCACCATTAAACTCTTGGCCCCATGATAGGCATTTAGAATACAAAGATAAAACATGATTCTGAATTTCAAAGAGTTACTTCACCCTCTTCCATGGTGAAGATCACATGCGGAGAATTAAATGCAGAAATGTAGGATGAAGTGCCTTATAGGAACAATGGGGAGGATCACCTCATTGGTGAGCATGGGGTGTCAGGTGACACAGGAAGTTTTCCAGCAGAGGTGGTGGTGATGGTATGTATGTCAAGCCTTAGGGAATGAGTTGAAGTTATCTAGGTGGACTAGGTGGGAGAGACTAGAGTAAGAGGGCATTCCAGGCAGTGAGGCAGGAAAATCACAGGGAGATGAACCCACATGGTGTGTGTATGTATGTGGAGTGTGTGTGTGGGTGGGAGGTAAGAAAGTGCCAGCAATCAATGTTATGCTGCACAGAGCTAGCGGTAGGGGGTAATGAGAGTGATGCTATTGAAGAGGCAGGCAGCGGCCAGGTCATGGGTGTTTTCTTTCCCAGGTCAAATTGCTTAAGCTTTATGCAGAAAGACAAATGATGGCTTGGGCACAGCTGAAATGCCTCTGCTCAAACCTGTGTGAAGAATAACAAGTAGGGTGGTAAAGCCCATTAGGAAACGGGTAATGTAGTCTGTGGTCCAGGGCCAGTCTGTAAGGGCTTGGAGGAGGTGAGGTTCACTGGGACGCAAAACAGTGGGAGAGCTGGGTGGTTGGTAGCAGATAGGGGTGAGCTCAGGTGCAGAAGGAAGAGAGAGAATCTAGGCTGACTCTCAGTTCTGGAGTATGGTACCTGATGTCGTGGCAACCATCCAAGATAGGGAATAGATGGATATGAATGAGGGTTATGGTCCAAGTTTAGGCATTCAATGAAATCAAACTGTGGGTCTCTTAAGAACAGGGGTGACTGTGGGTTTTCGAATACCTTGGTGAAATTTTGTTAAAGGGAGCTGCATTGACCACTTCTCCTGGTGCATGCAGAAGGCCTACCATGGAGTGACCATGGGGATGATAAGACAGAAATAAGCTTTCACTTTGCTCCTTAGTAGCTCTGGGATAGTGGGCAAGTCAATTTAGCACTCCAGATTTCCTGTCCCTCATTGAGAGAATAAGTAGGTTTGACAAATAATCTCTAGTTAAACAATTATTCTTATTTGGTTCACTAAAACCATGTAATGTGGTTCTCCCTCACCATTTGTTGGTTAATAGTAAACACCCCCCTGCCTGCCGACACACCATTTCAAAAGTTTTCCTCTCCCAAATTGATGAGGCATTTGATATTTGATGTCATAAAGGGGTTTTTCTTAACTCAAGAATATTCTTAGCTCCTTCTCTTCAGGAATTGCTTGCAGCTCTTAGATGATGTGAATCACCTCCAAAGCATTTATTTTCCAACATTCAAATGCATGTTTTGAAAACGAACATCAGCTGTTAACCAGAGCTTTCCCAGGTGCAGCAGAAACCCTCTTCCACAAGGCTTTACCTCCCTTCCCTACTCAGTAAACTGCCCAATCCAAACAGGGGGCCACTTCTGGGGCAGTAGCTTCTGACATGAAAGAATGCATTCTAAGTAAAACAAAGTGTTTTTCAAATTAGCACACATACCAAAAAAGATGTATTTACTTAGTACACCTTAATGGCTTTCGAAGAGCCATTAGGCTCAACTGAGTGAATATTCCATGTATTACCAAAAGATGCACAATATATCCCAAAACAGTCATTATAACTGTAAATATAATAGCACAAGCTCATTTCTCTTTGAATTTTCCTTTGCTCTTTTCTAAGTAATTTTCTTAGTCCATTTGAGAGCAAAGGGAGACATTTTTTCAAGGTTTGGGTGTTTGCTTGCTTCATTCCAAAGTTCAGGGAATATCTGAGAAGTGTGTTCATCTACCATTGAGTGGCCTAAACGAGGTGGCATTCTATCTAGTTAAGACCTTCCTAAGTTTCCTTGTTAACAGAGACACCAGCAAAGAGTAAGTAGCCTAAGGAGATTAATGTAAAAAGTCTGCAGGATAGAAATATTGCTTTAGAAACAAAATAATATACCCTCTACCCCCCATGAATTAGTACCTGAGGCACTTTAATTGGACAAACTCAGTGTTTAGATCAGGAGTCTGTCCAGTTGCTATCTGTGACCACAGGAAGCAGAAGCAAAGGGGTTAATAGTTGCTGACAATTTTTCTTTTTAACAAGCAGTTTTATTGCAGAAATGGGAGTTGAACCGGAACATTCACAATCAGAATGTAAGGGCAGGCAGGCAGATCTGGAAAACTCACCATTGTATGTGAAAAGGAAAGTTTTCATGGATTTTAGAGAGACCAAAGAAAAGGGCTTATTTTATATTTGAGACCATAGTTTAATTTAGATTTTTAAGGACCAGTCACCCAACATTCAAAATCCATATATAATTCTCTGGAGAAATGCAACAATGCCTCCATTTGATCATGGTAAGGAAAGCATTCAAATCTGACAATACCTTATGCCATGCTTATAAGACATATGTTTCTAGGTGGTTTCAAGAGAAGTATGTGCAATTTAATATGTTGACTTTTATTTGTAAAGAATTGTGTTGTTTACCTGCTATCTTAGAGATCACTGTTCCACCTTGAAGAGTGAAGGTGAAAGGGTACAAATCAGCCAGTGTGTATCTTCTGACAATTTCCAGATTTTTATCTAGAGACATCCAGCAGCAGAGAATCATTCATGGGTGGCATGTTATAGTAAAAAGAACACTGCACTTGGGAGTCAGAAGATAGAATTCAAAGTCTCAGCTCACACCTGTAATCCCAGCTACTTGGGAGGCTGACGCACGAGAATCACTTGAACCTGGGAGGTGGAGGTTGCAGTGAGCCGAGATCGCGCCACTGCACTCCAGCCTGGGAGACACAGAAAGACTGTCTCAGAAAAAAAAAAAAAAAAAAAAAAAAAAAATTACAAGGCCATGGGGAAATAGTTTCTTCCAATAGTTCCCAAACATCACCGTACGACAAAAACGTCTGTTGAGCATTATATATGCATATATACACCTGGACCATCCTCCTGAAATTTTAGCTCAGTAGGTCAGAGATTGGTCTCCATATTGTTTACAAGCAGCGGGGATCAATAACTACTAATAAATCCCTCACACTTGAGTGTCCTCATTTGTAAAATAGAAACAACATTTTCTATTCAGCGTACAGGACTGTTGTGAAGACTAAATACAACGACATACTTAAGACATCAGTGCAATGCTCAGAAGAGGGTCACTTATTTTTCTTCCAATGGGCCATGGTTGTTCTAGTTCAGAGCTCCCCAAAGTGAATTCTAAGGAGAATAACCCCATGAGATTGTCTATGGAAAAACTGTGTACCATCAATCATATTTGGCAGCTGCACATTATACTCCCTTCCAGACTGTTAATGGGACCATTAGCTCCTTAAAGTTTCTGAAAGAACCTGACAAAAAGGAACTGGCTAAGTTGGTTGGACTCAGTGTTTCTCAAAGTTATTTAACCACCCAATTCTTTCTTCAAGTGGCAATTATTTATTGATGTTCGATGGAACGTGCTTTAGTGAACACTCCTCTTTACGATCTCTAACTAATGTCCTACCTTTCTATAACCTCCCTCAAGGAATTTCCTGCTTGTTTTTAGTCTGACTGAGACCCAGCCTTTCTTTTTTTTTTTTTTTTTTTTTTGAGATGGAGTCTTGCTCTATCGCCCAGGCTGGAGTGCAGTGGTCGGATCTCAGCTCATTGCAAGCTCCGCCGTCCTGGTTTACGCCATTCTCCTGCCTCAGCCTCCCGAGTAGCTGGGACTACAGGCACCTGCCACCTCGCCCGGCTATTTTTTTTTTTTTTTTTTTTTTTTTTTTTTTTTATTATACTTTAAGTTCTAGGGTACATGTGCATAACGTGCAGGTTTGTTACATATATATATTTGTGCCATGTTGGTGTGCTGCACCCATCAACTCATCAGCACCCATCAATTCATCATTTATATCAGGTATAACTCCCCAATGCAATCCCTCCCCCTCCCCCCTCCCCATGATAGGCCCCAGTGTGTGATGTTCCCCTTCCCGAGTCCAAGTGATCTCATTGTTCAGTTCCCACCTATGAGTGAGAACATGCGGTGTTTGGTTTTCTCTTCTTGTGATAGTTTGCTAAGAATGATGGTTTCCAGCTGCATCCATGTCCCTACAAAGGATGCAAACTCATCTTTTTTTATGGCTGCATAATATTCCATGGTGTATATGTGCCACATTTTCTTAATCCAGTCTGTCACAGATGGACATTTGGGTTGATTCCAAGTCTTTGCTATTGTGAATAGTGCTGCAATAAACATACGTGTGCATGTGTCTTTGTAGTAGAATAATTTATAATCCTTTGGGTATATACCCAGTAGTGGGATGGCTGGGTCATATGGTACATCTAGTTCTAGATCCTTGAGGAATTGCCATACTGTTTTCCATAATGGTTGAACTAGTTTACAATCCCACCAACAGTGTGGAGAGGATGTGGAGAAATAGGAACACTTTTTGTATTTTTTTTAGTAGAGACGGGGTTTCACTGTGTTAGCCAGGATGGTCTCAATCTCC
Source organism: Rhinopithecus roxellana (assembly GCF_007565055.1). Lineage (NCBI taxonomy): Eukaryota > Metazoa > Chordata > Mammalia > Primates > Cercopithecidae > Rhinopithecus > Rhinopithecus roxellana. The sequence goes on from NC_044553.1 coordinate 23,280,352, forward strand.
TGACCTCGTGATCCACCCGTCTCGGCCTCCCAAAGTGCTGGAGACCCAGCCTTTCTGATCATCTTGAAGGATGTCTGCTCTTTTCTTGAACTGCTAGTTTAAATGGACTCTCATATTGAGCATGATTCTATTTAAATACTGTAGTTTTTACTTTAACTGAGATAGTTATGAGGGTAGGACACAAATGATCAGAAAAACATAAACTATTAATTTAGAAATAAAATTCATACATAAATAGTAAAAATTCACAAGTCCATGGCTGTTAAATAAAGGGAAGACAATTACATTTTGAGAGCCCCTACTTTACCCTTGAAACCAGTGGAATGTGATAAAATTTAGAAATGCTATGCCTCAAGCTATATTAATCTAATAATCAAAAATAGGTGGTAGAAATGGATATGGATGCAGTAAAAAATTTGAGGAGTCTTGAGGATAGCACTATTTCTCTTAAGTCAACAATTTAAGAGCTTTTGGGAAGTTGAATATAATCATGTAGATTTTTTGGTGACCTCATTTGCCTGGTCTGTACTCTTAAAGAAAGTAGAATAAATAGCTTCTAATGTGTCCTTCTGGGATTGAAAAGCAAAATAGCAAAGTGTACCTCTGAGGTGTATTTGTAAAAGAATCACCTAGTCATTCAAGCAGAAGAGGACACAGGCATAGACACATGGTCTTGGGATGGATGAATAGACATCATGGGTAGGGATGGAGAGATGTGATGTGGAAAGTCGGGTCTGGCAGAATTCACAGTAAGAATTTGCTTCAGATAACTACTCAGAGGAAAAATATATATGTATTTTTGCAAGAATCTTGCCTTTACAGGTTTCTGAGATAAAAATCTCAGAAGAACAGCTTTTGCTCATGAGCTTTCCGATATTTCCACTGTGGTCCTGGCCAGAAACACTGTGAGAACACCCTTTCATTTGGTATTTGAGCCCTTCTGCCTCTGTTCCTGGCTGCAGACCAAAGGGAACAAACGCAACTGAACATTTCAGAACCTCAAAATAGTAAACCAAAAATGGTTTGCTCTGCTTTTGGTTCTAAAAATGATCGACACCAAAGCCTTGTTCCAAATGATCTGGTGGATCCATCTCTAATATGGATTACAGGATTTTAGAAACCTTTGGAGGATGGTGTTTTTAAAATAGATAACTAAGAACAAAGAAAACAATCAATCCAAATGGTTGTAGTATAGGTGTCTGACCACCACAGCAGAGACTAGACTTAATAAACATATTTTACATTCTAGTGTAAAGTAATTAAAAGAAGGAGATTAGAATTTGGAGTGGGATATCTGGGCTTGAATGTTGACTTGGTTCATGACTAGGTGAATGTCTAGGGTGTATTTCTGAGTCTCAGTTGTTACCTGTGAGTAAAATTAATAATACAAATGAAAAATGATTATACCCATTTTAATTGGGTCATTATGAGGAGCAAAATTATAAAACTACTTCTAAAATTGGAGTGTCCATGATAATATGAAAGTCAATAAAAACCAGTGATTAGAAATTTGAACTTTGCAATGCAACACATCTAGGTTCACATTTCTGCCCCTCTGTTTTCTAGCTCTGTGGCCTTATATGGGTCACTAAAAATCTTTGACAATCAATTTTATAATCTGTGAAATGGGGTTAGTGTTGTTGGAGAATGAAATCAAGTAATGTGTATAAAATATTTGGCACACAGTTAATGCTAGAAAAATTGTTGGCTATTAATACATGTATAAATAATGATCATGGTAATTTTATATACTCATAATTCTAGGTGCCAGTCCAAATACAGACATATGAGAATGTGGATAGATCCTCGAGTTCTTTCTGAACCTTCCTTCCATGAAGTTATATACTCTATAGAATCAGTGGGTGAGTTGATTTAGGAGAGGTGCCAGTATGAGCCTGGAGTACTTGGTCAGATCCGAGTAAATCTGGCTAAATATAAGGATCTAGGGGAGAAGGTGGAAAACGCTTGCTGGGCCAATGCCAAGTATGAAGCAATGCTGACCTTGGCAATTTTTAGCATCCAATTTTCACCAGTTAAGAGAGGAAGGTTAAAAGGTATAAATAAATGCAAAGGCCATAATAAAATCATTGTGGAATTAAAACATTAAACTCATGGGCTCTTAATTATAAAATAGCAATATATTGTTTACAAATCTTCTTATATTAGGGACTTAGGGATTTCACAGAATGCTTTTCTCCCCTCCCCTCCCCTCCCCTCCCCTCCCCTCCCCTCCCCTCCCCTCCCCTCCCCTCCCCTCCCCTCCCCTCCCCTCCCCTCCCCTCCCCTCCCCTTCCCTTCCCTTCCCTTCCCTTCCCTTCCCTTCCCTTCCCTTCCCTTCCCTGGGACAGCATTGGTTTTGCTCTGTTGCTCAGGCTGGAGTGCAGCAGCATGACCTTGGCTCACTGCAGCCTCCACCTCCTGGGCTCAAGCAATTTTCCCACCTCAGCCTCCTGAATAGCTGGGACCACAGGCATATACTGTCACACTTGGCTAATTTTAATTTTTTTTTCAATAAAAACAGGGTCTCAATATGTTGCCCAGGCTGGTCTCAAACTCCCACCTCAGCTGATCCTCCTACCTCAGCCTCCCAAAGTGCTGGGATTACAGGTACAAGCCACCGTGTCTGGCCAGGATGCTTGTCTTAAAAACAAAGATTTACTACCAGCAACCTGGATGGCCCAAAATGTGACTGGCAGCTTATTTTATACTCCCCATTCACATTAAATGTAGAAACTTAGTAACTATTAGATTTGATTAAATATTAAAATGTCATATTGTTCAGCCAATGAAAAAATGGTTTTCAAGCTGCTCTGTGGGAAGTGACTAGCCTGCTACCTTTTTATGGTATTAATTTTACGGTAATTTCTCTTCCTCCCTTCATAGTAAAAATCCTTGAAGTCTTACTCTCCTTAGGAACACTTCCTCATGGGTTTTGAATCTCCAGCTCTTTCCACTCCCAGGTACTGAAACCATATTTTTCACAGGCCCCTTTACCTGCCCAAGGGTCAACTTGATTCTTCTCCTTTGCCATTTTGCACCACTGACCATGTTGAAAATCCTAGGACTTGCTGTCTCCTGCACTGTTCTTGTATTTTGTTTTCTTCTGAATTCTGATGAATACTGTTCTGTTGCTTTAAGGTGCATGCTCAGGGTTCTGTTCATTATCATCTTCTCTTTGCCTGATCCTTTATCTTTAAGCAAACCCATCCATTCTTGCTACTCCAGTTATCTCCTCTATCCAAAGAGCTGGGCCACCATGATTTTTCTCCTAAGCTTGTTATCTTCACCTGGATTTCCTCAAGCTCAGTATATAAAGCCAAAACTCTTCAATTGTCTCTGTAAGCCAGCTCTCCTATCCCTTCCCCTTTGTCTCAGCCATTTTGTTTGTATATGGAAATAAACCTCCTGGTGTTAAAACCTCAAAACTTCAGCATTATCTTTGTCTCTACACTCTTGTTTGACCTCTAGATCCAGGAAATACCCCAGCTTCATTGTAAGGCCTGTCAATTTTATCTCACAATGTTTTTCACACTTATAAGCTAGATAGACCGAAGCAAGGGTCTGTGTGCATATTCTCTGTGATGCTCATTCTTATGTTCTCAAGATAGTTGCTGGAGCTCTAGCTGCAGCTTCTGCATTTCAGGCAGAAAGGAAGAGGATGATCACAGAACCAAAGGGCATCTGCAAACTGAATCTGCCACCCTTTAAGGGGAGCATTCCTGAAAGCAACATGTAATAATCTTTGCTGACATTGAATTGAGCAGAGTAGTGTCGCATGACCACCCTGATGTACAAGGGAGGCAGAGAAATGGAGTTCAAAAGATCGGGACACAGTACTGTTTCAATAAATGGGAGTTATATTAGAAAGGAAGAAAGTCCAAAATGTTTTGGGGTGGGCAATTGACAGTCTCTACACACCTTTCTCCTTAACTTTCCTATGTTTACTTGAAATAAATTTCCACTGACTTTGAATAAAACACTCCTTGTTTCCCACCATCATCATCTAACTTCACATCTTCACTGTCCTTTTGCTTAGATTTTTACAAAGCCAAGTGGACTCTGTGTGCCTCTACTTCGCTGCTACTGAGAGGTGAAGCCAGCTGGGCTTTGCGGTTGGGTGGAGAGTTGGAGAACTTTTCTGTCTATCTAGAGGATTATAAATGCACCAATCAGCACTCTGTAAAAAGGCACTGATCAGGGCTCTGTGTCTAGCTAAAGGTTTGTAAATGCACCAATCAGCACTCTGTAAAAACGCACCAATCAGCGTTCTGTGTTTAGCTAAAGGTTTGTAAACACACCAGTCAGAACTCTGTCAAATGGACTGATCAGCACTCTGTAAAATGGACCAATCAGCACTCTGTAAAATGGACCAATCAGCAGGATATGGGTGGGGCCAAATAAGGGAATAAAAGCTGGCCACCCAAGCCAGCAGCAGCAACCTGGTCAGGTCCCCTTTCACGCTATGGAAGCTTTGTTGTTTTGCTCTTTACAATAAATCTTGCTGTTGCTCACTCTTTGGGTCTGCACTGCCTTTATGAGCTCTAACACTCACTGTGAGGGTCTGCGGTTTTATTCCTGAAGTCAGTGAGACCATGAACCCACTGGAAGGAAGAAACAACTCCAGATGCACCACCTTTAAGAGCTGTAACACTCACTGTGAAGGTTTGTGGCTTCCTTCACTCCTGAAGTCAGCGAGACCACGAACCCACCAGAAGGAAGAAACTCTGGACACATCTGAACATCTGAAGAAACAAACTCCGGACCCACCATCTTTAAGAGCAGTAACACTCATCTGGAAGGTCCGCGACTTCATTCTTGAAGTCAGTGAGACCAAGAACCCACTGGAAGGAATAAATTTCAGACACACTACTACTGTCCCTGTTCATTAATCTATTTATTCAGCAAGAAAATATTGAGAACGGGCACTGTCCTGTGTGCTAGAGATGGACAGAATCATGACTTTTGCTTGTAGGGCCTCACAGTTCAGTTGGAGAGAGCAACATGGCCCCAGTTGATTCCAGGGCAACACAATTAGTGACATAACAGAGACAGATGAAAGGAATTGCAGAAGCAGAGAGAACATCCGGACTAATTCAATCTGTGAATGGTGAAGAAGACCTTCCAGGGCTGATGCTGTGGGCTGAATTGTGTATTAGTAGGAATTTCTTGGTTCAACACACAGAGAAATAACAAGTTTTCTGTTGTTGTAAACTATTTCTTACTAATTAAAAACAAAGTGGTTATATTCTTGACCTCACTCTGAATTTACTTTTATAAGAATGTAATCGTAAGTGAAAGCAATTTTAAATATAGCATTATAGGGCACAGTATTGATAAATGAGAGGAAAACTTGTTCTTAAAGAGTGTATCACTCACTTACCATGCCCTGAAATTAACTGAGAACTCATTTGTCAAGAGAGCACCTACCCTATAGAGAATTCTTCCAATTAACATCAAAAGCGATCATTCTTAACCTCCCATGCATTAAGAAAATCTTGTCTGCACCCAATGTTCTGTTCATAATCAATGAAGCCCTTTATGTTATTCCAAATTTATCACCCTGTATATTACTAAAATGGATGAATTAATAAATGAATCTGCTGTAGGTCCAGAAGCCAGATTTATTTGTTGTCTTCTGGTTCTCATGGGATTTTTCTTTGGTCTCCAAGACATTTCACTCTGCACTCTCTCATAGTTTGGGATATTTATTGATAGCTACTGACAGCATGAGTTGGTACCCATAGACTCACAATGGCTGTATCAGAAAAGTGCTTTTGAGGGGGATTAGTTAAATTCTAAAAATGTCAGCCAAGTCACTCTCAGGCTATGCTAAAAAGGCAGTGCAAGTGCTGTGCTATTATCAGTCCTAACAGCATTATATTGCTATAAAAAGCATACATCAAGATAAATTAAATGATGCTTAACACTGGTGAGGTCATGGTAAGCTTGATATATTCATAAACATTAGTTAAAGAGTGAAATAGTGCAACATTCCTGGGGGCCAAGCTCATGATATGAAATTAGAATAGGTTAGGATATATTCTTAAGATCTGAGCCTTATTCCACTTGCAAGAATCTACCTGTTGAGATGACTACAGATGTAGAATTGTAGGCAAGGCTGGGTGCAGAAGGATGGCCAATGAAGTATTACATAAACTACAGAATACCCATGAGCTAGAACACTATGTACTCATCAAAATTGGTGCTTTCCGATAATTTTGATTACATGGAAAAGTGCCTGCTATGTTCAATGAATAAGAAGAAAAACAATTGTATCAAGGTCTGATCCATACGGAGGGATACATATATCATATATGCATACGCATCTTTCAAATGATTTGTATCAGAGTGCTAACAATAATCTAAGTTTAAGTGATTTCTATTATCATCTTTAAAGTTCTCTAAATTTTATGAATTTCTGATCAAGATGCATGAGTTTCACAATTAGAAATAAATCACTTTTTTTTTTTTTTCTTTTTTTGGAATTCAGTGATGCAATTACAGCTCACTGCGGCCTCTACCTCCTGGGCCCAAGCGATACCCCCACCTCAGTCCCCTAAGTAGCTGGGACCACAGGTGATATGGTTTGGCTGTGCCCCCACCTAAAATCTCATCTTGAATTTTAGCTCACATAATTCACACTTACTGTGGGAGGGACCTGGTGGGAGATAATTGAATCATAGGGGTTGGTATTTCCCATGGGATGTTCTCATGATAGTGAATAAGTCTCATGAGAGCTGATGGTTTTATAAAGGGGAGTTCCTGTGCACATGCTCTCTCTTGCCTGCCACCATGTAAGACGTGACTTTGCTCCTCTTTTCCTTCCGCCGTGATTGTGAGGCCCCCCCAACCGTGTGAAACTGTGAGCCAATTAAACCACTTTTCTTCATAAATTACCTAGTCTTGGGTATATCTTTATTAGCAGCATGAGAACTGACTAATACAACAGGCACGTGCCACCACACCTTGCTAATTTTTTATTTTTGTAGAGATGGAGTTTTACCATGTCCGAGCCCAGGCTGGTCTTGAACTCCTGGGCTCAAGCGATCCTCCCACCTTAGACTCCAAAAGTTCTGGGATCACAGGCGTGAGACACTGCCTGGCCAGAAATTAATCACTCTTAAAAGGAAAACTGAAAAGGACCATGTAGTAGAAGATGAAGAGATTATTTATAGGTACCTTTTATATGTATGTATTCTACACGCCTAATACGCAGATCCAGATACAGTGTGAGGTCAATTTGTCTAAGGGGCTCAGTACAGGCTCTGGCCAGGGAGGGTGTTTCGGGCTTTGAGCCTAACTGCCTGCCGTCACTCTCTCCCCTGCCATCCCATTCTCCAGGCTGCCATCAGATTTCTGGTTCCAAAGCTATGGCCCTGTATCCTCTCTCTGGAAACATTGTTAAAACCTGTTATCCTCTCTCTGGAAACATTGTTAAAACCTTCCCAATTGTGCACAGAATACATTCTCCCCCTCCACTTGGCTCCAGTTCATGTCCTCAGTCTGATGTCCCTCACATCTTTCAATCCTCCTGCACTCCAGCACAATAGAGCTACTTTCATGACACTCTTCACCTCCCCCTGCCCACCACTTTACCCTCATTTTTGCCTGTCCTACCCGTTCTTTAAAGCCCTGCTCAAATTCCCAGAGTGACCACTCTGAATTAATCTTTCCTTCCATTATTTCCTCTTTGCGCTTTATTGATCTCTTTCATTGCATTAATCAGAATTTTACTTGTATTATGGTTCCTTGTGTCTTTCTGTTCTTGTACTGATTTTTAGCCACCCAAATCATGTCTTCATTCATAACCTTTATGGAGTGGTTCTCAAACGTTAGCATGAATCAAACCATCTGAGGGTTCATTAAAACAGATTGCTGGGCCCCATCCCTGGTGTTTCTAATTCAATACATCTGGGGTAGGGCACGAGAACTGGCATTTCTAATAAATCCCCAGGTGACGCCGCTGCTGCCTCAGTATGGCGACCACACTTTGAGCACCACTGGTTTTCAAAAATGGGAAACAATGAACTAACATAAGTGAACTTGCTGTAGTAGATAGGGAGTGGAAGTTCAGAGGGCAGGATTTAGAATCGGAGGCTTAGGTTTGAATTCCAGTTCTGCCACTTAATGCTTCAACAAATTACTTAATCCCACTGAATCTTCATTTTCTTGCCACAAAAATTGGGATATTATTACAGTAAGTCCTCAATGTCACCCATAGGTTCTTGGAAACTGTGAATTTAAGCAAAACGATGCATTAAAAAAAAAAAAAGCAATCTTAACATGGGCTTATTCACATACTCAAGAGTTAAGGGCCTAGGAAGTACTTCTGGTCACAAAAACATCGCCAAATTTCTAAATAAAAACTAGAACACGGCTGGGCGCGGCTCAGGCCTGTAGTCCCAGCACTTTGAGAGGCTGAGGCGGGCAGATTGCCTGAGCTCAGAAGTTCGAGACCAGCCTGGGCAACATGGTGAAACCCTGTCTCTACTAAAATACACACACACACACACACACACACACACACACACAAACACACTAGCCAGGCATGGTGGCGTGCACCTGTTGTCCCTGCTACTCGGGAGGCTGAGGCAGGAGAATCACTTGAACCCGGGAGGCAGAGGTTGCAGTGAGCCGAGATCGCGCCACTGCACTCCAGCCTGGGTGACAGAGCGAGACTCCGTCTCAAAAACAAAACAAAACAAAAAACAACAACAAAAAACTAAAACACTTCTGATATTAAACATTGAAATAAATGCGATTACACATATATTTAACAAAGATTAATAAACACAAATAAGGTCATTATTTAAATGCTTTTTCCAATTCAGGGTTAGGAGTGATCAGAGCCCATCCTGGCAGCTCAGAGCATAAGGTTGGAACCAGCCCTGGGCGGGATGTCACCCCATTGCAGGGGTCACTCATACCCACCCACACTTACACTCACTCACACTGGGACTGTGTGGATACTTTGGATAACCTGACATGCGCATCTTTAGGGGATACCTGGAGAAAACCCAAGCAGATTGTGGCCCCAGCTGGGATAGATTTTTTCCCCATTAATATTGTAAAGAAACAAAACTGAATGAAATAGTTATTCAAGAACCAGCTGTACCTCTTAGATAGGGTTGTTCTGAGGGTTATATGAGATCACTTTTGTAAAGTGCCCAATAATAGGTGTGCAATAACTTTATAAGATAAATTTTGCCACCATTTCACAGACAAAGAGACTGAGGCAAATGGAGGTCCCATAATTTACTGGAAGTCATCTACCTTATGAAAAACAAGACTGGTATTCTAATTTAAGTCATTTTGATACATTCTACTCTACCCACCACAGCCTACTAAATATAATGCACACTCAAAAATATTGAATTTCTGTTTTTTTTTTTTTTTTTTTTTTTTTTTGAGATGGAGTTTCGTACTTGTTGCCCAGGCTGGAGTGCAATGGCGCAATCTTGGCTCACCCTTACCTCCACCTCCCAGGTTCAAACGATTCTCCTGCCTCAACCTCCTGAGTAGCTGGGGTTACAGGCATGTGCCACCACACCCAGCTAATTTTGTATTTTTAGTAGAGATGGGGTTTCTCCATGTTGGTCAGGCTGGTCTTGAACTCCTGACCTCAGGTGATCCTCCTGCCTAGGCCTCCCAAAGTGCTGGGATAACAGGCGTGAGTCACTGCGCCTGGCCTAGATTTCTGTATTTCTTTATGTGAAATCCTCTACTGTCATTACCATCTCTCAAAACATTTTCCTGGACTTTTAACTAAAGATTATTTCCATTGTGATGGGCACAAGTCCAATTTCCTTTTTTTTTTTTTAAGACAGAGTCTCACTCTGTCGCCCAGGCTGGAGTGCGGTGGCGCGATCTCGGCTCACTGCAAGCTCCCCCTCCATTCTCCTGCCTCAGTCTCCCGAGTAGCTGGGACTACAGGCACCTGCCACCATCCCCGGCTAATTTTTTTTTTTTTTTGTATTTTTTTGTATTTTTAGTAGAGACGGGGTTTCACCGTGTTAGCCAGGATGGTCTGGATCGCCTGACATTGTGATCCGCCCTCCTCGGCCTCCCAAAGTGCTGGGATTACAGGTGTGAACCATCGCGCCCGGCCCAATTTCCCTTTCATTTTAAGAGACTGGGAGAAGTAACAAATCAGGTAAGTAAAATTAATTATTAAAGAAGGAACTAGCATTTAAAAATATAATTTATAAAACTGAGTTGCCGAGCAAGATGGCCGAATAGGAACAGCTCCAGTCTCCAACTCCCAGCGCGAGCGACACAGAAGACCGGTGATTTCTGCATTTTCAACTGAGGTACTGGGGTCATCTCACTAGGGAGTGCCGGACAATCGGTGCTGGTCAGCTGCTGCAGCCTGACCAGCGAGAGCTGAAGCAGGGTGAGGCATCGCCTCACCTGGAAGCGCAAGGGGGAAGGGGATCCGTTTTCCTAGCCGGGGAACTGAGACACACAACACCTGGAAAATCGGGTAACTCCCACCCCAATACTGCGCTGTAAGCATACAGGCACACCAGGAGAATATATCCCACACCTGGCCGGGAGGGTCCCACGCCCACGAAGCCTCCCTCACTGCTAACACAGCAGTCTGCCGCGATCTATCCGCAAGGCAGCAGCGAGGCTGGGGGAGGGGCGCCCGCCATTGCTGAGGCTTAAGTAGGTAAACAAAGCCGCTGGGAAGCTCGAACTGGGTGGAGCTCACAGCAGCTCAAGGAAGCCTGCCTGTCTCTGTAGTCTCCACCTCTGGGGACAGCGCACAGCTGAAGACCAACAGGGGAAGTAGCGGGGGCCGGTGCAGACGCGAACGACTCTGTCTGACAGCTTTGGGGAGAGCCGTGGATCTCCCAACGCGGAGGTTGAGATCTGAGAACGGACAGACTGCCTGCTCAGGTGTGTCCCTGACCCCTGAGTAGCCTAGCTGGGAGAAATCCCCCACTAGGGGCAGTCTGACACCCCACACCTCACAGGGTGGAGTACACCCCTGAGAGGAAACTTCCAAAGGAAAAATCAGACAGGTACACTCGCTGTTCAGCAATATTCTATCTTCGGCAACCTCTGCTGCTGATACCCAGGCAAACAGGGTCTGGAGTGGACCTCAAGCAATCTCCAACAGACCAACAGACAGTCCTTCTGACTGTCAGAAGGAAAACTATCAAACAGGAAGGACACCTATACCAAAACCCCATCAGTACGTCACCATCATCAAAGACCAGAGACAGATAAAACCACAAAGATGGGGAAGAAGCAGGGCAGAAAAGCTGGAAATTCAAAAAATAAGAGCGCATCTCCCCCTGCAAAGGAGCGCAGCCCATTGCCAGCAACGGATCAAAGCTGGTCAGAGAATGACTTGGACGAGAGGAGAGAAGAAGGCTTCAGTCCATCAAACTTATCAGAGCTAAAGGAGGAATTACGTACCCAGTGCAAAGAAACTAAAAATCTTGAAAAAAGAGTGGAAGAATTGACAGCTAGACTAATTAATGCAGAGAAGATCATAAACGAAATGACAGAGATAAAAACCATGACACGAGAAATACGTGACAAATGCACAAGCTTCAGTAACCGACTCGATCAACTGGAAGAAAGAGTATCAGCGATTGAAGATCAAATGAATGAAATGAAGCGAGAAGAGAAACCAAAAGAAAAAAGAAGAAAAAGAAATGAGCAAAGCCTGCAAGAAGTATGGGATTACGTAAAAAGACCAAATCTACGTCTGATTGGGGTGCCTGAAAGGGAGGGGGAAAATGGAACCAAGTTGGAAAACACTCTTCAGGATATCATCCAGGAGAACTTCCCCAACCTAGTAGGGCAGGTCAACATTCAAATTCAGGAAATACAGAGAACGCCACAAAGATACTCCTCCAGAAGAGCAACTCCAAGACACATAATTGCCAGATTCACCAAAGTTGAAATGAAGGAAAAAATCTTAAGGGCAGCCAGAGAGAAAGGTCGGGTTACCCACAAAGGGAAGCCCACTAGACTAACAGCAGATCTCTCGGCAGAAACTCTACAAGCCAGAAGAGAGTGGGGGCCAATATTCAACGTTCTTAAAGAAAAGAATTTTCAACCCAGAATTTCATATCCAGCCAAACTAAGTTTCATCAGTGAAGGAGAAATAAAATCCTTTACAGATAAGCAAATGCTTAGAGATTTTGTCACCACCAGGCCTGCCTTACAAGAGACCCTGAAGGAAGCCCTAAACATGGAAAGGAACAACCGGTACCAGCCATTGCAAAAACATGCCAAAATGTAAAGACCATCGAGACTAGGAAGAAACTGCATCAACTAACGAGCAAAATAACCAGTTAATATCATAATGGCAGGATCAAGTTCACACATAACAATATTAACCTTAAATGTAAATGGACTAAATGCTCCAATTAAAAGACACAGACTGGCAAACTGGATAAAGAGTCAAGACCCATCAGTCTGCTGTATTCAGGAGACCCATCTCACATGCAGAGACATACATAGGCTCAAAATAAAGGGATGGAGGAAGATCTACCAAGCAAATGGAGAACAAAAAAAAGCAGGGGTTGCAATCCTAGTCTCTGATAAAACAGACTTTAAACCATCAAAGATCAAAAGAGACAAAGAAGGCCATTACATAATGGTAAAGGGATCAATTCAACAGGAAGAGCTAACTCTCCTAAATATATATGCACCCAATACAGGAGCACCCAGATTCATAAAGCAAGTCCTTAGAGACTTACAAAGAGACTTAGACTCCCATACAAGAATAATGGGAGAATTCAACACTCCGCTGTCAACATTAGACAGATCAACGAGACAGAAAGTTAACAAGGATATCCAGGAATTGAACTCATCTCTGCACCAAGCGGACCTAATAGACATCTATAGAACTCTCCACCCCAAATCAACAGAATATACATTCTTCTCAGCACCACATCGCACTTATTCCAAAATTGACCACATAATTGGAAGTAAAGCACTCCTCAGCAAATGTAAAAGAACAGAAATTATAACAAACTGTCTCTCAGACCACAGTGCAATCAAACTAGAACTCAGGACTAAGAAATTCAATCAAAACCGCTCAACTACATGGAAACTGAACAACCTGCTCCTGAATGACTACTGGGTACATAACGAAATGAAAGCGGAAATAAAGATGTTCTTTGAAACCAATGAAAACAAAGATACAACATACCAGAATCTCTGGGACACATTTAAAGCAGTGTGTAGAGGGAAATTTATAGCACTAAATGCCCACAAGAGAAAGCAGGAAAGATCTAAAATTGACACTCTAACATCACAATTAAAAGAACTAGAGAGGCAAGAGCAATCACATTCAAAAGCTAGCAGAAGGCAAGAAATAACTAAGATCAGAGCCGAACTGAAGGAGATAGAGACACAAAAAACCCTCCAAAAAATCAATGAATCCAGGAGTTGGTTTTTTGAAAAGATGAACAAAATTGACAGGCCGCTAGCAAGGCTAATAAAGAAGAAAAGAGAGAGGAATCAAATAGATGCAATAAAAAATGATAAAGGGGATATCACCACTGACCCCACAGAAATACAAACTACCATCAGAGAATACTATAAACGCCTCTACGCAAATCAACTAGAAAATCTAGAAGAAATGGATAATTTCCTGGACACTTACACTCTCCCAAGGCTAAACCAGGAAGAAGTTGAATCCCTGAATAGACCAATAGCAGGCTCTGAAATTGAGGCAACAATTAATAGCCTACCCACCAAAAAAAGTCCAGGACCAGATGGATTCACAGCTGAATTCTAACAGAGGTACAAGGAGGAGCTGGTACCATTCCTTCTGAAACTATTCCAATCAATAGAAAAAGAGGGAATCCTCCCTAACTCATTTTATGAGGCCAACATCATCCTGATACCAAAGCCTGGCAGAGACACAACAAAAAAAGAGAATTTTAGACCAATATCCCTGATGAACATCGATGCAAAAATTCTCAATAAAATACTAGCAAACCGGATTCAGCAGCACATCAAAAAGCTTATCCACCATGATCAAGTGGGCTTCATCCCTGGGATGCAAGGCTGGTTCAACATTCGCAAATCAATAAACGTAATCCAGCATATAAACAGAACCAAAGACAAGAACCACATGATTGTCTCAATAGATGCAGAAAAGGCTTTTGACAAAATTCAACAGCCCTTCATGCTAAAAACGCTCAATAAATTCGGTATTGATGGAACGTACCTCAAAATAATAAGAGCTATTTATGACAAACCCACAGCTAATATCATACTGAATGGGCAAAAACTGGAAAAATTCCCTTTGAAAACTGGCACAAGACAGGGATGCCCTCTCTCACCACTCCTATTCAACATAGTCTTGGAAGTTCTGGCTAGGGCAATCAGGCAAGAGAAAGAAATCAAGGGTATCCAGTTAGGAAAAGAAGAAGTCAAATTGTCCCTGTTTGCAGATGACATGATTGTATATTTAGAAAACCCCATCGTCTCAGCCCAAAATCTCCTTAAGCTGATAAGCAACTTCAGCAAAGTCTCAGGATACAAAATTAATGTGCAAAAATCACAAGCATTCTTACACACCAGCAACAGACAAGCAGACAGCCAAATCAGGAATGAACTTCCATTCACAATTGCTTCAAAGAGAATAAAATTCCTAGGAATCCAGCTTACAAGGGATGTAAAGGACCTCTTCAAGGAGAACTACAAACCACTGCTCAGTGATATAAAAGAGGACACAAACAAATGGAAGAACATACCATGCTCATGGATAGGAAGAATCAATATCGTGAAAATGGCCATACTCCCCAAGGTTATTTATAGATTCAATGCCATCCCCATCAAGCTACCAATGAGTTCCTTCACAGAATTGGAAAAAACTGCTTTAAAGTTCATATGGAACCAAAAAAGAGCCCGCATTGCCAAGACAATCCTAAGTCAAAAGGAGAAAGCTGGAGGCGTCACGCTACCTGACTTCAAACTATACTACAAGGCTACAGTAACCAAAACAGCATGGTACTGGTACCAAAACAGAGATATAGACCAATGGAACAGAACAGAGTACTCAGAAATAATACCGCACATCTACAGCCATCTGATCTTTGACAAACCTGAGAGAAACAAGAAATGGGGAAAAGATTCCCTATTTAATAAATGGTGCTGGGAAAATTGGCTAGCCATAAGTAGAAAGCTGAAACTGGATCCTTTCCTTACCCCTTATACGAAGATTAATTCAAGATGGATTAGAGACTTAAATGTTAGACCTAATACCATAAAAACCCTAGAAGAAAATCTAGGTAGTACCATTCAGGACATAGGCATGGGCAAGGACTTCATGTCTAAAACACCAAAAGCAACGGCAGCAAAAGCAAAAATTGACAAATGGGATCTAATTAAACTAAAGAGCTTTTGCACAGCAAAAGAAACTACCATCAGAGTGAACAGGAAACCTACAGAATGGGAGAAAATTTTTGCAACCTACTCATCTGACAAAGGGCTAATATCCAGAATCTACAAAGAACTCAAACAAATATACGAGAAAAAAACAAACAACCCCATCAAAAAGTGGGGAAAGGATATGAACAGACATTTCTCAAAAGAAGATATTCATACAGCCAACAGACACATGAAAAAATGCTCATCATCACTCGCCATCAGAGAAATGCAAATCAAAACCACAATGAGATACCATCTCACACCAGTTAGAATGGCAATCATTAAGAAGTCAGGAAACAACAGGTGTTGGAGAGGATGTGGAGGAATAGGAACACTTTTACACTGTTGGTGGGATTGTAAACTAGTTCAACCATTATGGAAAACAGTATGGCAATTCCTCAAGGATCTAGAACTAGATGTACCATATGACCCAGCCATCCCACTACTGGGTATATACCCAAAGGATTATAAATTATTCTACTACAAAGACACATGTACACGTATGTTTATTGCGGCACTATTCACAATAGCAAAGACTTGGAATCAACCCAAATGTCCATCTGTGACAGACTGGATTAAGAAAATGTGGCACATATACACCATGGAATACTATGCAGCCATAAAAAAGGATGAGTTTGCATCCTTTGTAGGGACATGGATGCAGCTGGAAACCATCATTCTTAGCAAACTATCACAAGAACAGAAAACCAAACACCGCATGTTCTCACTCATAGGTGGGAACTGAACAATGAGATCACTTGGACTCGGGAAGGGGAACATCACGCACTGGGGCCTATCATGGGGAGGGGGGAGGGGGGAGGAGGGAGGGATTGCATTGGGGAGTTATACATGATATAAATGATGAATTGATGGGTGCTGACGAATTGATGGGTGCAGCACACCAACATGGCATAAGTATACATATGTAACAAACCTGCACGTTATGCACATGTACCCTAGAACTTAAAGTATAATAAAAAAAAAAAAATTAAAAAAAAAAAAAAAAAAAAAACTGAGTTGCCTAAGAGAAGCGCCACCTTACAAGACTTGGTTACTTCATGGCATTAATAGTTTCAGGAACATTATAATACATAATTTAATATGTTAATTTTCTTTGGTGTTCTTTGTCATGTTTGGGGGGGTGGAGGTTTTGGAGGTTTTTTTTAATTATAGATTTTATGATAAATAACTTCATTTTAATAACACTTTTGAATTTGCTAGACACTAAAACAATAGAGAAAAACCATTTTATAAACTGAAAATTCACTTGTGTGAACACTAAATGCTGGGATTTGATTTCTTTGTTTCTATAGAAACAAAAGAAAATTGAGATTAATATAAGCTAAAATGGAATTACATTTTATGAAAGAGTAAAGAAGCTTATTTTACTTGTTCCCAGTGTAGTGTGGTGAAATAAAATTTTTATTTAAAACCCAAGCTGTCTGTGGGCCCTTCTGCCTTCTAAGAAAAAGTTCCCTTGGAACAGGGAGAGGCAAGATTTATATAGTGAAAAAAAAGTACCCCCATGTCTTTGGTGTTTTATTCCAATTTGAGAAATCGCTGGTGATGGTTTGGAGGAGATAGGGGAAGATGAAGAGCGTTTTCGCTGTGAAAACTTAAGCCAGTGCTCTCTGTATTGTTGAAACAGTAAGAGTAGGTTTAGCAGAAGCAGTAATGTTAATGTCTTTGGGTCGCTAATGACAGCTCACTAGGGTAATAGGTCAAAGAACCAACATTTTCTGTGATAACGGGAAGGAAGGCCAACTATGAGTTGGGGCTAAACAGCTTTAAACAAAGTAGGCGCTTAACACTTGTTTTTGACTTATTTGTGTTGCTTCAATGTAAGACTGAGATAGTTAGTACAATGCAAGTACTGCCAGGCATGGTGGCTCACACCTGTAATCCCAGACCTTTGGGAGGCTGAGGTGGGAGGGTCCCTTGAGCCCAGGAATTTGAGGGTGCAGTGAGGTATGATTGTGCCACTGCACTCCAGCTTGGGTGACAGAGCAAGACCCTGTCTCAATTTGAACAAAATAAAACAACAATAACAAAAAATGTGAATATCCGTGTGGTTGGTTTTAGAGAAATTAAGGGAAAGGGGGTAGGTTTAAATGCTGGGTTGGCACAGTTCAAATGAAACGAATAATGTCTGTGATAGATGAGATGTGGGGAATTGGGGCCTTTGGGAGACAGAATCTCAGAGAGAACAAGTCACCATGAGCCTAAGTCCACAGGAGTTTACAAACATATCGAGGAGGGTATCTGACAGCTGACATTTAGGTTGTATTTCTACTGCTTAGATAATATTAAATCTAATGTGGTTCTAATATTAGAGTCCTTTGCCATTTTTGTTCTTAGTCATCTTCGAGTGTCTAGTAGAATAATATTTTCATGTATTAGCATAATTCTAATCTAGGCAGAAAAGGATACGTCTCCACCTATAGCATGAATTTACTCCCACTATTGAATTAAATTGCAAATCAGTAGAAAACAAATTGAAGAGGGAGAAAATCTAAATATCATTACCTAAAACAATGATGAGGTTCATGTCTTGGTTACGTAGAATAAGAACATCCCCCACCCTCAATTCAAAAGACTTGAGTTTGGAATTGCTGGATCTGTAGAATTTGGATGACAATCCTTGTCTTCTCAAGCATGTTTTTCCGTATATAAAATGGAACACTTATACCTTGGTATCATGAGGATGTTGTGCAACTAGTAGGCCCTCAGTAAATGCATACTGTTTATTGACATGTAAACTAACCTGGTAAACTTTGTCATTACATTGTTTTTATTTTTTACTTTTTTTTTTTTTTTTTTTTTTTGAGATGGAGTCTCACTCTGTTGCCCAAGCTGGAGTGCAGTGATGCGATCTCAGCTCCTTGCAAACTTTGCCTTTTGGGTTCAAGCGATTCTCCTGCCTTAGCCTCCCGAGTAGCTGGGACTACAGGTGCATACCACCATGCCTGGCTAATTTTTCGTATTTTTAGTGGGAACGGGGTTTCACCATGCTAGCTAGGATGGTCTCAATCTCCTGACCTTGGGATCTACCCGCTTTAGCCTTCCCAAGTGCTGGGATTACAGGTGTGAGCCACCGTACCCAGCCTATGTTTTACTTTTACAAGGGAATAGTAGAAGGCAATTAGGGCCAGCTTTATGGGCATGCAACCTGTGTTACCACACAGGGCTCAACACTCCAAAGGGCCTCACACTTAGCTTAAGACTCTGCTGCTTGAAAATCTTCACACTTCTTTCTTTATTTATTTATTTGAAATGGTGTCTTGTCTCGCACTGTCACCTGGGCTGGAGTGTAGTGGCGTGATCTTGGCTCACTGCAACCTTTGCCCCCTGGGTTCAAGCGATTCTCCTGCCTCAGCCTCCCAAGTAGCTGGGGTTACAGGTGCCTGCCACCACACCCAGCTAAATTTTCTTTTTTATTATTTTTGTATTTTTAGTATAGACAGGGCTTCACCATGTTGGCCAGGCTGGTGTTAAACTCCTGACCTCGTGATCTGCCTGCCTCAGCCTCCCAAAGTGCTAGGATTACAGGCATGAGCCACTGCGCCTGGCCCGAAAAATCTTCATAATTTTTAGACAAAAGACCCTGCATTTTCATTTTGCACTGGGTCCTGCAAATTATGCACCCAGCCCAGAAGGTAAAATTACTCTGTAAGCTTCAGCCTTTCTGACTCTTTCATGAGTACTTTCCCTCATCCATTCCCCACTATGAGGACAGCACAGGTAGCTATATTGTTTAGTGGGACTTAATCTCTGGCTATTGTTGATTGGTTCAGAAGAGGGCACCTCACTCCAGATGGTCAAATTTAGCCCATTCCCATAGTCAAAAGTGATTGGTCCAAAGATGGACACTTGAGCAAAACTGAGCCAAACTCTAGCAATTTTGACACTTGGATGGCACGACTGAGCTACTAGACTATTGATGGCAATATTTTCCACTATTTGAACTAGGAAGGAAAAGAAAATTGATTTCAAGAGAGAATAAAAAGGAACCTGGCTGGGCTAGTATCTGTAATCCCAGCACTTTGGGAGGCCGAGGGAGGTGGATAGACTGAGGTCAGGAGTTCAAGACCAGCCTGGCCAACATGGTGAAACCCCATCTTCACTGAAAATACAAAAATTAGCCAGGCTTGGTGGCACATACCTGTAATTCCAGCTACTTGGGAGGTTGAGGCAGGAGAATCCTTTGAACCTGGGAGGCAGGGGTTGCAGTGAGCTGAGATCATGCCATTGCACTCCAGCCTGGACAACAAGAGCAAAACTGCATCTCAAAAAAAAAAAAAAAAAAAAAAAGGAACCACCAGGCATGAAGACAGTTGCAAAGGAGAGGACTGGAAAGAGGATCTCATGAGCATTCCTGGATCCATTTGTTTCTGAGGCCCAATTGCTTTCCTGTAGTTGGATAACTATTATGGGAATAAAGAAAAATTCTTTCCAATCCATTCCCATTTTGTCAATTCAGTTCAAGATAGGGTTGTTCTTATTTTGAGAGAATTGTCCTTCACTGTGCCACATGTAATCCTTTACCTGGAGTGGCATTCCCTTTCTGACTTCTTACTGACTCCGTGATCCTGTGCAGGGAAGGTGCAGCATGTATTCTCATGCTTGCATTTACATGGGCTCTGATTTTTTTTTCTTTTGTTCTACATATGTGGCATGGATAATTTGAATCTGATAAAGAATCTAATATTTTTTAATCAGATAATATTCAACTCAATCTATCTTTAATCTGAAACTTTGCTCAATAAGAACATATAGGAAACGCAAAAAAAAAAAAAAAAATGTAATAAAAGATGGAAGACCTAAATCCACCTTGAGACATAAACAATGGTGTTACTTTAAGAAATGCACCTGCCAACCCTAATAATGTCTGTAATAGTATATAAAAGCACCTCCATGCCTCCTTCTTTTAGACAATATGGTCCAGTGGGAAAAGTTTTGGCTCTAAAAGATACTGTTCTCTAGCTTCATGATATGTTCATTCCACCTTTCTTCATCTCAATCAGAGGATCTGCATAATGTAATTCATAATTTTGTTCTGTCAAACCTGCAAAACAGTACCAGCACCTATGGATAGCATGTTGTAGAAAATGGCAAGTATATACATAAAAATGGAAATGGATCCTAACTATCTAACCTTACTTGCTCCTAGAGAAGTCCAACAGGTGAGTTGGAATAATTTATTTTTTCTTCCCCAGTCATGCAGGTCTAGTTACAATTGATACACTTTTCCATTTTGTCCAATAGTAAACAGTCTGAAATGTAACTTAAAATACAGTTTTCCTATAAATTATAAAAAGTTCTGAGAAAAACTCATTTACCTAATGGTCACTGGATATCCAACACTGTGCTGTTGAGAGCTTCCTTAGCAAGAGGTGATCAAATCAGGAAGAGTTTCCTTCGGAAATCATGTTCAAATCAGGAAGACAAACTGAGCAGAAGTGAAACCACTTTTGACCAAAACATATGTTTAACTGTATATAGATGTTGATCAGGATGTGTTTGGCAGCCAGTAGAAATATTAATTCAGCTGGTTTAAATGATTAGGACTTTTATTATCTAATATAATAAAGTTTGGAGGTACGTCCGTATCTGAGTGTGGCTTCTTCAGCAGTTCAATGGCATAATAAAAAATGGAAGGCTTTTTTCCTGCTCTGCTATTCTCAAGGTGATAGTCTTGTGTTCCCAAGTTGCTACAGAGCTTCTGCAGCTCCAAGCATGACCACTACATTTGGCTGCTGAAAAGCATGACAAGGGCAGAAATCATAAAGACTTTGCCCAGAGGGCCTTGACTGTCCTTGCCTTCTGGTACTTTAGCGAGAACTTCATTGGTGGTGGCTCCAAAAATCAGTAGACTTTCTGTGATGAATTCACTGTAAGAACTGCGGGACCCAGCCTCCCTTGAAGGACGTAAGTACCCGATATCTGAAAAAAATAGAGGTGTTTTTGTTTTTGTTTTTTGAGTTGGAGTCTCGCTCTGTTGCCTAGGCTGGAGTGCAGTGGCATGATCTTGGCTCACTGCAACCTCTGTCTCCCAAGTTCAAGTGATTCTCCTGTCTCAGCCTCCCGAGTAGCTGGGATTATAGGCATGTGCTACCACGCTCAACTAATTTTTACTTTTAGTAGAGATGGGGGGTTTCATCATGTTGGCCAGGCTGGTCTCGAACTCCTGATCTCAGGTGATTCACCCACCTAGGCCTCCCAAAGTGCTGGGATTACAAGTGTGAGCCACCGTGCCCAGTCTCTCCTGGCTTTTGTAGACTTGCATTTGATTCAGCTATAGGGTCTTGTATGATACTGTCTATCCAAGTCAACTGCTTGGTTCCATTTTTCTTTTCTGTTCTCCATTTGGTTGGTTTTATAATCTACAAATTCACATCCAGAAGGTATGTATTTTTTCATCTAGTATATGGATAAACTTATTGTGAGATTTTATTAGACTTTTTTGAAACTTCCAAAAATTTTAAATTGCATTTACTGCTTAAAGGAATAATTTGAGATATAACTCAAATCAGTAAGCAGTCTTCTTAAGAGAGATTCATATTAAATATTTTTGGTAATATTCCATAAGGGATATGTTGTAAAATTCTACTTGATTTAAATAGTATTTGTTACCTTTCACTTTTCTCAGCTGCACTTTCTCAGTTTACACTCTAATCTCCTTTTACCTGGACAATTCCAGTCGCTTCCTAACTGTGCAATGTACACATCCTGTTGCTGACCATGGGAACTCTCTAAAGCACAAATATGATGCTCTCTTCCTGTTTGAAATTTCAATCAAGGTTACTTGCAAAATCAACTTCATAGTTCTTGGTCTAATGCCTGAGACCCTGACTGACCTTGCAACTTCCTTCCTTTACAGCTTCAAAAGTTGCTACCTCAAAGAACCTTCCAAGTTTTTGAAAAGTACTTTAAGGTTGAACCTACTGTAGGCATGAGGAGTTGTTTGTGGCTCCCCAAACATCCCATGTTCTTTCAAGTTTCCATGCATTTGCACATTCTGGTACTACTATCTGGTTCATGATTTTCTACCTATCCTGCTTTATAGGAGAATTTATTTATTTCTCAACATGCAAATGTTCTCTCCTCAATGAAGATGTGCTGAAACTCATCTTTAGCCCATTTCCATGTAGCCAGCAGTTAATACTTTTGCAACATCGTATATGTATTTCTAGTACAGGATCCAGATCTGTACATCACATGTACATTTAATATAAACTCTAATCCCCACATTAGATGAGACTTCATTGTCCGAGCCTAAGGCATGAGAAAGAGAACTGGTTAGTAGGCTGTCAATAGGAAATAGAAAGATGAGCAGGTTGATTCTTCTTTGTGACTTTTAAAGACACTGGATAAGTAAATCTGATGAAGACAGACTTCGGTTCAAACCATGGATTGAACAACTTGCATTTCAGTCATATTATCACTTTTACAAAATACCCGTATCATATTATGGGTATTTCACTCATATATCTCAGAAAAATCTATTCTATGGTTTGTGGAGGTGATAACTGTTTTAGAAACTGAATTTTAATGCAAAATTGATAAATTCTTGTATGCAAATGGTAATATTTAAAGAATTTCCACCATTCTCCACACATTACTGGGACTGGATAATTATCTGAAAGGCAGATTCTGGTTTTGAAGGTTTAGACAACGACACAGTAGACTTTCCTTTTAGTACTTACTTTGATTATCATTGACTATCTAACATTAATGTAAATAAGAATTATAAAAAATGAGAAAACATGTTTGTTTTATTTTAGGGGTAACAGAAAGTATATTTTGAAAGGGCAGTTTAAATATTCCCAACCCTCAAATTATTAAAATACAGTGTGGTGGCTTTCTCTTTATACTCTGAGCTTGTTGGTAGCAAACCCATTTATCTTTGTTGTCTTCCTAACCGATAGTATACTGGCTTGCATTTGTTTTCCTTCTGATGTGAGTGTTTCTGGATCCCACAAACACATAAGTTGAGGTAGTTTTGGGAGACAATTAAGCAAATGAAGCACACTTCTTCTGCTGGGCTGCAGTTGGATGATTCTACCTCATGTGTTTGGGGGAGCTGGTGTAGTGATATAAATTTTAGAGCCAGAATGCAGGGTTTAAATTCCAGCTCCGTTACTTACCAGTATGTGCTACCAGGAAAGTCATGTAACTTCTTTTTGCTCTGATTTTGTCTACCGTTAAGTAGGGATAATACCAATTACTATTTCTAAGAAATCTTGAGAAGATTACATGTGTTAATACATGTAAGGTGCTTGAAACAATGTCTGACACATCATAAATATCATGGAAGTGTCAGCTCTCACTTTATTGGTTTCAAGTCTTCACAATCAGCCTCCTTTCTCTCTGTCCTAAGGTCATGCAACATTTTGTATAAATGTTTCTTATGAGAGAAAATGCTCCTGTCTGTTTAGGAGTGTGGGTGTGAGTGTTTAAAGACAATGATGACTTTTGCCCTTTAATGAAAATTCTCTGCACCTAAAGAGCCAGAAGATTGTATTATACATTTATAAATTCACATCAAGTGCAAACAGAGAGGGAGATGGATCCCGAAGGACATATTATCAGAATCCGGCTCCAGATGGAGAATTTATGTGATTTGGTATAAGTTTAAATACAGAGTTGTTTTACTACAAAGCTTAAGAGAAGAGGAAGGAATCATTATGGTCATTGCTAGTTATATTAATGGAAGGAGTCTTCCCTATTTTTAAAACTTAAGTGATGGTAGCTATTGGCAGAACTTGTCATTCATCTCAACCGAATTTCTAACGCGTACTCTTAAACTCCCTCTTTTAATATTTATTTTTAAATGTTTTTATTATGCATAAAATCCATTTTTTAGTAAGTTGAAAAGAATTGGAATGACAGGAAATCAGAGCTGTCATGGGAACTGGAGAAAATGGGTGTGGGGAGGGGAATCTGTAGAGCACAGGTGCCAGGTATCCTGTGGATCTCAGCCACAGCTCCCCACATCACCTTTCCTGTATTGTTTCTGACTAATGGAGCAACCCATTCACTTTTTTTTAACCAAATGAGAAAAACGATGCATGGAAATTCCACAATCTATGTCAATGAGGTCAGACATCAATAAGTTTAATGAGAAACTTCTACATCAGAGGCTTTATTTAATTTGTTTTGTTATTTTGTCTTACTGTGGCTTCAGAATTTCACCCAAGCAATGTATGAAAGGTTTAACAATACTATGTTAAATCAGTAGATCTACACGATCTATTCAGTGGAATAGAAGAAATATGATCAGGACTTGGTGGCCCTAAATTAACTTGTTTAAAAACAGGATTCTTGATTTGGGTATGAATTTTCTTGCCTCCAGTGATGTGCTGGGAAAGGTTTAACAACTGGCACTTTGAAATAAAACCTTGATTTATGCTATTGGCTTGTTTCCTTCTGGTGATATTCCCACCATAGTCAATTTTGAACTACCAGTGTGATGATGCCAAATGAAGAGTTAAAAGAGAGGTGCACACTGGACTCTTGAGAGTCTGTTGAATCCGGCAACTACACAGCACAACTCTGTTTATGTCTTAGAAAAGATTTGAGACAGGCCAACAAAAGAGATTGTCCTGAGAACTGGCGTATACAAAAAGCTCTATGGCTTGCATAGGCAATGATGAGGCACAGAATTCAAACAGGGAAGCTGGATCAATCAACATTGTTTGACTGCACAGCATTAGATAGTCCAGCCAATATTCACTGCTGCACTATTGTTTTTAAACTAAATTAGTGAAGTATACAAACATTCCTGTAGACGTCCACCTGGATATGTCAGATACCCAAAAACTGCTTTTTTTCCTTTTTTTTTTTTTTGAGATAATCTCTCTCTGTTGCCCAGGCTGGAGGCTGGAGTGCAGTGGCATGATCTTGGCTCACTGCCACCTCTGACTCCCAGTTCAAGCGATTCTCCTACCCCAGTCTCCCAAGTACGTGGGATTACAGGTGCCTGCCACCATGCCTGGCTAATTTTTTTGTATTTTTAGCAGAGACAAGGTTTCACCATGTTGGCCAGGCTGGTTTTGAACTCCTGACCTCAAGTGATCTGCCCACCTCATCCTCCCAAAGTGCTAGGATTACAGACTGTGAGCCACCATTCCTGGCAAAAACTGTGCTTTCTTATGGTGTATTTTTCTTTCCCTTTCTTCTAAAACATTTTTAGGTTGTTATCTCGTTTTATTTCATTTTACATCAGAAGGTTTTCACATAGGAGTCCGTATTCTCAGGTTTTGTATGCTTTGGAGTAATTCACTCTGTATTCATTCCCTCTGAGGTCCTATATGATGCCTGTTCCAAGGGAGGAAGTGATGAAGAAACAAAATATCCTCAAGCTACTCTTAGGATCAGTGTCCACATAGATCTGGCACACAGAAATGCAAGAAAACAATTTGTACAAAAAGGTGGGGTGGGGGCGCCGGCACTGAAAGTGTAACAAGTACTCCTGAGAGAGGACAGACGGAGAGGACCCGTGGGCAGGGATGGCCACCCTGAGCAGCTGATGTTCGAGCTAAGATCTGAAGGGCAAGCTGGGGCCACAGACTTACTGAGTTGGGGGTGAGATGGGTCACCATCTGGGGCGCAGGAGACAGCCCATGCCTAGCCGAAGGAATACAGTGCATTCAAGCTGCTGAAGGAGTGCCAAGCTGGAGCCTCCTGTAGGATGAGATGGGATGGGGTGTGCGGCAGGGCAAGACCTAAGGGATGAGATTTTGTGCTTGGGTCCTTGGGTGGGAAATGGGGAGGAAGAAGAATGAATGGTGAGATGAGTTTTATCACCAAGGAAGAAGGAAGTATTCATGAGGTGTTTCCATCAGGGATTTTTATTAAATTTAGCAAGGGGTATTGATCTGGGACTCAGTGATCTGGAACCGAGAAAGGGAGACTTCCCCCATATCTGAGCAGCATGCAGAGTGACCAAACAGCCACATAATCATGACTAAAAGACTGACATATCTCAAGGGTTTGACAAGTCTGGGAAGCCCTGGAGGGGAACCCCCAGAGGGCGAGGAGTCCTGCTTTTGAAGGGCAGGGGTGTTTGCCATACAGTGAAGTGTCTCCTGCGAATGGCTTTTAGGCAGCAGGCTGTCATGCACAGTTGTGTAGTTTGCATACTTGGCAAAGGTACTCAACACAGGGGGCAGTGGGAGCCTCCATACAGCTCTCTCTCAGCTCTTCAAATCTGCACCTTGGCAAGCGACACAGAGATGGGTTCTTTTTGACATGCTCACTGAGGCTTTAAGCCAACGAGACCCTAGAGACCCTATTCAGGAATAACTTGGGGAGAGGGGCATTTGTTGAGGGTGGTGGGGCAGGAAGAGGTTTTGAGGTTCTTTGCCAGCTAGGAAGGGGGTTTGATCCTGAAAAAAATTAAAGTTAATATATTTTATTTATGACTAATGTTGATTGGGCAGGAATTGCTTAATTATACACTGCATATGTGTATATATCCACCCACACATGCATATGAGTATTGTGAGTATCCATATACATACATGCATATGTAATGGCGATATAAATGTTTCTTAAATGTATTCATGTCCTTCCTCTTCTCACTTTTCAGGTGCATGATTTCCCACTTACCTCCCACAACCACTGCCACCCACATTGTCCAAAGTATTCAGCTGTCACGGGGAGGATCACAATTATTCTAATGGTACCGCAAAAAGAGGGAAGGACATAGCTTTTAACATCTGTTAGAGAATTTTGTTGAGACTGTAGTAAGTCAGCCTTTGGAAAATACTTTTCTAAATTTCCATCCATTCGGGTTAACTCATTAGAAGTCAGACCTGGAAGATGAGATCATCTATTTCTTCAAGAGGAGAGCTTCTGCTTCTGTCAAAACAGCAGAGTCAACAGGGCATGGTGTCTCATGCCTGCAATCCCAGCACTTTGGGAGGCTGAGGTGGGAGGATCACTTGAGCTCAGGAGTTTGAGACCAGCATGGGAAACATAGTGAGACCTTGTCTCTACCCCAATTTTTAAAAATTATCTGAGTTTAGTGGTGTGTATCTGTAGTCCCAGTTACCTGGGAGGCAAGGTGGGAGGCGAGGTGGAAGATTGCCGGGGCTGGGAAATTGAGGCTGCAGTGAGCCATGATCACACATCTGCACTCCAGCCCAGGCGAGCACGAGACCTTGTCCCCCAAACAACAACAATAACAACAACAAAAGAAAGAAAGAAAGAAAGAAAGAAAGAAAGAAGAAAGAAAGAAAGAAAGAAAGAAAGAAAGAAAGAAAGGAAGGAAGGAAGGAAGGAAGGAAGGAAGGAAGGAAGGAAGGAAGGAAGGAAGGAAGGAAGGAAGGAAGGAAGGAAGGAAGGAAGGGAAAGAAAGCAAGAGAAAGAAAGAAGAAGGAAAGAAAGAAAGAAAAGCAAAGCTGAGCCAGTAGACTTAGGGTTCCACCAGAATGGGATAGCATCTCTACAAGTCAGAAAGACAGAGAGGAAACTCTACTTCAACTCAGTAGAATGTGGGAGAGAGAAAGGAGACACAGAGATGTGGCAGGATTAGGTTTGATGCTGAGCAACTGGAAGTCTAAGCAGTGCTTGAAACAAGATTGAATGTGTTTCTCTCCTTTCTGGTTGCCTGGGGAAGGCAGTTCAAGGCTGGGATGGCACTCTTCAGTGTAAGAGACTCAAGCTTCACCTTTTTATTTTTTACTCTGCCATGATCCTTATTCCAAGATTGCCTCATGGTGCAAGATAGCTGCTGTAGCTCTGTCCACCTCATCTGCATCTCACCCAGTAAAGAAAAAAAAAAAGTAAAGAAGGCCACACTTCCATATTTGATCACTTTACTAATATCCCTTAGCAGAGCTTAGTCATTTGACCATCCAGAGGCAAAGGAAGGTGGAGAATATGATTGCTATTCAGAGAAGCCATGTGGAGAGCTAAAATTCTGGGGTACTTATAGCTAGAGGAAAAAATTAGGGAAAAAATGAGGACAAATGAGAGAACTGATACTGGGAGAAAAGAGTAGGGTGAACAGACATGTGTTAGAAATGACCAGATAGATTTAGGGGAGTCAAGGACATGACGCCTTGCCTACTCCCATGGTACAGTCTGGGAAACCACTATGACAGGCCCTGTTGGTGCTGCAGCCACACGATGGCATCTGGGCCTGATGGATGTGCTTGAGGCTGCACTACTTCTGCGCTCAGCACAAGGTCTCAGAGGTTCCCACAGTCCTTCATGATGAGGTGTGTTGGATTGAGGCCGTACACTAGCAGAGGGCCAGCATGAGAGTCAAGATGCAGTGGCAGCTGGGACCTCCAAGACTAGAAGCCTGACATGTCAGCAGGTGAGACAGGACCTCCTGCCTCTGCAGGTACCAGCCAAACCAGCCAATCCTCATTAGACACCAAACATGTCCAGAGTCCCCTGTGACTCTGATCCCCTGTCTTCCTGCTGCCCAAAGACACAGCAAGCTTCTTCATACACAGGGACCATCTTGGGGAGGAGCAGGCAGTAACGTTTTTTTCTCTTCCCATACATAGGGGGAGCTAAATGGGGGATGGAGGCTTCTTGAGAAGATTTAGATAAAGAAGCCAATTTTTAAGTTAGGCATCTGAGTATAATGTGAGTGCATTTTCTATCCTATAAATGTACATAGAATTAAACTTGTAATGGTAAATCATTTACTTTTGAGTTCACCCTCGTAAGAGTGCAAAATGAACAAAAATTAAAATTGAGATTGCAGATTCTGATTTAGGGTAGACATGTGGAATTTAGTGGTACATCAGGCTAAAGACATTACTCCAAGATAATACCATTTACACAGAAGATCTCCTTAGCTAGAGATGTGTTTTAAAAAACTGAAACTAGTGAAGAAAAGAGAATTGACTCCCACAAATCGGGTGTTTTCCAGGTATTCAGGCATGCAACATTCACACAGATGCTCTCAGATCCTCTTATGAAGTACTGGATTAAAAAAGTATGAGATAAGACATCAGACATTTCAGTGACAAAACCATCCCTCTTGATCAACCAAAATATTCAAATGCATTTCAGATATGCTGATTTCTAAAGTGACCTGAAGAACTTGTTTTCCCTTAACTCTAAGTTAAACCCAGACACAGTGACTCCAGACAGAGAGCAATTGTATGGGGATATTGTATTGCTATTGCCTGCAATTTAGATAAAACGAAGGTGCACATGGCATGCCCCCACGTACACACACACACACACATCTGCCCTCCCCCCCACCACACACACACTGTGAGGTACTATATGAATGCCTGCATACTCCACAAATCTAGTCCAGCGACTTGCTTAAGCTTTTCACTGGAACAAAGTGATAGTCTTTTCCCCTAAAACATGGTATCTAAAAAAAAAAAAGAAAAAAGAAAAAGAAAATAGATAATTTAGCAAAAAGTAGTGGCCAACTTTTCCAGGGGCCCATGGAATTCAGGCTGTCTAGCTGACACCTCTGCAGTACTTTAAATATTTAAAACAATTGCCTCTGAAATATGGATTACCAGGTAGGGAAATGTACAAGGGAAGATTGCTTTCTCCAGTTTTGTTTGCTCCTTTTGATGTAAAACGTTGTGAAAAAAAAGAGCTGTGACCCTTAATTAGATCAGGATTTATCTACGTTGCTTTTCTTTTGGTGCCTGACCCCACTAGTCGGGCTAGTTGATCTGCATTGCCTAGTGTTGACACAAATGGACAGCGTGAACCTTATACTGTTGTAAACACCTCTAAAATGTGGCCTTCCTTACATGGTCAGCGATGAGGCCTTGACAGCATGACACCCGTCATCTGATAAGCTAGGGTCAGGAGTCACTCGAGGAGTGTCTTTTTCTTTAAATTTCTAAAAACCAAAAACTTTTAATGTTTTTAATAAGTAAATTACCTAAACACGTACAGTCCTTTTGCACATATTAACTCATCAGAGGCCAAAGTGAGTCAGGGAGGGCTCCCTCAACAGTCAGGGGCTGTTCACCTGGTGTGTTGTAACTGCAAGACCACATTTTGTTGAGAATCTGAGATGTGTTTTGGAGAGCTTATGTTACATGGTGGTCACATGGTCCTGAAGGAGCCAGAGGTCATGACTTTAAGTAAATGGCTGGATGTTTTTTCCAACGTTGGCAATGTCTATGCTCAAAGGCAGAAACTCATTAGTAGGACTTCGATGAAGGAAGAATATTTTTCTTAAAGCAAGATACATTTTAGTGACAGAATTAGCCTTTTAGTTTATTCTCCCATGTATATATATCTACACACACATACACATACATATACAATGCCTGTTTTATAGTGTCTTGGAGATGTAGGTGATCAGGTTTTCTTCAAGCCAGTATTTGGAATTCAGTGAGATCAGGTGGCTAGGCAAAAGAACAGTAAATTACAACAAGAGCTTCCTTTATAGTCACCATGAAGAAGATGACTTATTCACTGAGTCATAAAGTCATAAACCAAAATGTCTCGGTAAAGAAAAATTTTTATTGATACTGATACATGTTTATTCTCTTCCAGGTCTATCTTATTCACTGAGGATGGGATAGGGAATATGTCAGTCCTTTGGATAAGGTGCTGTGGGAACACAGAGGGACTGGTGTCCCTGGGATGTAGGAGGTTTTCCTGTGTTGGCCTCCTGCTATCTCTCCTTGTGCTTCAAACATTGTATGAGAGTAGGTGGAGGAAGCACCAGGTTGGACATTTCTAGAGCTTTTAATAATATTTACAACCTTAAAATTTTGTGCTCAAAATAGGTCACTGAGAGCCTGTAATCCTGCAAGATTTCAGAGCTGTTCATTGCACTTTCCGTAGCAATTCTTTCATCAATCTGATCACGCTCTTAATTCCAAATTTGGTGTTGCAGGTAGTCAAAATACTAGTGAGGACTCCATTAATGCAACTCAAAAGTCAGGTTTCTTGTTCCAATCACAGTTCAAATCCTACAATTTGGAATTCACGGGCACTTCTAGATTGGGTCTTGCAGAGATTTTTTACAACAGAAAGAATGAGAAGGCAAAAGAAAACATTAAGTAATAACCAACCCAAGCAACTCCAGTTTCTTTCTGCAGAAGGCAAATAGTTCTAAATGAATCAAATATTTGGCAATTTTTTTTCTATCCACACCATTTGACTCCATTCTGGGCCAAAATGATTTGTGACTAAACACAGGCAAAAACAAAGTTTATTTTTAATCTGTCTAGCACTGAGGGTATTGGTTCATCGTCCAGAGGACATGTGAATTCTTATCCTTTATCTAATCTTTAACACTCTGTTTCACACTGGGGAGTGGTGATGGCTCAATTTCTAGCACTGATTTCCTATTGAAACTGTGGTTTCCTTCATTGTTTATCAAATTCTCTCCCATCCTACCCTCCACTCCAACCAACTCAGAGTTTTTCTTCAAAGTCACAATAAAAGCTTGACAATAAAATCCATTGGATATACATTGTGGAAGACGGGTGCATTTTCTATATTTTACATCATATTCTTGTTTCTGGATCACCAAAATATGATGTGTTATAATTCAGAAATTCATTTCACAAATAATTTAACTAACTATAGGTCCAGACTTATGCAACTTGGGTATAGGCCAGACAAGTGGTTCATGATTGTAATCCCAGCACTTTGGGAGTCTGAGGCCGGCCGATTGCTTGAGCCCAGGAATTGGAGATCAGTCTGCGTAACATGGTGAAAACTCATCTCTACAAAAAATTATAAAAATTAGCAGGGCCTGTTGGCATATGCCTGTAGTCTCAGCTACTTGGGAGGCTAAAGTGGGAGGATCGCCTGAGCCCAGGAGGTCAAGACTGCAGTGAGCCAAGATCACAGCACCGTACTTGAGTCTGGGCAACAAAGTGAGACCCTGTCTCAAAGAAAAAAAAAAAAAAAAGGAAACTTGGGTACAACTGTAAGATGGAGCAACAAATCTGGGGTTTTACCTTGGGTCTCCTATACCATGTGACCTTTCAAATTTGGCCTTACACAAATCATTCTGAAAAGGTATATTTCAGAACTTTTTCCCTAGCCTGACTCATCAAATATATTTTCCCCACAGGAATATCTAATACCATTGAAGTGAATAATTAACATTCAAGGTGCTAAGACCATGTCTACATGATGAAAAGTGTTTTGGAAAAGAATAAATGAGTGTATTACTAATGAAAGATTTTTTTTTTTCCTTTACAAAAAGTCACTGAATTTTGCTATCCAGGCAGCCCACTGTCTGATGCATTGATAAATGGAGGAAAAGACAATCACATTAAGAACATCAGAACATCATTTGCAATTCTTAAAGTCGGTATTCAGAATCAATAAGCAGGGAACTTTCTCTTAAAATTAGAGGTAATAACCCACCCTGCTGTTGAGTGACAGCAATGTGGTCAATTGAAGATAGAAAAACAAGACATATTTTCCACATTACAAGCCTTTAGTCCAAGGAAGTGTTTTTCAAATGATGTTGGCTGAGACCCTGAGTAATAAATACATTTTACACTGCAACACAAATGCAAATGAGTGTTGAAACAAGTTTCCAAAGTAATGCTAACTCTACTATCTGCAATACACATGTATTTTCTATTGTATTCTATTTCACTTTAAAAATAAATGCTAGTTGCAAACCATAAAATTGATATCCTTAATAGGGGGACTGTGGTCCACAGTTTGCAAGAACAGTTATTTAGCAGTTATAGTCGTCTATACTTTTGAAAAATGTAGCAGAGGGACTAAGAAACTTCCACAAAAATATGTATTCATAAGCTGAGTGAACCAAAGACCACTTTAAGGATAGAGTGTGACATATGATAGGGGCTCAATATAAATCTGAAGAAATAATTAAAAGAAGATAGTAGAAAAGACCAGGCGTGGTGGCTCATGCTTGTAATCCCAGCACTTTGGGAGGCTGAGGAAGGTGACTCATCTGAGGTCAGGAGTTCAACAGCAGCCCGGCCAACATGCTGAAGCCCGATCTCCACTCAAAATACGAAAAGTAGCCGGGCGTGGTGGTGCATGCCTGTAATCCCAGCTACTCGGGAAGCTGAGGCAGGGGAATCGCTTGATCACGGAAAGGCGGAGGTTGCAGTGAGCAGAGATTATGCCACTGCATTCCAACCTGAATGACAGAGCGAGAGGCCATTTCAAACAACATCAACAACATAGTAGAAAATAAGAAGAAGATACTGTGGAGAAGCCATAACAGCAGGTGAGCAGATAAGGCAGTTGAAATGAGCCTCAAGCAGCTTAGAGGTGGCCAAGTTTTGGCAAAGATTTTAGGCTGTTTATAAAGCAAAATAACAACTGGAATGACTTTAAGTGCTAAATATTTTTGTAAAAAAATATAGTGAGGCCAGCACGGTGGCTCATACCTGTAATCCCAGCACTCTGGGAGGCCAAGGCAGGCGGATTATCTGAGGTCAGGAGTTTGAGACCAGTCTGGCCAAGATGGTGAAACCCACATCTCTACTAAAAATACAAAAATTAGCAGGATGTGGCGGCCTACTCCTGTAATCCCAGCTACTCAGGAGGCTGAGGCAGAAGAATTGCTGGAGCCCAGGAGACAGAGGTTGCAGTGAGCCGAGATCGCGCCACTGCACTCCAGCCTGGCTGACAGAGCAAGACTCCGTCTCAAAAAAAAAAAAAAAAAAAAAAAAAGGACCAGTTGAGGAAAGTTTAAAGCCTTTTGTGACAAATGGATATGGTTTTGAATCCCAGATTTTCCACTTACCAGCTTTGTCAATGTGGACACTTTTTCTTCCACATCTTGTGTGATTTTTAATATTGGGGTGATGATATCTAGCTAACCAGGTTATGATGAAAATTTATAATAATAACGCATAGAAGGAACATTATAGGGCCTAATAGGTAGCAAACGCTCAAGAAATAAATCAAGAAATATTATTTTGTGTGTTACATTTTGGTTGTTTTTTTGTTTTACCCAACCTCTGGCTTTAGGTTTCTTTTATGCTAAATGAATCTACCCTTCAAAATGTTGCATCAGGTACTAACATACCTTCTCTGCCCAAATTGTTAACTAGCAGATAATCAGGATGACTCCAGCTTTGTACCTGACTGAGGAACTTACTGAACCCTGAGGAAATAATGATTAAAGAGACAACGAAGAGGCCAGGTAAGGTGGCTCATGCCTGTAACCCCAGCACTTTGGTAGGCTGAGGCGGGTGGATCACGAGGTCAGGAGATCGAGACCATCCTGGCTAACATGGTGAAACCCTATCTCTACTAAAAATACAAAAAATTAGCTGGATGTGGTGGCACGTGCCTGTAATCCCGCTACTTGGGAGGCTGAGGCAGGAGAATCACTTGAACCAGGGAGGTGGAGGTTGCAGTGAGCCGAAGTTGTGCCATTGCACTCCAGCCTGGGTGAGAGAATGAGACTCTGTCTCAAAAAAAAGAATGTAGACAGGAGACATTGGGCTGTGCTCTTCTAGATATGACAGGGAGCAAATAAGCCAACTCCAGGTCAGCATAAAATCCTAGGTGATCATTAAAATCACTTAAAATTAAAATCCTAGGTGATCATTAAAATAACTTTAAAACGACATGTTTTGGGAGCTATGTGTTCAGGGAAATAGAGGAGAATACAATTGGGACTCTATGAGGTGCCAGGTTTGAAGCTGTATGGATGTGACTGATGTCAGGTTTTCATGAGGCCAGTGGGAAATTTAGAGGCAGTAAATTCTGGGCAACTTGGGCTTTTGGTGCTTGAATAATGATTGGGCATCAAGATCTCCAAACTGTGTGGCACGCACCTGTGGTCCCAGCTACTCAGGAGGCTGAGGTGGGAGGATAGCTGGAGCCTGGGAGATTGAGGCTGCAGTGAGCTATGATGGTACCACTGCACTCCAGCCTGGGTGACTAAGCGAGACCTGGCTCAAAACAACAACAACAAAAAAAAAAAAAAAAAAAAAAAAACAAACTGGACCCTCTCTCCCTAGGGGTTTGTCTCTTCTCTTCTCCTTCTCTTCCTTTCTGATTATCTCCTTTTCCTTATTCACAAAGTAGGAAAATATATATCCCCAACTATGAATAAGTATACTTATACTCAACTATATTTTCTTTTTTTTCCAGCTATATTGATGTATAATTGACAAATAAAAATTAGATATTGTTAAGGTGTACAACACAGTGCTTGATAGATGTAAATATTGTGAAATAATTACCACAAACAAGCAAGCTAGTTAACACATCCATCACCTCATGTAGTTACTTTTTTTTTTTTTTTTTTTTTTGGTGTGGTGAGAACACTGAAGATCAACTCTCTTAGCAAATTTCAAGTATTCAATGAAGTATACTTGAATAACACTGCATATAAATTCAAGTATAAATTCAAGTATACAGTGCTATTAGCTATAGTCATTCTGCTATGTATTAGTTCTACAGAACCTATTCATCATATAAGTTAACGTTTGTAACCTTTGCCAAAGACCGCTCCACTTCTTCCTCCCACCGGCTGCTGGTAGCAACCATTCTACTCTCTGTTTCTATGAGTTTGACTTTTTAGGTTTTGCATAGAAGTGACATTATGCACTATTTATCTTTCTGTGTCTGGCTTATTTCATTTAGCAAAATGTCTTGCACGTTCATTCATATTGTCGTAAATGGCAGGATTTCCTTATTTTTAAAGGCTGAAGAATATTCCATTGTTTGTCAATATATACGATATCAACTGTATTTTCATATATGTGTCTAACTGGGTGGCCTCTTAATAAACTTTAAAGGATTAAAGATTGTCATTAGAGAATTCTAAATAAGATGGTTTAGGTTCATATTATACAACACATGTAATATGCCTGCATTATGTTGACTCTTATTAAATTTTAAGTCCTACTCAATAGTGTTGAGGGCATTAATGCACCCAAGAATTTTGTTTTTTTATTTAACTTAGTGAGAAAATATAACTTAATATATAGAAATTCACCTAGACTGGTATAGAAGTATTTAACACCATATTCTTATTAATAGATTTCTACATATTTGCAATGACTAATAACTAAAAATGTAAAAAATAAGGAAGTTACATTATAGGTTTCCAAAAAATATGCCTTTCCACATGTTGGATTTCAAGAAAAAAATATAAGCACAAAAGTATCTATTATAATGCTTGGAATAGTCAACCAAAATTTCACACAATATAAACAAGACAAATCGGTACAATTAATAATAGAGGACTGGATGTTTCTGCTGTAAATTTTTGATACACATTAAGTGTTTCTCAATTTTTGGTACACATCAAATTTCCTCAGGGTGTTGATTAGTAATATGGATTTTGGGAACCACCCTGAGAGAGATTCTGACCCAGAAGGTTTGAGGTGGGGCCCAGGTATTATTTGCAAGCATTGTAGTCCATTATTTTTTTTTTTGAGACGGCGTTTCCCTCTGTCACCCAGGCTGGAGGTGCAGTGGGGCAATCTCCACTCACTGCAACCTCCACCTCCCAGGTTTAAGCGATTCTTCTGCCTCAGTCTCCTGAGTAGCTGGGACTACAGGTGGCACCAGCTAATTTTTTTGCGTTTTTAAGTAGAGATGGGGTTTCCCTATGTTGGCTCGGCTGGTCTTGAACTCCTGACCTCAAGTGATTCACTCGTCTCGGCCTCCCAAAATGCTGGGATTACAGGCATGAACTTCTACCTACACCTTGAGAAACGGGTCTAGGATAACTCAGATGAATTTTGGTTCTTTTTGCTTTCCCGTATTTTAGATGTAACCAAAGTGGTGCGCTCAATATTTACTCTAAGCACAAGGAAGAATGAAGAGGTAGAAATTTGAGGCAGCTTTTCAACCTGTTTTTCTCATTTTGTTTTCCATCTTTGTTGTATGCCTTAAACAAATTGTCTTAATTGAACCTTCCGGAGCATATCCACATTCCATGTGTGCCCATGAATCTATGGCCACATGCACACATAAATGGTTTGGAGTTCCATTTCTTAGAAAAAATGAAGATTGACCCCGATTATTTAAGTGCTGGGAGTATTACCGTAATAAATGGTATCACTACATGATAAGAGCAAGTGTGTGATTGCAGTCAACATATTTTCTACATCACTAATGAGAGACTAGCAGCTTGGATGCACAGCAGTGTCTAGAGTCAGTGGCTAAGTTGTAGCAGGACTCTATGAAGTGGGGAAATACTTCTGACCAACCCCAGGGAGACGTTTGCAATGTGGAGTGCAAGCTGCTCTGCCGTGGTTTAGCACTGCAAACACTCTCTCTTATATATGCAATTTGCATATTCCTTTATATACGAAAAGACCACCTGAATATAGGTGGTAAAAAGATCTTCTTTCTACTTTCCTTCTTCTTTTGTTCTTTCCATTGGACCTTTGATTCTGAGAAGTCTGCCCCATAGAAAGGAGGA